>NW_019416568.1:3114477-3432068 GCF_000390285.2 Anoplophora glabripennis | reverse complement strand
TTTTTTTTTCAGTGCATAGCATATTTCAGATTTTTTTAAAGAATTTCTATTCAAAAGACGAACAAAAATATGAAATAAGTGTCCGAAGTGTTTTGTTACTAAACTATAGATTATAGGATATCAAAATTATTAAAAAAACTAGTCTTATTGTTTTAAGAATGCAAACTTCTTTGTTCTAGTTATTTCATTCATTTGTTAGAAAATAGACAACCTTATTAAATCTATAAATAGGTATGTACGTTTTTTTAACAAAAACGTTTGTTCCGAACATAAGAATACATTTTTTCTCTAAAAAAAAAGTTAAAAAGAGAAAGTTATTTGCAACAAGTTGGAGATATTGCTAAATTTATCACATTAGTTATTTTTTTTACTGTCTTCAACTTCAGTATCTTATATTTTCAGTTTTTTCTGTTGGAACAATTTTTTTTTGGTTATTTTGTTCTGTAACACTATTTTATGTGATACATTTATATTGATTATATGTTTAGATTAAAAAAATAGTTTCTTTTATTTATTACTACTGCCATTCATGTATCAGCAGCTGCTACTGACTCATTGTAACACAAGCAATTCATCATTGCAATAATAATTACCAGATTGGTTACATACCAGATTATAATTAGTCATTGAATCAACATTATAAATTTAATCACAATTTTAGTGCGAAATGGTTGTCCAAAAATAAATGTTTATCATCATGGTGAATGATGGTTCAACTAGAACGCCCCCAAATACTCGCCTCTCTGTATGTAGTATATCGTTTTTTACAATGAATATAATAACGTTTCAAAGAATACCTCCGCTTTCTCAAAACTTCTACCATCTAAAAAGAAAGAAACTATAGCAAAACACGGATATTCTTAGCACTTCTATGTTTTAGATAAAAAGACAATATTATTATGTACTTATGTTTGCCTATTTTAAAAGCTCTTGTATGCTTGTATTTGATTAAAATTGACGAAGTTGTAAAAACAAATTGAACAAAAGAGAAATAGGTTCTTCGAAGGAAGTTACTTTTTAAGGAAGCATTTTGATACTGATTGTGAGATATGACTTTGTTTTCATCTGAAGACTCTTTGGTTGTATTTTTTGACCTGCATTTTAACTAACCCTATAGGGGCATATTACTACATCTGAATATGATATCTACCTTTTATAAACGACGTATTAAAGGTTGACCAATAAATCGATAAAAGTTCATAAACCCTGATATGTAAATTTAGTAACTGATAAATCGTTGATAATTGTTATTATGTTCTAAAAGTCCAAGGTTTACAGATGCCTATACCTTTTTTAAATTTGAAAGGAAAAATGTTTAACTTTATCTGATTAATCCATGAATAAACAATAAATTTAGGAAGTCAGCATTTGAATAATTAATGTTATCGTTTTCCATTCTTTAACAATAAATAATACTCCCATGCCATTATTCAGACAAAACACCAACAAAAGTTTATCACTATCATATCATGGATGGTTATACCCAATTGGAAACTACTTGGTGGCACCACATATCATTGATGACGCTTTAAATGGGGATAAATACCTAAATTTACTGCAAGAACACCTTAACCCGTAATTGGAAGACGTCCCTTTAAATATTTGAAATAACATCTGGCTTATGCCCGATGGTGCACCACCCCATTTTTGCAGGTCAGCAAGGGCTTATTTAAATATCACATTTCCCTATCGGTATATGGAGGTAGTCCTTTTCAGTGGCTGCCTCGGTGTCCCGATCTTAATTCTCTCGATTTTTTTCTACGGGGCCATCTTAAAAGTCTTGTTTATTACAAACTCCTATAAGTAGTAGGGAAGAATTATTAAATTGCATAATTACATACGCCGACATCATTAGAAATAATCACCACATGTTATTTTGAGTACAGTAGAGGTGTTTGAGCAAGAAAATGCATTGAAGTTCAAGGTGCACATAGGTATTACATTTTTATAAAAATGTTAGTATCACATTTTTGATACAATAAATGTATGTTGTTAATAAAATTCGATTTTCTCAAAAACGGTATAATATATCGACTGAAGTATAGTATCCTTTTTTTAACAAAGTGAGAGAGGAATCGAACTATGACAGAAAAATATCAAATTTGGCAACACTGTCAAAGATGTATAAATTTAAATGGATCATTTTGTCTGCTCCTGTATAATTCAGGCTTATTGAATATCAGTTTAAACTTGCAAATGAACATTGCCATGAGTTACTTTAGTTGCCCAAATTTCATTGTCGTGGCAACGACTTAGAAGTTAAAGCTGTTTTACATTGTCAATTTATTGATCAATTAATTGATGAAGTCGCTTCATCAAGAAATTGGACAANAAAAGAGAAATAGGTTCTTCGAAGGAAGTTACTTTTTAAAGAAGCATTTTGATACTGATTGTGAAATATGACTTTGTTTTCATCTGAAGACTCTTTGGTTGTATTTTTTAACCTGCATTTTAACTAACCCTATAGGGGCATATTACTACATCTGAATATGATATCTACCTTTTATAAACGACGTATTAAAGGTTGACCAATAAATCGATAAAAGTTCATAAACCCTGATATGTAAATTTAGTAACTGATAAATCGTTGATAATTGTTATTATGTTCTAAAAGTCCAAGGTTTACAGATGCCTATACCTTTTTTAAATTTGAAAGGAAAAATGTTTAACTTTATCTGATTAATCCATGAATAAACAATAAATTTAGGAAGTCAGCATTTGAATAATTAATGTTATCGTTTTCCATTCTTTAACAATAAATAATACTCCCATGCCATTATTGAGACAAAACACCAACAAAAGTTTATCATTATCATATCATGGATGGTTATACCTTATTGGAAACTACTTGGTGGGACCACATATCATTGATGACGCTTTAAATGAGGATAAATACCTAAATTTACTGCAAGAACACCTTAACCCGTTATTGGAAGACGTCCCTTTAAATATGTGGCTTATGCCCGATGGTGCACCACCCCATTTTTGCAGGTCAGCAAGGGATTATTTAAATATCACATTTCCCGATCGATGGATGAAGGTAGTCCTTTTCCGTGGTTGCCTCGGTGTCCCGATCTTAATTCTCTCGATTTTTGTCTTCGGGGCCATCTTAAAAGTCTTGTTTATCAAACTCCTATAAATAGTAGGGAAGATTATTAAATCGCATCATTACATACGTCGACATCATTAGAAATAACCACCACATGTTATTTTGAGTACAGTAGAGTTGTTTGGGCAAGAAAATGCATTGAAGTTCAAGGTGCACATAGGTATTACATTTTTATAAAAATGTTAGTATCACATTTTTGATACAATATTATGTTGTTAATAAAATTCGATTTTCTCAAAAACGGTATAATATATCGACTGAAGTATAGTATCCTTTTTTTTAACAAAGTGAGAGAGGAATCGAACTATGACAGAAAAATATCAAATTTGGCAACACTGTCAAATATGTATAAATTTAAATGGATCATTTTGTCTGCTCCTGTATAATTGAGGCTTATTGAATATCAGTTTAAACTTGCAAATAAACATTGCCATGAGTTACTTTAGTTGCTCAAATTTCATTGTCGTGGTAACGACTTAGAAGTTAAAGCTGTTTTACATTGGCAATTTATTGATCGATTAATTGATGAAGTCGCTTCATCAAGAAATTGGACATCAAATAACTTCATCAATTTATTCATCAAGTTCTTGACGAATTAGAGCATGTTCTAATTTTCGTCAATTTCTTCGTGAAGTTCGGAAGTACCAACCCAACAGATTTCCAGCCTCAGATCAGTAATGAGGTTATGTTATTGCAATATGTAAATAATTGTGTGGCGTCGTGCTAGTTTTGCATTATTTTTACTGATTTGTTATTTACAAAAACTAATATTTATATAATATGTGTCAGAACGGTACCGCTGTTGTATCACTACAATTGTAAGTGGAAAGGTGACATTTTTGAAATTTATTTGATTCATTAGTAGAACTGATTCATACGTTAAAAAACTTGACAAAGTCTGTAGCAGTGTAAAATCACACTGTTTACCAATAAATTCGTGAATTAATTGATGAAGAACTTCGTCAATTTACTGATGAATAAACTGTCAATGTAAAACAGCTATTATAATTGAATTTGTGTTGCGAACAACTTCTTTCTTTAGAGGCGAATAACTCCAGAACGAAGCCCGATAAGGAAAAAAAAATATGAAGTACTACAACTAACTATTTTGAGCTCCCCTTCATTTTTGACGTGACCTTTCCGAACACCCTGTATATCAAAAACGGTAAACTTTAAGAATAGGAAACCTTTATGAAAGTTCACCTAAAAATTAACGTAGAGTCCAAAATTGTAATAATATACGGGGTGTTCCATTTAAAATAACGAAGATGACGTCAACTTCCGGTATAACCGGAAGCGTTAGGTGGACGCCATTATATTAATTGAGAAGGGCATGCCTGAAAACACTGTAGCCCAAAATTAAAATCGAAGTAGTCTCTGAAATATGTCTAATGTGTCGTCACTGTGGGACACCCCGAGGGGCGATCCGCTAAGGAAAAAACGTACGAAGATTACAAAATTTCTGAAATCTCTTGTAATGTATCTGCAGATTTCAATATCGATTAAAAAAAAATTACAAATTTCATATAAATAATCAAGATTACAATATCTTTCAACCGATTACAAAACATTTCAGGAGATTTCAGAGTTATTTTAGTAGATTTCAATGATTATTTAAGATTTCAATAGGATTATTCGAAATTAAAAGAAGATTTCAAAATTTCTTAATAATATTTCAAGGAATACGGGAAGATTACAATAAGTTTTGAATGTCCATTTGAACAAAAATAATTGAATTAACTTCAACTGTCATTCATTTCATTCATTAACAGTAGTGCTTTGATTAAGAATTTCCAGTATCATTTTTACGCAAAAATTGTAACATTCTGATTAAGTTTTTGTTCGAATGAACGTTAAAAACTTTTTGTCATGACAAAAATGATAACGCCATTTTGAAAGTAGGTAAGTATATATTTTTATTGAAAGATAAAAATATAATAATCCAATAAACTAATAAAAATAAAAAAATAGAAGTAACATAAAATAAACATTTTCCCAAAAAATAAATAATAAGAAATATTTTAAGCTTTTATTAACACTTGTATTTAATACTTTACCTGTATACAGTGTATTTAAAAAAGACGCGGCAATATTTAAGGGGGCGATTGCCCAGATCATTTTATAAAAAAAAGTTCCTATAAACATACGTCCGCAAACGCTTCGTTACCGATCTACAGAATGTTGAAATTTCATTAAAAAAACAGTAAAAATTAAATTTCTCCAAAACCTCTTGATATTATAATGAAATTTTAGGCCTGTCAATAGCTATGGCAGACGCGTACTTTGCAATACAAAACGATTTTTTAGTCTTACCAGTGACTAGCTATTTTTAATGAAAAAAATAGGACCCCGCTGGTTTTTCTAAAAATATAATTTTTTAATTCCTTGTTCAATTATGAAGAAGAAAGCTTTCCTCAGATTATACGCACCGTACGTCACACCGTTATTGAGTAAAAAAATAAAAAACATTTTATTGCGCACCTAAACCCAATGTTGTTTTAATTGAGAAATTTAAATTATTGAACAAAGAAATTCAAATTATCAAATTTGATTGATTTTTGAAATGTGGTACATACTGTTGTTTGTAGTAGGTAATAATAAGGGGCTGCGTTTTAGAGAAATTTAATTTTTACTGTTTTTTAATGAAATTTCACATTCTGTAGATCGGTAACGAAGCGTTTGCGGACCTATGTTTATAGGACTTTTTTTATAAACTGACCTGAGCAATCACTCCCTTAAATATTGCCGCGTCTTTTTTAAACACACTGTATACAAGTAAAGTATTAAATGCAAGTATTAATAAAAGCTTAATATATTTTTTATTTATTAGTTTTTGGGAAAATACTTACCTACTTTCAAAATAGCATTATCATTTTTGTCATGACAAAATGTTTTTAACGTTCATTCGAACAAAAAACTTAATCAGAATGTTACAATTTTTGCCCAAAAAATGCCTGATACTGGAAATTCTTAATCAAAGTACTACTGTTAATGAATGAAATTAATGACATTTGAAGTTAATTCAATTATTTTTGTTCAAATGGACATTCAAAACTTATTGTAATCTTCCCGTATTCCTTGAAACCTTATTAAGAAATTTTGAAATATTCTTTTAATTTCTAATAATCCTATTGAAATCTTAAGTAATCATTGAAATCTACTAAAATAACTCTGAAATCTCCTGAAATGTGTTGTAATCTTGATTATTTATATGAAATTTGTAATATTTTTTGAATTGATATTGAAATCTGCAGATACATTACAAGAGATTTCAGAAATTTTGTAATCTTCGTCTGTTTTTTCCTTGGCGGATTGCCCTTCGGAACACACCAATCGCACCATATAGGTTTCTGTCGAGGTTTCTGTGGCATTCTTTGGAAAATGAGGTAGGGGGGGGGGCGTTGTACAACGACTACATCGACGAAATTCATTAGCTGATTACATAGATTACAGCGAAGATTACAGATAAGATTACGTAGATTACAGATAGATTACATAGATTACAGATAAGATTACGTAGATTACATAAAGATTCCAGGGCAAACGTACGAAGATTACATCAGCGGATCGCCCCTCGGGACACCTTGTATTTTCGCTCTTTCACATGCCTTAACATGACAACATTTAACGTCAATACTGCTGCCCTAGATACGTTCGCAGATATATCCGTAAAAAATCCTAAAACGAGCAAGGCAGGACGTTTCCAGAATGAGAAGCCTCCAGAATTTCGCCACACTTTTCTTTATTTACTCGAGCGCAACCCCTGGAACGGACCCAGCGCAGGGGAGGACGCGCCACATCTCTCCTTATCGATTGGGAGATTACCAGCTTAGCCGGGGGCCCCCGATTAATTTAGAATGTAAGATGCATGGTCATGGCTCCTCGTTTCCCCTTGAAGAGTTCATTTACTCGAATAGGCATGGCTTCCATCGATCGGTCCGCTATTAAAAATCCTTGGCAGCGTTTATTACGCGTCTGCGATGCTATTTTCGAACCGTTCGGTTTACATTATAATGCTGAATGCGAGACTGACGTTGCTCGCATACTGGGTGGCCGACGATAAGCCGCGTAAGTGCGCGTAGAAGGAAGTCCAGCTCTCGCTCGAATTACAGGATATGGCTGCTGTTGCGTGCCGCAAACGGCTGATATTTTATTAGTTTGTGGTTAACGATAATGGACGTCGTGCATCGTACGAATGCAGCTCTAGCTGCTACACCGGGGTCAGTTTTTAGGACCTCTTTTAATTAATGTTGTATTAGGTTGAGGCATTTGTGGCGTTTTCGATTTCCACGTCAAGAGTCGTGGGAACAAACCCATTTCCATTTCCTCAGTCTTGAAATCTGGAAGTAATCAAAGTATCATCAATTACAAAATATGAAAAATGATATATTGTCGATTAGCTTAATCATTTCGTTTAATAAGGAAACTGAAACTTGAGCAACATCTTAGTATAAGTTCGGTCGCTGACGCAGCATCTCGGCATGGAAATATTTGAAAACTTATTTATTTAGCCATACCCATATACAGGTCTAGTCGCTCAGTTGAAGAATGAACCCGCGGGCAAACGCTGCACAAATACAGCCGCATTGGACGACCTGGCCATAAATTCAATTGTCAACAAATGGCCTAGCAGTGCAGTGCAGCAATGCGGAATTTATTGTGATTCAGGTAATTTTAATTTATTATAGTTACCTTCTATTAATCATTTATCGCACGCGTTTTGAAATTATCCAGGGCTTCTTTAGGACACTTTGAGGTTGAAAAGTTACAGTCGATATCCTTAGTTTATTCATTATTTGCAAAGTTATGCCAAGTTATTCAAATATCCCTAATTATGCAATTTTTTACATTTTTTCTAACCAACATTTTAACTTTGAAAAACTTGTTTTTTTAAAAAACCCATAATTATGACTTGTAGAAAATACTTTGCAGTTTTCAGAACCCTGCTTGGATTTTCTGTACGACCATTATTTCCCAAGTAATTGATTGCCAAAGTCAAAAATGATTTTTTTGCTAAAAATTTTAAACTGCAGATTTGAAAATTAGACACTTGAAGCTTCAATTTCCTTTTTTTATTCCGTCTACGAGCATTTCCCTCCAAGTTACAGCTCATTGAAAATCACCCAAAGTTTTGGGATTTTTTAAATATCCCTTAATTTCTATGCCTAGTATATGTTATTGGTCAAATGAACATATAATAGAAATTTTCTACACATTATAACAAATTATTATAATTTTTTACCTTTAGCAAAAAACTTTTTTAGGGACGCCTATGAAACTCATTAAATTTTATTGCTAGGCGTTTTTATACATGTTCAACAGACTTCGGAAAGACTAAAAATGTATTTTTCTAGATTTTTGAAGTTTACTTTCTTCGTAATTCAACTTTATTGGCAAAAAATTGAAGTTTAGTTAGTTTATAATCATTAGCTATACATAATTGTTACCTTGTAGATACGTAATATTAAAAAAATATATACCTAAGTGATTACAGTTTTCAAACTGCAGCTAATTGTACATAAATCAGAAATGATTTAATTATACATGTTGTTATTTATCTAATGCTGTACTAATAATATGTTTACGGACTATTAGATCTGATAAATATACAGTAAGTTGGCAAGAGTCACGACTCAGACCGGTTGCAATTGCGAACGGAACTGTCTGTAGCCATTAATGTGACTTGAATCAAATGCGGTAATAATAGGAAATAATTCTAGACGTTTGCTGTAATTAACAAAAAAATAATTAAACATTTTCCGTATAACAGTAATATATTTCACCTAACTGCAGTTCAATGATGCTCAGGATATTTTAAAACAATCGAAAAAAATGTTTCAACTTTAACGCCCTGTATATCGAAAAGGAGCAACATTCGGATAAGACATGTTCGGTTTAATCGTTCTATTTTGCAACCTGCCATTAAGCTCTGTCCCATTATTAACGGATCACCCTGTACACAAAGTACTACTGACAAGTAAACTATTACGGCAGTCGCTTACAATAAAAAAGATTATCAGGATTATTTGAAATTATTGTTAAGTAGGTAGCTGTTTATAGAACAAAAGGCATTTTGATACAATTCATTCTTTACAAAAATAATCTTTGATGCCCTGTATCTCAAAAATAAAAGACAATAGGCCTATGGCCTATAGGAAAAATATGTTTTGATGTTATATCAGCTTCTGAATTGATGGTATCTTTATCCAAAACATCCTCTAACAGAACCGTCAGGGATACGAAAATCGACCTTGAAATCGCACTTATAAATTAATGTTGTCTGCAGTTGTAATTTAGTTTTATACATTTGCCTGCACCAAACCTGGCCTGTAGATATTTCGAATTTCCACTCATAAAAACTGCTCCTGCAATCTGATGATGAATGATTAGAGACGAAACGAACATTGTAGATAGTGTCACGTAATAACTTGAATTAAAAAAAGACTTGTTACATCATTCAGTCAGTTTATTGTCCCAACATAAGTACCATACAAGAAACGTCTTTAAAAAAAGTCGCCCCAGCCATGGGGGCATTGTACCAAGAATAAACATAAGGACGGCTGACTGTTTATACATCTATCTATGAAAAAAATGGCGATAGTTTTTTCTAGATGCCAATACCCGCTCGAGCATAATGTGGTGCGTCTGTTCCTTTATGTTCCTTGTTTATGGAACACGTTAACGATCAGCTATGAAAATAAATCATTTTCTAGTGTACCCTTTTCATGGCGATGCACTGAACAGACCAAAGCGTTTGGTGCATGCAGGCTCGAAGACTTACATATTTATTTTAATACGCGATGTTTTATGGGTATGCACTTCTACATTGTTTTCTAAACGATCGTGCAGTTGCGGACATATTTCATGTTAATCGCGATTTTAAATAAATTATTCGTGGTAGACACACTCAAAATAACTAAAGTAACACGTTTGCAGACGTCACGAACACGGTTTCAATAATACACGTACTTTGGTGTGTATGAAAAATATATATACGACATTTGTTTATGTTCGGTTCATAATTATAAAAATTTTACAAACGATCGAAAAACTTCTACGAATATTTTAGGTACATGTCATAAGTAGACATCGGCAGCTTTGTGGCGACAATCGAATAAATAAACAGTACTACTTAGTCTATATTATGTTAGTAAGCGGCAGTATGTGTTGTAGTAGCAAAAATAGGCTAAATCTATGGTTAAGCCGTGTGCCGCTCTATGCTCACAATACACAATGTGGCCGACTGCCATAAAAACATGTGCCTTATACTCGACCAAGCAAAACGTGAAACTCACTCACACACAGACAAACGACAGTAATAAAACCTGGATTGTTAACCGGTACACTAGTCGACAGAGCAGGCATTAGGATGTCGCTAGACACGTGTGGAATAAATTGATCGATGCGAAGCTGTTGATCAAAGGCAGACGTAGACGTTATTGTACAATGACGCCTATAGTGGGATTTGTGATATGTGAAGTAGTTGATGCTTCGCCATCATTAGTATCTATTAAAATGTTGAACGGTCATAAAATATAGAGCGTTCTATTAAAATACAATGTCGGTAATGTTATAGGTCTGTCAAACATGGCTCAAAAAAATAGAAAATATTGCAGAAAAGTGACTGACCTGTTTCATCCTCCATCCTTTTTGGGAGACAATATATATTCTTATACTGCAAAGATAATAGTTATAAGAAGGCAACATTGTAACCGTCCTAAAATTTCCGATCTCTAGTCATATGTCAAGAAATAAAGAATATACAAATAATGATTGGAATTAACAAAGCAATTTGTTGATAGATGGAATGTCTGTAGATTTTCTAATTTGCAATTTCAATCTGTTTTAATGGAAGATTGGGGTAGTTTTGGCCCGTTAGTGGGGGTTACAAGAACTGAGGAGGCTCTTGATTATCAAATTCGTGTTCAGCACCCTTGAAAACAGGGTGAGGAGCATAGAGATGGTTTTTACGGTGAGAATACATTTTTTAAATCAGATTTCTCATTTAATAGGAAATGGAAATTGATGACCGAATAAACGAAAATATTTTATCATCAAGAATCAATTGAAAATTAATTTCTAATCACATTAATTTTTTCCATTTATTCATCGCATAATGCACAGGTTGTTTGGAAGTATAATCGATCACAATTAAATTAGAACCATATCAGCACTTTAGTCACACGTCACACCATTTTGAGATTAGATAACTTGTTCAATGTCGTCGCAAATAACGTATCGAACCGTTTACAGATATTTTTAATTAGTTGATTGATTGATACATTTTCATGACTAAAGCCACAAAAATAGACACAAACAGATAACGTGGTTTGAAATATGTACTATGTGCATGCTATGCTGAGTGTACACTACTTGGTCTAGGTCATAAAAAGTTTAACACTTCGTTGATTGCTGATATTGAGAAAAATGCCGTCATACTTGCCGATGAAAATTCACAGTAAATTATATTTTAATATTATAGACGGTAGGAGGTCCAGTCTTGTTGTGGAATCAGTTCTCACAGTTTGTTGTCATATAACGAGCGTTCAAATAAAAACGTGGTCGAAGTTACCCTCCTTACCCCTCCCCTCCCGCGCTAGCCTAAGGGCCACCTTAGCGGACTATTAGATCTGATAAATATACAGTAAGTTGGCAAGAGTCACGACTCAGACCGGTTGCAATTGCGAACGGAACTGTCTGTAGCCATTAATGTGACTTGAATCAAATGCGGTAATAATAGGAAATAATTCTAGACGTTTGCTGTAATTAACAAAAAAATAATTAAACATTTTCCGTATAACAGTAATATATTTCACCTAACTGCAGTTCAATGATGCTCAGGATATTTTAAAACAATCGAAAAAAATGTTTCAACTTTAACGCCCTGTATATCGAAAAGGAGCAACATTCGGATAAGACATGTTCGGTTTAATCGTTCTATTTTGCAACCTGCCATTAAGCTCTGTCCCATTATTAACGGATCACCCTGTACACAAAGTACTACTGACAAGTAAACTATTACGGCAGTCGCTTACAATAAAAAAGATTATCAGGATTATTTGAAATTATTGTTAAGTAGGTAGCTGTTTATAGAACAAAAGGCATTTTGATACAATTCATTCTTTACAAAAATAATCTTTGATGCCCTGTATCTCAAAAATAAAAGACAATAGGCCTATGGCCTATAGGAAAAATATGTTTTGATGTTATATCAGCTTCTGAATTGATGGTATCTTTATCCAAAACATCCTCTAACAGAACCGTCAGGGATACGAAAATCGACCTTGAAATCGCACTTATAAATTAATGTTGTCTGCAGTTGTAATTTAGTTTTATACATTTGCCTGCACCAAACCTGGCCTGTAGATATTTCGAATTTCCACTCATAAAAACTGCTCCTGCAATCTGATGATGAATGATTAGAGACGAAACGAACACTGTAGATAGTGTCACGTAATAACTTGAATTAAAAAAAGACTTGTTACATCATTCAGTCAGTTTATTGTCCCAACATAAGTACCATACAAGAAACGTCTTTAAAAAAAGTCGCCCCAGCCATGGGGGCATTGTACCAAGAATAAACATAAGGACGGCTGACTGTTTATACATCTATCTATGAAAAAAATGGCGATAGTTTTTTCTAGATGCCAATACCCGCTCGAGCATAATGTGGTGCGTCTGTTCCTTTATGTTCCTTGTTTATGGAACACGTTAACGATCAGCTATGAAAATAAATCATTTTCTAGTGTACCCTTTTCATGGCGATGCACTGAACAGACCAAAGCGTTTGGTGCATGCAGGCTCGAAGACTTACATATTTATTTTAATACGCGATGTTTTATGGGTATGCACTTCTACATTGTTTTCTAAACGATCGTGCAGTTGCGGACATATTTCATGTTAATCGCGATTTTAAATAAATTATTCGTGGTAGACACACTCAAAATAACTAAAGTAACACGTTTGCAGACGTCACGAACACGGTTTCAATAATACACGTACTTTGGTGTGTATGAAAAATNCACTTTAAACGCTTTTTAAAACGAAAATATTCAAATTGATAGCGGCGATATAGCGCTTTGACAGATGACGTTTAAGTTCATTTGCTGTACGCTACGCCCTACGTCCAAATTTTCAGAACCAACTTGACCACGTTTTTATTTGAACGCTCGTTATATTATTTATCCTGCATTTTGATTGATGTTTTAGTATGTAGAATAATATATATTTTGGGTTTCGCAAATTTTTCTTTGGCTTGCAGATTTTACTAAACTGTTATTTCAGTTTCTTTAAGTCTTTATTTTAGATTTCAAGTTTATTTCACTTGTTTGTGAATAAAAATGTTCAAATGGTCAAAATTCACTTACACCCTGTATATGTATATTGATTATAACTATGAATACATTTTCAAAAAATGTTTTAATGTTCTTGGACTTCTGTCACCTTACAGAAGATTAAATCAGTCAAGGTCACTCCGCTTATACCCTGCATTTTCCAACTTCTTAAAAGCTCCCTCATTCCTCTTAAAGATTAAAAGCAGATAGATCTGACCGAACCCTTTGCTTAATAGAGGTTTAAACCCTTAAAGTTATAGGCAGTAAAGATAAAAAAGTGAAAGTTGTAAAGATTTATACCAAATGAATAGAATCCCACAGCTAGCCATAAAATAGAATATTTACTTCTTTGTGTGACATGCACGGTTTTCAATATTATTACATCGAGGTTTTAGGGACAGGGTCTATGTTTATGGTTATGTCGGTTTTCTAGTTAATTTTACAAAAGGTCCTGTAGGTATTTCTTGACCTTTCTGCGGTTGGTGGTCAGTTTAACTTTAGGTCTGTTTATATTTATTGAGGTTATGTACGAATTTGACGACATGGGGGCATTTACTAGAAAATTGTTTCTGTTATGTATATGTTTTTAGTTTATCTTCATTCAAAAAAATGTTTGAAGAGGCTGTGATTTGAAATACCTACATATTTCAGAAAAACATATTTCAGTAAAAAAAAGTCCAAGAAAAATATATACACATTTTAGAAAACGTTTTCTTTGAAATACACTGATTTTATATACAGTGTGTCCTTGATATGTCATCCCTATAATCCAGTAAGCTTTGTAAATTTAGAAAAAGTTGGTTTTATTCGCCAGCAAAATGCCCATCTTTGTAATCTGCAAGTATAACAATAAAATATAAATTTTAGACAATATATAAAAACATCCAATAAAGGTTACTACTAAGATTAACAGGATTTCACAAAAATAAGTTTTACTGACGTCAAACATGCAGAATATTTACTGTACGTAATTATTTTCGGGGGCTGTTGCCTGTGTATGTTTGGTATAAAAAAAATTAAAGCTGAATTTAATATTACTTATACTCGTACCATCAATTTGCATTTGTATACGTATGTATTTTTCATTTTCATTAGGTGACTTGTTTTGTCTTTTAGAAAACGTAGGTGGTTTATCCCTTCATCTGTACTGGACTTGGCAAATCAAGTCTTTGTGCGGAAACGGAAAATAATGGCTTTGACGTCTACTTAGGGTAATGACCTTTTCTTATCCAATCTTCCCCTTGTTTGTGCCGAAAGCTGGAAAACTGTCAATGAGTAGGTTGGATAAAGGCAAGGACGAAATTGAGTAAGCCACGTCGCTATAATGAAAACGTCATTGATAGATAACTGGGCGAAATGTGAACGTCCCGTGTCTTAACTGTAGAGAAAAGTTGACGCTACATGAATTGATATAAATAGGATTTTTCCTCTCATTCGTCAAGTTTAACTAAAATGTTATTGCACAGACGGTTAGGTTTGTTCAAATGTGAACAAATTAAGGATTTGTACTGTAAGACTCTTTGTTAATCTAATAAATACTTAACCTACATCAAAATATTAAGTTGCAAATATAACGGGTGACATAATTTTGGCACTGATGCCAAATTTAACATGCATGCTTTTTCATCAGATCTGTCATGTCCGATTAGACATATAGTCCAGTCGAATTAGAGTTTGAACATAAAAAGTTTAACCGTTTCTTTATTTGTCTTTAAAATTCCGATCCGATACGTCCAATAGTTAATTTAAAATTAACGTCACAAAAAACTGTCTTGGGAACAAAGAGGCATCGGTAATTTTTTTTAATAACATAAAAATAAGCTCTATTTAATGCAAAAAGAGCAAATTCCCGAGCGGCTTTTGCCTGACCCTGAGACAATTTATTTATAACGCTGTTTTGCTCGTCCGACATTGTTAGTTATAAAGAGCAACTTAAGTTCAACTTTTTGAAATACGTTTCTTTGAATCCACGATATTAACTTCTAAAATTAACGTTTAGTAATTACAAAAACGAACGAAATTAATATCAACAAATATCTGAAGCGACAATTGAATCGGCCTTTGGCACATATGTTGGTTACTGGATTGATTGTTTTTTCCATAAATTTCATGAACATCCATCGCTTTTTGCAATAATAATACGCAATTTTCAAAAATTGATTTTTCCGCGTTCGACCTTTTATTTTACATTTAACAAATTGGTGAAATATGGTTTAGGTACCTTAAATTGTGGGTAATTTAATTGTCTACAACGTAAAATATTTAATTTTCCGATAGGTCGTCTAGATATTCATGGGCAGTAAAAAAGTGGAAAAACACGTAATATTGTCACTTATTTGCCAACTTAGCCCCACTTCTTTTGAGTTAGTTTTTTAATATCATCATTCTATACATACACTTCACCATTACATTATGATCTAATTTGAGTGGACTAATAGTTTGATCTGATCTGATGAAATCAGTCGCAGTTATTGTACAGACATTTTTTAAGAATATAAAGGTTGTATCTGGAATGAAGAATATTTGGGATTTGTGTTACAAATATTCATCTATTTTTTGAATTTAGATTTAAGTACTATATTTTTATTATAAAGTTTCTTTGTTTATTTATTTGCCTGATTTATTTTATAGGATTCAATTCATTCTTCAATCTTTTCGAAATCATGTTTCCGCAAAAGTGTATACCATAATTTTTCTAAAATTATCCCACAATCAGTAGGTGTTTTAATGTAATGCACTAATATTATTTCTTGGGATTATAATATATACCTTCTTATAACGATCATAAATTTATGTTTTTTAATTAACTTAACTTCCATTTTTGGTCCTTAACTTTCAAACAGTTTCATTATGACTATGGCTCAAACTTACGCCAGTTTCTAAAAATTATATACTCTTATAATATAACAACGTGAATTTTATACCTTCTATAGAATAAAATTGGGAGGCAGCAGCAGTCAGTTCGTCAAATGTAGTTTCTAGAAGTTTTTGCAGAACAGCTTAAATTACCAATCCTAGAAATTACACAATTTATATCTCTTCATATACAGGGTCGGAAAGTCCCCATGGCTCATGGGCCGTTACGTGAGAGTGATAAAGTAAGTCATAGAAATCCGTGCGATAGAGAAGGATGGCTATAATGAAGCCGTCTCATAGTCACCGCCCGTTTAGCCCTTCCACAAATAAGATCCACTTCCACTTGTAATTCAGCGACCGGTGGTCATCTTTGTTTTCGTCGTTTAGCTATTCTTTAATAGATGTCACTACTCATACAATTTCGACTTCGATATTCCGATATGCTAATATCATCCGTTAACAGAGGGCAGTACAACGCGTAACAAAGAAAACTTTTTACAGTAGCTAGTAGATACCTCTGTTTGTAAATCTAGTGACCTTGTTTCCCTTACTGACCAGTTATTCAAATGGAGTATAGTGCTCAGCTGCATAAATGACTTAAAAATCCCAAGAAATAAAACAAAATTCCCTATTTCCCCAATTCCAAAAAAAATCTGTAGATCTGGCATCACTCTTTCTAGGGCTGCCCTCTGTTTATTATTATTGTATTAACATATCGGAATACCAATTCGGAATTGTATAGGTAGTGACATCTATTACAGAAAAGGCAAACGACGAAAACCAAGATGACCACCGGTCGCTGAATTACAAGCGGAAGTGGATCTTATTTGTGGAAGGGCGAAACGGGCGGCGCCTATGAGACGCCTTCATTATAGCCATCCTTCTCTATCGCATGGATTTCTATGACTTACTTTATTATCGCTCTCACGTAACGGCTGATGAACCATGGGGACTTTCCGACCCTGTATACCTTGTATGTTACTTTGATATCGAATATTGTATTGACGACCGTCCGCAAAACTGATTTGGTTTCCCCTTTTCATCCGTCAGAGAAACCTGATTTGTTTTTTTTAGAAACTTGTCGCTTTGTTTGCCACCCTTTCTACGCGGCAACCTTGTGTAGGCACGCGTTTGTCAGATTCGGTCCTACTCCTACACCTCCTGATTCCATTTTCTGGACATTCTGTTTTTGATGTACCTACAGCCATTTGTCGTAGTATATCAAATTTCGAATTCTTTAAGGTACGCATCTTGATATTTTGGTGCCTATAATAAATTAAAATTACCTGAATCACACCAAATTCCGCATTGCTGCACTGCACTGCTAGATTATTTGTTGACAACTGAATTTATGGCCAGGTCACCCAGTGCGACTGTGTTTGTGCCGCCTTTGTCCGTGCGCTCATTCTTCAACTGGGCGACCAGACCTGTATATGGGTATGGCTAAATAAATATGGGAACAAGTTTTTCAAATATTTCAATGCCGAGTTGCTGCTTAGCGACGGAGCCTGGTACATACCTTGAAATTATAGGTTCTTCAATTGACTTCGGAAAAACTATACTGTAGACCGCAATATAGCTGCATTTCTGTAATGTTTTATAATCTTTAGAGTTGCTCTTTATCATCTAGATGTTTGAGTCAAAAAGTGTAGTGTATGATTTCATTGGACTTGATTTGAATTAGTTTAGTACCTGTCAATTCAGTTAAGTACCAAAGCTGATATTAAAAATATAATGCAATTAATGTACAGTATGGTGTACACCCAAAATGAGAAATTAGTAACAAGCGGTTTTGCAAGCTAAGGAATCAGCGAGTCAACTATGAACCTCCAAAAATAACTGGCATTTGCTGGGTATAATGTATTTGCTATTGCCCTCGCTATTTTCAAGGTGCAATTCTAACATTAAAGTATTAAGTCATGCCGTTTGGAAGGGACCCAATTATTTTAAAATGTGAAAGCATTGGCTCCGTGAGTAAACACCAACTAGTTCTAATAATACAGGCCTGCCTGACGTCACGAGCCACCTTAAAATAAATCACTCCTATCTACTCAATTGGTTGTAAGTAAGGCCTGTGGATGAGATTCGGAGAGCTCCTCGGTAGATTTTACAGTTTACACCGGGAAAGCTTTTAGTTTTAAATATACAAGCTCAACTTTATTGCGGGACTTGGGGGGATTGATTTATTGCGCATGTATAATTTCTGCCACGTCCATCTGGCGTATTTAAAAAAAAGACGACGCGTATAAACACACGGCCGCGAAACATCGTGGGATGTTGCCCCAAATTCCGTAACCGATGCGGTGTTTGTTTGACCAAAAAAGAAAATAAATTTTTTAAGCTAAACACTGCCAAACCCGGCCACCTGAGAAAATAAATACGTGACTACAATTTTAATGGCGGTTTAGGGTCAGGTGGTACTTGAATCATGTTTTAAGTTTACATAATATGGCGTAATTCAGTATAGCAGTTACGCCAAGATGTTCATAAAGTGTCTTGTGATGTTTTCGTGTAAGAAAGTCCTTTACCTACGTACTACCCTCCATACCCAATAATTGACGTACACATCATTGTCAAGTAAATTTTTCTTTTTCACAAAACAGCTAACAACAATGTTTCTCTAAAGTACCATGATTTGACTGCCTGTTGCTACAATCCTTAACTTTAACTAGGAATCTTTGGCATATCCTTGTTGTTCTCGGGCTAGGATTTGTGGAAACGGAATCGATGTCAGAACTTCTAGACGTAGACTATTCCAGAAAACAGTGTCGTATTCCAAGCCCCGGTGTCGAATTTAACTCAACATTTCAAACTGGCCTATATAACTATTTGCAGAGCCCTACAAGTGGAAAGCCCAGCCAAAAGTAGTTGCCAATGTTCGAGGGCTTCCAGTCGATAATCCGTAAAGCAGTTCCGCATAGCCGCAAACCGTCCAGACATGTCAAGCCGCAGCAGATAGGAGAGCTCAATGCTGTTGGCAGAGCGACCATCGACAACCCACACGGGAATTTAGAAATGTCAGAAAATTTGAGCTGATATACTGAGGTTAACAAATGTCAGGATCCAAACCAAACAACAGAATCAACCCGAAGTAGGTATGACCAAACGTCAACTCTCAGATCTTGCAGTTCTATAACCAGAGCAGAAATCTCTGGCTAGTGTGGGTAGGTATACAATTATAAATCAAACGTATTCGTTACCTTACGATGCCTTGAAACTGTCCGTACTTTTTTAGAGGGAAATAAATTCAAGGATCACCTGATCACATGACACATCCAAAAGACATGTAAAACTAAATTCTGTGTTTTCCGAGTTCGTTGATCAAATTCCACCATTAAGCTTATGATTGCTAATGGTATAA
Source organism: Anoplophora glabripennis (assembly GCF_000390285.2). Classification (NCBI taxonomy): domain Eukaryota; kingdom Metazoa; phylum Arthropoda; class Insecta; order Coleoptera; family Cerambycidae; genus Anoplophora; species Anoplophora glabripennis. Next base: position 3,412,408 of record NW_019416568.1, on the reverse strand, counting down.
CCATACACCTGCGATATTCTAAAAAACTGACAATAACAGACGTTTTTCAATTCGAAACATTGGTAAAAATTTTTGCGAGCGCTCTGCTCGAGACCTGGATTAGCAACTTAACGTTCAAAATACTCAGAACTTTCGGTGCCTTCACGAAGATCTTGAGGCATAAATCCAATTTTAAAAAGCAATACCAAAAATACAAGAAACAGTAAAATTAACCAAAGTGCAATAAAATGCTTATAAATATGAAAAAATTTGAGTAGAAAACGGCTTATTAGAGCATGGGTCAAAGTTCGAAGCAGAAAAACCAGTCAAAATGGAGAAAGACCAACTATGTAGAAGGTATTATGAGAGGCGTTCGACAACCCTATTTATTTATGACTTTGCAGAGTTGTCGGAAACGAGAATTCCGACAATGCCTGGTGGTAACGAGGATTTCGATGTAAAGAGCGATCTTATCCAAAAATATGGGAAAAGCAAACAGAATACCTTCTCATTTCTGGTAAAATATTGTCGAACGTCAAGCATTTGTCCATAGAAACCGCGCTACTTTTATATGGTATTTATATGTAAGCATTAAGGGATCGTCGGTTCAAATTTGGAAAATCCTCAGTATCAGTTTTATTATTATTTTAAACTTGAATCTAGTCGATGCATGCCAATCCTGGTATCCACGGAATACAGGGCAGGCATTCTCTGACACACGCACCAAGGCCCGTGCCATATACTCATGAAAATGGTATGGTTCGTAGAATACATAAACACTTGCTAAAAATACACAAAACGAGTTGCCATAAAACTAGCTTATTTATTACGCTTGGACTTTTGCCATTCATTATTTTGTGTATCAGTAAAGACCATCATTTTTCTTACAGCACAATAAAAACTCGTTCTAGGATAAAGAGTGTTCTTAATCATATAAAATGATCTAATCATCTAGTCATCACTATTATAAAACACACGCCTGTGAAATGTATTAATTGACGTACTTAATCATGCGTCGGGAGGACGGCGACCCTTTATTATCTAGATATTTTAGGCCGTCTGCCGTATATGATTTGCAAATACAAACAAAATGTGAAACAAATATTATTAAACGTGTTTTTTTCCATAGACTATCGACCCTGAATTTATTATGCAGTTTTGAATATTTACATACTTATCATTTGCCTTGGTTATTATGCTGTAGTAATAAACAATTCGCTGATTAAAAAAGTAAAATTCAGTATGCGCAGTTAAAATTTGAAATATATGACATGTTATTTCAACCAAAGTGCACAAATTCTTTATTCTTGTCCTTCTAAAATGTCAGACAAATATCCACAAACAAGATAAAGGAAAATTAAATATTAGAAGGAGTACTGCAATGTACATGCGTTAGCATGTTCTATAGTTTTGTAATCGAAATATTGATCACCTAAGGGTAGAAGCAAAAAAATCTCTATATTTATAGATAGTAATTGGCCTTGATATCGAAATTTTCTAACTGGAAAGACTAAAAACAAACATAGATTCAGTCAACAGGTGACTGCAGCATGTGGACTACTGGTAGACGTGCTCAGAAGCAACTGACTTTCGTTTTTTTTACCCACGCGGCTTGTTCGAAAAATCAAATGCCTTGCGGCCTATTGATAAGTTATCTTCCCATACTTTCTTTGCTAGCAACAATATCCACACATGCAAGTGGCACACATGTTTTAGTTAGCCGCATACCTTGAAGCATATGTGTTCCTGACTATATTAAGAATTTTTGCAAACAACTTAATTTTTTATTTGAAATATTAAGTGTTCAAAGTTCAACAGCATGACTTTAGCTTATGACTGGTTGGCCTCCTCTGATTTTATTAGATACGTTTATCACACCGCCAATGTTCTACTTCCTTGACCCATATGTGGTTGGTTGTAGCGCTGCAGTCCGATGAATGTAATCAATATATCTCACACCTACGCCCTTCCATATTTATCGTTGTATTACTTATATTGATAGGAGGAAATATTTTATTTTATTTTATATTTAGTTTTCCACAGCCTTTTTTATTTTTTGAAAATTTATGAAAACGCAAACCTTCAAGAAAAAAAATCATGTTTATATAAGGTACCAATACTCATTTCGATTATCTATAACACTATATTTTCTGAACTCCTTTGCTATTGACTTCTGTGCGTTTGTATTTGTGGTTCTTATACCCTCTCACACTTCATTTAGGTATCTACATTTTTGTGTGCCTTTTCTTTTCTCTATTGGTTTTCTATATAGCACTTGATCTGTCATTCTACTTCTATCCAGTCTCTTTACATGTTCCAGCCATTTACACTATGTGTTTTAACAATAATTGCTGTTATAATTATGCTTTTCTACAATTCTTACAGGTTAAAGTTTGCTCTTCTCCTCAATCCTCCCTCAGTCATTTTGCCTCCATACAAATTGAGCATAGGTTGTTGGTAGTAGGCCTTATCACAGTATAATATTTTTCTTTTGACCTTTTTGACACTAAGTTGAATTTGGATTCTATTCTTCATACCACTTCTCTTCAATTAATACCACTATGTAAACCAATTTCTATGCTCTCGAAATTCTATTCTTTCCATTATTGGCTACAACGACCATACTATAATCTTCTAACAATTGTTTCAGCGTTTGCCCGTCGCCATATATTTTGTCTTGTTTTTATTCATCTCTGAACCGAATTTCTTTGTTTTTTCTGTCCTTGTGATATTTTTCCCATTTTTGATTCTGCCTATTATAATCAGGCACTACGTAAAAACCATATATTGATGATCGTTGTTAATGATTGTTCCTTTGGTTTGCAGCTTGCTATTCCTTATTATTACTTCCAGTACCACATTTATCTCAACTCAAATTCTTGCAATTCATCTCCTAGATCATATTTCAATCACTTTTTTTTAGTATTTGCTTATAGATCAGTCGTTGATACGTTTTTTCTCTCTCTAGTCACTTATTTTTAACATTTTTTCTTTTAAAGCTTATTTCAAAAGGGAATTTTGATATCAAAATCTTATTAATCGTACCAAGGTTTAGCCGTTTTTTTTTAATATACCAGTACTATTTACCTAAAACTCTCTGTGTCTTTAGCTGGTGTAAGATGCCTTAAACAATTTATTTTTTTACGGTTTACCATTAAGTAGATATTCCTTCAATCACAATTGTTGGAAATACACCATTACTATGGACATAAAGCAATGGTTTAGTATAGTTTTGATTAACTCCCCTGTATCCGGCTAACCAGAACATACATTAAGCCTGATAAGACAATAGCCAAGCGTTCCTCAACAAGATAAACAATATAAGTGCTTTATTTCGGTCGCCCCCAAGGTCTTCTTCGAGTAATAAACCCTCCGGCCCCCATTCGTCCATCCTGCGCTCGTTTAACATTGCACTTGGCATCTATTTTCGTGATTAAACGCACCCATGCATCCCGCATGCACACGGTGCACCGACGACGTCTACACTGAGAGAAAGGTTCGTATCTGTTAATAAAATTATTAACTTCTTGATGAAGATTCTCTCTAATACTGAATACTGATAAATGCGAAGGGGTAAAAACGACTTTAATTTACCCCCACAATAAAACTACCGTTAACGCAGTTTTTCCTAGACGGTTCCTAAGGGTGCTATCATCCTTCCCTTCGAGAGTGGGATGTGGAGCGCAATTTTAGTGAATCGTTCATGAATAGCGGAAGATATCACATTTTTTTTTTGTCTCAGAAACATACCATTTTTATAATTCAGATATTGAAAGAGCGTTTCGTTTTAAAAATTTTTGTTTTAAATAACATTTTCTTTCATCTATTCATCAAAAATGGCAGGCCACTTTTCTTTGTAAATAGAATTTTTCGTTCACCACATCAGCCTATAATTTTATAAGATCGGATGGGCCTTGTTTTCAATATGTTTTATTTTAATCTCAATAATATATAAAGTAACTTTTGAGGAAAACATTTGCGGTACCTACTAACTTGTGACAGAATAATAGTTATTTCAACCTAAATTGTGTCTGTAACCAAGGGTTGTCAATAAACAAACAATATTTTTTGAGTTGAAATCACGTTGAAATCCTAAAACCAAGACTGACAAAATGGAAAATGTGGAAATTCCATCTGAAATTTTAGAAAAATCTAATGCGGCTACTGCAGGCATCATCCGGAGAAATCAAAATCTATGTACAACAAAGAACTGAAGGAATTTCAAGATTGGAAAATCAAATAAGGGGTGAAAGGCGTAAATGAAGATGTCTTGCTGGCTTATTTTTCAATTTAAGTGAGAATTTAGCTCTATCCACATCGTGGACTAAATATTCCATGTTGAAGTCAACTTTGAGAGTTTACAAGAACATTGAAATTACTAAATTCGGAAGACTAGTGGCATTTCTAAAGTCTAAGCACAAACATTTTCAACCAAAAAATCCAAGGTTTTAGAAAAAGAGAACAAATCGAACAATTTTTGCGTGAAGCCCTAGACGAAGATCATATTATGAATAAGGTGGTTTCTACTGAATAGTTTAACTGAGTTATATTTATTAAATTTGTTGTATTTAGGTGGCATTGATATTAGGAGTTTTTGGCGCTTGCCGTTCCGAGGAATTGATCCATCTAAGCATAAACAAAATAGAGGACAAAGAGCAGTATATCCACATCATGATTTCAAATACTAAAACGAATAAACCAAGAAGCTTCGCTGTATTAAATGAAGGATTTTGTGTTAATCCAATTCAATTAATTAGAAAATATTCTAAGCTAAGGCTTCAAAATGTGCAGCATAAAAGGTTCTTTTGCAATTTTCAAAAGGGAAAATGCATACGTCAATGTGTTGGTATTAATAAGCTATCGAAAATCCCTAATATTGTTGCGCGATTTTTGGGCTTACAAGGGGTGCAGACTCCTGAAGCAAGCACAAGCAAAGGGGCAACCTGTTCTATTTTACCACAATCACAAAATGATTCCAATAAACCTTTGGCATAAAATTACGGCTTTACCACAAATGTTAATGTTAATATTAATAAGTAGGTAGATTGTGAGTTTGTAGCATTTTAGGTTATTTGTTGACTTATTACTATATCAAATTGGTTTTCTAATAAAAACTAGAAAAATAAACCAAACATTTGTCTTTTTATGATTTCTATAAGTCACTAGTGGGTTATAAGTCAAAACTTACTAGTGACTTATACTTATAACTCACTAGTGACTTATAGGCCACATTATTCCTTTAAAACCAAATAAATCATAGTATCATTATATGCAAGTGTTGGATAAATTAAATTGTTGACTTAATGACCAATATCCATCAACGAGCAATAATAAATAATGTAACAAAAAAAATAACTACATCAATAAAGAAAACAAATCATTGTTACTTTTTTTTTGATATTTTCATGGTTTATGAACCACGTTACTGATTACGTTTCTCAGTGTATGCCCGTCCACTGACATACTACAAAACTAAATTTAAGCCCGCCTTTACGGACTTTCCTTACGCAGATGTGAATTATTTACGCCTCGACGTGGTTAATTTTAGAAAAACGCTAAAAGCAGAAGCTAAACGAGAAAGCTGGGTCTCTCCGAAGTTTGTATTTGAGAAAAGTTTTCCTATCTCAATAATTCAGTTCCCCTAATTGATTTTTTTAAGGGTAGGGCGTTGCAATTAGATGAGTTCTAGCTTAAAACTGCTACTGGCGACTATTGTTTGTAGGAACAATACAATTATGGTTAATTTCACTTTACGTCATGTAATATTAGACTTTATTGATATTCTCAAAAATGCGTTGAGAATTACTTGAGAATATTTCTTTTGTTGGAAATATTGCTTAATTATTTCTCTTTGCTCTGGTTTCATCGCTGACTTGATCGTGAATTTATAGGAATTCCCAATTTCTGATGAAGCAATCATATTATTGTTCACTAGTATAAAAAAGAAACATTTTTTTCTTTCAAAAGGAAGTATTCTATCGAGTTTGGTGTATTTTAACCTGACATACCCATTCTGTGTCAATTTAATGTCATTATTATCGTCGTTATTCAGATCGGCACCCTCTATCTGCACGATCTGCGTGCATGGATGTGGTGCATCACCCTTAACTGTGGTCATGATTTTACAACGCCTAGTGTATTGACGAGCGAGCCTCAACGCAACGCAATGTGGGTGGAATATTCGGTAGACATCAGTTAAGGGCTCCACAACCGGGAGGGGGGTCTATTTGCATTACAGGGTGCAGTGAACGGTCTCTGCAAGCTGACCGATCGATCCAAGGCTGGTTTCACGCTAAATACAGCGTTGCCACGGCTCAGAGGACGGGGTTGTATAGAACATTCGGTAGGTTTTCAAATATTTTTAATCACGTTATTTGGGACTGTCCAGTCGTCTCTTCTTTATGTTTGCAACTAAAATAATACAGAGTGTTTCTGAAATAAGTGCGTTCTTTCTCTAAGCAACATTAACTAAAACATTACGTTTTAAATTGAAAAAAAAAATCACATGAAGGTTTAAACAAACAGCTGTACCTGTGATATCGAAGCTGCCGCGCGCCATAGTACGAAAACGCCGGCGGTTCTGAAAGAACACAAGACCTACTGACTACTGACTACTGACCTACCATCAAATTTGCTTGATTGTGGAAGTCATTGGAACGTCAGCCAATTAGAGAAACATTTCAAGCATGTAAGGAGCCCGAAGCATTCGTGATGTGCACGTGCACAAGATGCACAGGGTCGGCTTTTACCCGCGGCTTCGCTGTCAGAGTGGTAAAAAATCTTTCGTAAAAAATATTTTTTTTAATAAAAAGTATCCTGTTACTTCTAATATCTCCAAGAATATGTGTACAAAGTTTCATGATGATCGTTTAAATAGTTATCGCGTGAAAGCGTAAGAAACAAACTTACATTCACATTTATAATATTAGTAGGGATTTTCTCGAAAACAGAAGCATTTAGAGTAGACCATCAGTTGCTTAATAAAAGTTGCTCATTTTCATGTCCTCTATCGCCCTTTTTAAGGAACTTATTTCAGAAACACCCTGTATACCGTATCACGTCAAATTTGACAATCGCATGAACCTTTTTCTGACAGTTAATCAACTGTTCTTAAATAAACATATTAAAACGATGCATCTAATATTTCAAGATTGTAGAACCTTACTTTAGTTTTTTTGTTTATTTTGATAAGAGTCGTTAGGTACTTTTAAAGTTTATTACATCAAATTTTCAAAATCCCTAAAAATTAGTGATTTTTTTGGATGCGCAGTTTTGAACCAACATCTATGGGTAGATTAACTGAAAATTCATTAACTGTGGCAACATCGGCTTCACGAGATGAGGTGATGCGCACGCGTCGTCTTCCCTAGCCTTTCCGGCACTCCCCGTGGGTAAGTGAATCTGCTAAGAGAGTGAAATGAGAATAATTTTCCCAGCGAGATGGAAATTATGTCATTGAAGTTGACAGTCTCGGATCTGTTGGATCGGAATTGTTTAGAACTTGACTGGGGACTTTTCTTGTTGAATCAGTAGCTTGCAAATTGAATTATTATCTACTTGAATGTTTAAATAAAGGTTTTTTTTCCTATAACACATTAGCTTCCCTTTTTCTTCACTATCCAAGAGTCTGGAATTGATGCTTCTCGATGAATAAAAATGTCCTGATACCTATATCGCAAATTTGATTTTAAAGAGAAATCTTTTTAATCTTTATTTATGAACTGTTCCTTGTTCCTTGATTATAGAACAAGTGGGTTGTTCTGCATAGACCTGAATGGATTAGTTTAATCTTTTCAAGAAATGTTGGTGGCAGCAAGATGACACTTCAACAATAATTAATTTATTTAAGCAAATTGGGATTCCAGACTTGTAAGTAAAGTATTAGGATCGAGACATCATTGAAAACAAATTGCATTTCTTGGTCAATTCTTCTGTTATTGCTGTTTTACATTGACAATTTATTCATGAATAAATTGACGAAGTTCTTCATGAATTAATTCACGAATTTATTGGTAAACAGTGTGGTTTTACACTGCTACAGACTTTGTCAAGTTTTTTGACGTATGAATCAGTTCTACCAATGAATCAAAGTAGCAAATTTCAAAAATGTCACCTTTCCACTCATAATTGTAGTGATACAACAGCGGTACCGTTCTGACACATATTATATAAATATTAGTTTTGTAAATAACAAATCAGTAAAAATAATGCAAAACTAGCGCGACGCCACACAATTATTTACATATTCCAATAACCTAACCTCATTACTGATCTGAGGCTGGAAATATGTTGGGTTGGTAGTTGATTGACGAGGAAATTGACGAAAATTAGAATTAGAATTAGAACATGCTCTAATTCGTCAAGAAGTTATTTGACAGCATTTGGTGCATTACACTTGTCCAATATCTTGATGAAGCGACTTCATGAATTAATTGATCAATAAATTGTCAATGTAAAACAGCTATTACTTCCAGTCTTTGATAACTGTTTTTCAGTATACTTTTTTTTCACGCTTCGTTTGACGAAGATGACTTTGAAAACGAGGCAGGTTTTTGTACGAGCCATTCAGAGTTCCAACTTTAATTATCTGGGCGGCAAAATACAGGTTATTGTTAATGGACCAATCTCGAAACTAATTAGCATAAGTTAATGATAATTACGGTCTTCGAGTTGTTAACCTCGTCGTTTAAACAGCAACAATTTTGAAATATCGCATGTACCGGCTTATCAAAATTGTTTACAAACTACATCACCGCAGATAAAACGGTTTTGTACTTTATTTATAAATGTCGTGAAACGACTCGTTGCGTAACCAAAATAACACATTCTATCCTATTTTAGCAGCGCTTATCTTGTTTAACCCAAACATGTTGTTCAATAAAGTCGAGAAGGCAACATAACAGATAACGGAGTGTAAAGATCGTTGCGTGCACGTGATACAGACGTGATACGTCATCTTCGCCTGGACACTGCAGAGAGATAGTGGTAGCAGCCGTGTTTCTCCGACTTAACCTCCTGACGTAACACAAGTCATTCTTTCGACCCGATACGAAAACTCTTCTATTCTGTCCGATAACCGACGGTAGGTACGGTTATTTCTGGGTGTGTTTCAGAACCACAGAACTAACTTCTTACAATGGATAACGCGTCTGCTGTTGAGTAGCTCGAACGCCCGTTTTCCGCCTTCTTTTGCGTCAGGTGCGCTGTCTGAAAGTGTAGTAGGAATTATTCATTTTCCCCTTTTATATAGTTTGCTGGAAACAGCAGTTGTCATTATGATTCAGATGTCAAGCAGATGCCTTTAGTATTACATCATATTATTGTTACAATTTTATTTAGTAGTCACCGTTTAGATGTAATTCATAATATTGCAAAATTTCATTCAGTATTTTCTTCGTTTGGTTGTTTCTGTTTTCAATCTCTTTCTTTCTATAAATACCGGATGTTTCTGAAAAGGGTGACATTCTTCGTCTAAATGCTTCTGTTTTCGAGAAAATTAATTAAAATTATTGACCCTGTGCATCTTGTGCACGTGCAGCCAGATTGCTTCGGACTCGTTACACGCGTCGAGCGCTTCTCTAATTGGTTGACGTTTCACTTGACTTCCACAATCGAGCAAGTCTGATGGTAGGTCAGTATGTCTTGTGTTCTTTAATAGTTGTTTTCTGATCAAGAACTAGCAGATATTAACCTCGTTGAGGAAGATCCGAAGCACATTACTCACATTGGCCGAGAAGTGGGTGTATCTAGCAGTGCCGTGTAGCGTGTACTACAGAAAAATTTATTACACATCTATCATGTACAAATGGTTCAGGTATTAAATAACAATGATTTTCAGCCCCGTATGGAATTTTTCCAGTGGTTTTGACATCTCCCAATACCTATTGAACATTTTATTGCTCACCACATAATTTTATAAAAATTATCTTCACTTCACAGTCCCAATCTTCAGTTTGTTTTACGTCTCCTATCAGCCAACCTACCACGTCGCAGTCATCATATTCTAAACCTAAGTAGTACATCTTCGATGTCAACTTTGAATATCACGGGTAATGAAAAGATTATATAAACATTTTAGTGATGATACCCCAAGAAAGAAGAAACTAAAATATGAAGTTAGACGGCTTTCTTTCATGTCCAAAAAACAAAAAAAAAGATAACCCGCTGAAAATGAACGTCATTTAAAAAAGAAAAATGACTTAAGAAATAGAAAAATAATAATTTTTTTTAATAACTATAAAAACACCCAAGCTACAGAAAAATAATGTATTAAAAAACTTTTTGAATGTGAACATATTTGAAAATTTGCATGAACATCAATTTGATAATTCCCTTAACAATTGTAATCATTTAATAGAACTTGTAAGGGCTGCATGTGAAAAGTATATTGGTGTGAGAATAGATCATGAAGTCAAAATATTTATTTCAGTAACATCTACGAAAAGAAAAATATTAAACTAACATTACTTAAAGGACAATAAATATATTTAAATCATTTTGTAGGTTTATTTAATATAAGCAAGACATTAAAATATATTTTTTTTCTGAATTCCAAACTTGAAAAATTAATCTTTGTCATAAGTGTAAAAATATTGTTTAATCCGGACCTGTCCAAAGTATGCGCGGTCAGATTACCTTGCACACTCCGCTTCCCCGCAATTTTCATTCACTGGTACCCGTGCATTGGAATTAGATACAGCCAGTCTAGGTGGTCTATGGTTACGACATACCGTACTATCTGGCTCACCCTAAAACTATTTTGTCATTACCACTTTTTAGAACGAATGATGTATGGTTTGAGGTTCATTTATTCCAACGTACACTAAACAGTGGGAATTTGGGAATCAAAAGTATTGTTTAAACATCATTATGATTAATGTTTCGCATTTAATGAACTAGGTATAGCAGCCAACCCTGTCATTTTAATTATATTAATTATCAGGTCACTATAACACTCTTCCTAGAATTCGTTTTGTGCTGTTTAATGTTTCGGTGTACACTTTAATCTCAAATTTTAATGAAATATAGTAACAAAAAGTGATTTATTATTTCAACAGAGAATCGGCGGAAATATTTCGGTTTTGCTCCTACCTCGGTTAGTGTGACGCAGTTTGTTTCGTTTCGAGTTTTTGTGTTTACAGCGACGCTTAGAATGTTGAATTACCGGCAATTACACGTAGTTGTTGCCTATTAAGAGTCGTTTTATGGCAACCGCTCTTCGACATTTTCAAATGATTTCTCTCGCTACGTTGACTTTTGAGACAAGTTTGTCGCAAAATGTAGATGCCATTATATTTAAATATTAAATATCTACAAGACTTATTTATCATCTGAAAAACTAATTTATAATGACTAATACTGTTTGCCGATTTAAAATACACTTTCTTCTCGGTAGTTCGTCGTGTAACTATTATTTGGTGTTTAATTTTGGGAGTTGGTCTGAAAATAAATAAATCAACGACACTGCTCCAGATGTGACACGATCCCAAAACAACTGCTGCGTTATGAAACGTCTCCATAAACAAGTTTGAACAGCAAACTTTGATGTACTGTCACCGACGAAATACCGGCAAATGTTTCCAAACATATTTTGATCATTCGTGTTTAACTGTCCACCAAAAATTGTTTATTTTCCGTGGCTTGAAATATGTTACGGCAAACTCTCTTCCGAATAAAAATGTAAGCTCTAGATTCTGACAACCCTTTATTGGTTACAATCAATGGATTTCAAGACGATGATCACTAATCAATAATGTACTGTTGAATTTGAGAACTTTTAGCAGGTACTAGTAACGTGAATTTTTATCTTTATTCACATAAGTCACCAGTCCAAGTTGATGTTTTGAATTTGAAGCATTTAGATAATTCTGACTGTACGAAGAACTTCAAACTTTATCGAAGGCGATCGAAGCCGTCGCCTAAGAACTGCACTTTTCCAGTGATAGTAATAATATGATATGCGATACGAGTGAATGAATTAGATTAATTTTAAATTATTATTTTAATTTTTTTAACACGATATTTGGCGAGCCGCCACTGATTTTATATAGACCTAACTAAAGTTATATTTTAGATTTGCAACTTTTTAAAATGTAAAACGGAGTAAATACAATTTTTTGTTCGAACTCTGTAACATTTTTGGGAATACCCATGGCGAGATTTTCAATTTAAAATCGGTTAGTCGTTATGGATGTTCGAAACAAGCAAGAATTTAGTGGAATCATGTCTTCCTACCGATGTTAAAGTCACAAACAAATAAAAAACTTCAATGTTTTACTCGGTTACTATGATATACACTTAGACAGAGGAATTCAGTTACAGTCAGGGATTACCTAGTATTATACAACAATAGAACCGTTGTACATCATGATTCACAAGACATAGTTCACTGATTTAGTTTTTTGTTTTATTGCCACAATGACAAAGGAATATTGATGTTGTTAGTTCGATAAATCGAAACTAAGTCTGTGTTATATTTGTGGAATTTTCTTGTCTGTGACCGATAGTCTTTCATAATAACATGTTTGTGTTTTGACGTCTATCAGAAATTTAATCCGAGGATTTTTGATAACAAATTATCTACCTGTTTACAACTATCGATATGGAATGTGTGTAGCCCATAGAAAAGGATTTGCTACGCACGTCAGTAAAATTTTTTTAGTCCGTATATTTATATACTACCTATTTAATGTCTGGATAACTGATACTGCTGCATCTAAGGTATGTACTTATTACTACAGCTCGGGGATTTCGTCGGCTAGTCATAGGCGTGTTTGTCGTGAACAAATAAATAAATAAGTAAACAGGTAGGTATAAATAAAAATAAATAAATTTGCGAACTTTATCAGCGAAAACACGTATACACGAAGCAAACGCGAAGCTAATAACTGCCGTTATTAGTGGTTTCGTACGATGCGCTGTAGCGAAAGGCCGACGCGACGGAAAAATCTGAAGTCTTTCTACATTCAAAATCTTCCATATTAATCAGCTCATCAAAACAAATTATAGTGAGGTCGACAAGCCCATCGAAGAATCTGCTAAATTCATCTGGATATTATTGCCTTTGCCTAGGACATAACGGTAATGGTATCTTTAATCAGCAGATAATAAATGTTATTTTATGATGGCGTAGTACTTTCAATCCTCGGATTAACAGCAGATAACGGAGTGGTACTTACCTCGCAAAAAATGGGTAAATATTATTTATAAAACATTAATCAGTAAGCTAGCTCTAAACCCGATCCAAATAAAGTGATATACCTATTTTCGGGATTACCGTAGACTCGATACAATTTGGTAATTGTAATTGCAGCAACTGATGCCAGGAAAATACGACGCAATATAATAGTGTTATCTAATTCTACAATACAAACGCTAAACGTGCAATGAAATTGTAAAAATTACGATTACATCTAAACTGTGAATGTAATATTTGCATGATCTCTATAATTATAGAAATCAGCAGAGGATTTTCCTCTCATCGCACGTGGCGGAAAAAGGGGCCCCGCATGGGCTCATTTTTTTATTAACTTGAATTAAATTCTCGCATAAAATTGTCTTTATGACCATAATTTATTACATACTTGGATGAAAAGATAGTGATTAATTAATGTCGTGTTTGATCACTATGGGCAGCAATCTCAGAGTTGAGAGAAAGATTTTTAAGTGTCAAAAATCTTTTATTGGGACTGCTTTAAAAAGATTTTATATAACCATTTATATATAACAGTTTTTCCTATATCTAAATGGTCCAATAATGTGTGATCAACTTCAGATCACTTGTTTCAACTTTCTTTCATTCTTTACACTTGTTTCAACTTTAGAATTCTTATATACACATAGGATGGTATGAAAACAGCTTTCAAAGAAATGTTTCATTTTAAGAAAGTAATAAATTTATTTCTTTATATATACAAATATAACTTCAAACAGTTTGACACAAAAAATATTTACAAAGCTCCCTCGAACAATTTTCTTACAAATCCATCCATTTCAGTATACATACGCTCAGAAATGAAAACGATCTTAACAACGCCCTACCATCCCCATATAGGGTTCTGCCCTTGACAACAAGAATATAGAATATAATAGTTTCTGTTAAACAGTGATTCTTTTTAGTACATTTTTACATTTTTGAATAAACCTAATTGTAATGACTGTCACTCATAAAGCGATCTAGGACGATTCAAACAAACAGATGTAAATGAAAGAAAATTACGATCCGACGTTGATTGGGACAAATTGCCTATTTTCTGAATTACCTCATTTTCAAATGTCAATAAAGAGATTGTTTTCGTTCTTATGGGAACCTACGATAAGTCTGAATAACCTGAATCGAAGATGTAGAATGTGCCCTTGGAAATCTAGCTTGTCTTTGAGATTGTTTGTTGACTCTATGAACATTTTTAGACCTGATTTTGAATTATCTTAATTAAAGATACAAAAGGTAATACTAAAAATGTATTAATATTGAAAATGTATAACAAACAAAATTGGAACACATCACAAAATATTATTTCAGAGGAATCAAATTGCATATAAAATAATCAAATTAATAATATCAATATCGTTATAATTTGTGTGAGAGTGTAGTCCGTTCTACTTTTGCCAGAAATAAACTGTTCTAAAAACTATATAGAGGTTAGATATGTTAAACATAAACAAGGAAGTAATGAGATGGTAAAATAATGCTCTTTATAAAACCATATGTGCCCCTTATTTTCTTATACTGTCTGTGTTTAATTTTATTACATTTGGGATTCTGTTCAGCCTTTCTTTGCTCAGTTAGGACTGTTGCCATGATGGCGTTCTTCATAAGTTGTTACTATTTTTAAACAGATTACAATATACGGTGCTTTTCAAGAAATGTAAACATGTTTCTTCATTTCCAAAGAAAATTTGATACTAGTCAATCAATTTTGCTTATGTCTGTTGATAGATTACATACCTATATAATGATTTTCAACAACTTTTTCGAGAAAGAGTATAACAAGGCGTTTCTGCAGGGTTTTTATTGAAATGTTTTAAGTTTTCTTATTTTTTTTATCAAAACAATTTGCTAGGTAACAACATATTCCTTTGGAATTTCATTTTTTCGCATATACAATACGAACTTTTTAAAAAGCACTAAATATTAGTTTTAATAGACCTGTAATTTCTTTATTATTATTATTATTATCACGACCTGATCTTTTCACCATTTATTTAGGGCATAAAATTCTTACAGAAAATGAAAAAACTAGTTCTAAATTAAATATTACCGATTGAGTCAATTTTCTTTATTAACTGGTATAATCTTTCCGATACCAATTGAAGACCAAAGTGCTAGGCGGTATGTACCAGGTTCGTTCTCTACGCAGCAACTCGGCATTGAAATATTTGAAAAACTTGTTTCCATATTTATATTCGACCAGTTGAGTTTATATATGATGATATGATTGAAATGAAGAATTATATACGACCATTAAAGAATGCGCGCGTGGGCAAACGCCGCACAGACATAGCCGCACCGGCCGACTGGGCCATAAATTTCAGTTTACCTAGCAGTGCAGTGCAGCAATGCGGAATTATTATATTGTTGATTATTTTTATTTTATAACTTTTCTAACCTAAACTAACAACCTTTCCTCACCCTTGTCAAGGAAATGTTCGTACCTTCCCGTTGGTTCTTGGCAAGCAGTAATATAGTTTAATAAAAATGTAAATGTTTTTGATATGCCATAACCAAAATTTACCATCAATATAATAAAATTGTTTGAAGACATAAATAATCAAAATATGTTGTTGGCCAAATGAACATTATAATAGAAATTTTCTACACATTATACAAATTAATATTATTGTTTACCTTTGACAGAAAACTTTTTTAGGGTAGCCAATGAAACTCAATTAATTTTATTGCTAGGCGTTTTTATACATTCATTTTATCCAGCGGAATATTTTACGGACATTCAAATCTATCCCTGGATTATCTAAAAAAAGTCCCAGGTCGAACTATTGAGTATCACGGACTAGGAAAAGAAAAACGAAGGGAGAATTAAAGCATAAAAAAATGAAAATAAACAAAACGGGCGCACGAATTATTAAGGAAAGCACGATATGCTGCGACTGTAGCAGTACGGCTCGCGATACCCAAAGGCGATACACGAAAAAGTCTTAAAAATAACCCGGCCTAATGATGTATTCGCGTTCGGCCCAGACGAACATCTTCTGCTTTATTTTTTCCGGTCGTGTATTTTTAAATCGCTCGGAGTCGGGGTGTGTTTCTTTTCACGTACCGGTGGCAATCTGCGAGAGGCTCTCGTCGAGTCGCAGTCGCATTAAAAATAAATGACGACCTCATTTCGATCGAGACTGGAATACTTATTAACGCATTAAACAAAAATAAATAATTCAAGTGACCTTTACTGATATACACGACCAGCTCGCTTTGTTAATAATACATGCTAACCCGACACGTTTCTCAATTAGACCGGCGACGTCACCACGGTCGACGAAACGAATGAATAATATCGATGGCAGCGGCATTGTCGCGACGCGTGCAAAAACCTGCCCGTCGTAAGACGTTCCACTCAAGGACGAACGATGATAATGATTTTATCCCCAAATACTATCAATGGGAGTCACGAATCGCCCTCTCATCAACCGAGCTGGATGAGTTTTCTCCTTATTCGTTTATAAACATTACCCAATGCGTTTCAGAACACTGCAACTGTGAGTTTGGGACGTTTAGATATTACGATTTTTATCTCGCGTTAGTCTAAAGCCGGCTTCAAATGATGCGGCCATTTGCCAAACATTTGTCAAACGAATGCCGCATAAAATTAAATAAAATTTGGGACGTGGTGTTAAATGGGATGAGGTAAGCTCCATTTTCAATTGAAAGTATCATCTTTGGGATTTGACAGAAACGACTAAAGTCGTCATCAATTATATTTTTTCCAGAGACATACCCAATTTTTGTTGTGTTAAAAAGCTCTCTTTATTCTAATATCGTCCTAAAGAGTCTCAAAAGAAGTACCACCTAAAAATAGCATTAGCGGTGGAAAGATCAAGTGGTCATTGGAAAATAATTGAATGATCGTTGTTTAAAGTGCGTAAATGTCACAAAATACTTGCATCTACTCAATACGAACGTGTCAAGCGTATAACTTTTGTGCTTACAAAATGTTTTCTCATTCAGAAAAAGTTGATATGTTGCTAATTTACAACGTCATAAAAAAATTCAAGAGCTGTAGAGTTATATCGAGAGAGCGCCTCATTCCTGATCATAGAACCTTTACAAGATTGGAGGCGACCTTGCGACGAAATGAAAATGCATTTTCTGTTCGGAAAAATCAAATAATTGACCGAAGGGTAAGAAACAATGTTAATACAGCTAGACTGTTACAGTTTTTCGAGCAAAATCCACGAAATTCTATACGGCATGCTAGCCGGGAATTGAATTTGCATAAATCAGCCGTTCAACGAATTTTGCAGACCAATGGGTATCATGATAATTTGGAGTATTTGCCTGAGCGTCACATTGAAAACAGGCTTCATTTTATAGCTCAAATTGTAATAAATGTAGAAACTGTTGATCAGAACCTTTCTTTGGACGGACGAAAGTCGGTTTGTCAAGAACGGTTTGCCAAACAGACGCAAGGAACACTACTGGTCTATTGAAAATCCCCACATTGTAAATCTAGTCCAAAACAAAGACCATTTTGGAGTAAATGTATGGTCCGACATCATCAGTAGGCATTTAATTGGGCCTTATTTTTCTGAACTTACATTGAACAGCGTTAGTTACCTTCTGGAGAATGTGCCTTTGCAGCTAAGGAGAAATCTATGTTTTCAGCACGACGGAGCTCTCCACCCCATAACACGCAAGAGAGCATTTTAACAGGAAATAAATTGAGTATGTTTCTGGAAAAAATATAATTGATGACGTCATTAGTAGTTTCTGTCAAATCCCAAACATAATACTTTCGATTGAAAATGCAGCTCACCTCATCGCATTTAACACCACGTGTCCCAAATTTTATTTAAATTTTTTGTATTCTCACAGTACGCCCATACTGTCGAGTTTGTCTGTGTCCTGAAATAAATTTTTCGGTATTATATTTCGGTTTTGCCTAAATTTAATTGCCTTCTTAATTAAATCAGGTTCAAAACAAATAAATTGTTACCATATGGTTTTCTACTGTCATTACCCAAGAGAAGTAAACAAAGTTATGAACAGTGACCAAACGATCTGTGTTATTTATTACTGAGTCATATCGTTCTTATACTCTTCTCCGCCCAATTTGTCTTGATTACTTCATTTAAAAATGACTAACTTTAGTTAACAAATAGACAATAATCATTCGAATTTTTTTAACATTGGTTGTTTCGAGGATATTTTTGGGAATCAGAAACCCGTAGTATTTTCTATTTTGTTAAGGAGCTAATACTGATTAGTACCTAACTTAACTGTCATAACAGCGATGGACCATGCATGGAAGTCGTGTATTTATTCATTTTCTTGATTTCTTATTTTTCCACTCAAACATATAATCGTTAACATTTTCGTTTCTTGAGATTGAATGATCAATTCAGAAGTAACTGCTTTGGCATGGCATCTATCTAGCAGTGACCAGGAGATAATCCCTTTAAGCGATGAATTTTTATCCTTATATAAGCATTATATCCTAATGAGCATGCGCCTGTCGAAAACTGTTTTGGATTGCTCCAGGAACAAAGTTGATATTGTGAAGATCCTGATGGTTTTATAATACACTTAGCCAATATTTGTATTACAAAATAGTATCAATACAAATAGAAAAAAACAATATGTTAACTAATAATACAAAACATAATTTCCTATTCAAGTAAATAAAAGCGTTGAGGAAAATGTTTTCTCTCTGCAGGGATTGCAACATATCTGTCCACAGACAGTAACGTAGTCCATAAAAATATGTTTATGAACTTACGAGTGACGAATACTCTGATGAAATGTTCTTCCAGACAGACGATGTAAGTGAGACCAGGTGTGTGCGTCACCACTGGTGTGACGCAACCAGTAACCTTTTTCAATAACAAAGTCTAGAATTATCCCTATCTTGAACATATCACACTCAGTGCTCGTTACGTAACTGCAGTTTTATATTAAGCGCTCCACTTTTTAGTTTTCTCATGCCATTGGTTGTAAAAAATATGTTGGCTCTAGTGAAAATATATTAAAGTACAGAAATTTTATGCCTATGGCGTAAATATTACCTCAAACGTTTAGTTAACTCTTTTATTCAACCGATCTGTCATTCGAGTTTTTTATGTTTTTACAAAAAAATCATGTAACTCACACGTGCTTGTAAAAATTTATTAAGACTCTAAGTTGGACTAATAGTCAATAATTATATGGTAAAAAAGTTTCCGAAACATTCAAACTGTGCAGTATCTGTGAAAACAAACTTGAATTATCATTAATAAATTAATAGTGTTCAGAAACTGAAATATGATTCCCTGAATAATTACATTAATGATCATTATTTATTAAAACCGAAAGTGGCATGTTAGTGTTGTCACTGACAGTGTTGTATTATACAAGTTTACGTGAGTGTACTTGTGAATACGGTCGTAATAATCATTTTCCGCATTATCTACACTTCCGTTACGTTCCATTTCTTTCAAATACATAATAATTAAAACGTCGATATCACCTCACCACTCACTCACTCGTGCCGCATATAAACCGTCCGCTGAAACGTGATCTGAGTTTATGTAATTTATTTTCAAGAAATTAGGTCAGTTGGGGATCGACCAGGTGACCTGATTTTAGTTGTAAGTAATAACAATTACCCGACCTGGATACCGTCATCTTCAACGGCTCTCGATCAGTTTTATTGTAATCGTCAGTCGAAATGCATATAANTAAAGAAAAAATCAAAAAGGGCAGTTCGAAAATGATTTAAAAATACACTTCTGCACGGCACTGGAAACTGGTCCACTGTAAAACCTGACCTCGCACAATGCGACCGGCATGGCGGTGTGATAAAAACGGACAAAAACTTTCGCAAGGAAAGAAATATGTAAATAGAATTTTATCGCACCTATTTTATATCGGCAAATTCAACTGCTTTTGCCTTTATTAATTAATAAAATTAATTTGTGTTTTTAAATAATAAAATCATTTGACATACCCGATGCTACAACAACTGTTCAATATTTTATCCACCAAGGTGTAAACACATTTGTTGTACGCAGTTTCTACGAACTAACACAAATGTTGTCTTGTTTCACCATAACACAAATGACGCTAGAGACTACAGTTGTCCAGCTATGTAGTGGTTGAATGTACTATAACTTCAATATTTTTTTCTCGGAAACTATAAGGATTTTACAAATTTTTTTTACAATATTGATTCCATTTCTCATGCTGCATCTATTCCCAAATATTTTGGATAAGTTGTGAATCACCCTGTATACTATTGCCTATTCTGTCCATTTCCCACTCCTCTCGCCCACCTCTATACTATTTTGTTGTTGAGCGGCTGTGTAAAGTTATTATACTATATAAAATATAAAAAGTTGTATCTGTTAATGAAATCAACAAATATGTATTCAAAAATTCCACAGCCAAATGATATTATGAGTTCACGATATTGTTTTATCTTTTGAAACGCCTTTTTCAAGACGTAATGGCGTAAACTACTGAATTTCTGAATTAAGAAACGAAGAAAAATTTAAAAATATTTTTAATTAGGTATAAGAAAAATATTAATAGATGTACACGGGGCAAAAATTGCGACGAATTAGAAATATTTTCGAAATATATTTCCCTTTAATTTAAGTACCTACTTGTTTTGAGAATTTACATGATTTAAATTTTCTTGTTTTGGTAGATAATTCAAAATTTCCCGAATATACAAACAAATTTCCCGAATAATCGTTTGAATGTTTATTACAAATGTATCCAAACGTTTTTGAAGTAGATAGGTTGAAAAACAAACTTAATATTTTGTACAGAAACGAGCAATTTCGTAATTTTTTTTATAATATTGCAAATGCAACTAAAAATTTCCAGATGCATCGTTTCACCTTGAAATTTTAAAAAAATTTGCAGGAGCCGCCACTGGTATGAACGTTCCTTCAGACGCAAACAAATATTTTTTATTGTTTACAATGTTGAAAACATACACATGATAATAGCTAGAAACAATAGTGGAAGTGTAAAATTCTTTATAATTTTCTAGGAAAGAGATAATGATTTACTGTTCAAACTCGTGACTATAGTTATTCACGATTTTTTTTTATGCCAAAGGTATCATAATTTGTACGGCGGATAAGATCAAAAATAAAAAAATATGTATAACTTTCAATATTACAATTAGGTACCACTTTTTTATATAAAGCGAAGGTATTTTTGTACCTTGCAAAATCGGTGGGACAATCATGGGACAATAATTTTGTATACCTAATAGCCGTGAGTATGATTTGGTGCTGCTTATACTATCTATGAAAAAAATCTTCGACAGGATCCCAACGTCTTTACTGAAACAGAGTTTTATGAAAATGCTAAAAAATACATATCTATATTGATTTATTTTATTTCCTTAATAATGCGATTAGTTCTTTATGTACCTGTTGCTAGGCTATCAAAATTCCTTGTTTTATGGTCACAACGTGATCATAAATGTAAATCATATGACTTTTTTAAGGCAGGGCAGATGACTGATGTTTTATATCCATTATATTGGCGAAGTCGCCGATAGCCTACTATGGAAGCGGCTTCTATGTAACCAAGACACATGATATACAGAGTGTTGGCAGTAAGATTACACCTATTATATTTTATACCACTGTAGTCGCAAAATAAGTAAAAATAAGCAGTTCTACCTGAAAAAGCGACAATTTGGCAACAATGATGTCATCGGCCGTGTCCTTTTATTCACATCATTGTGCGTAGTGCACTATTTTAAAAAGAACAACCTTTTTTATGAAAACGTATTTTGCTCAGTTGATTTATGCATAATGATTTCAATGCACTGTTAATCATGTTCTAAACTTACTATTTTAAAAAAAGATTGCAATCGGAAGCTTGCTATGTAGCATAATTAATTAATAAATGTGTATATTATGTAAACTAAGTTATTACTCATAGAATGACTCATAAATGATTATAGATGGAAAAAAATGAATCTATTAACCTGTTTCTGTTCGAATCCGAAGAAAACGTTGCATGTCTATAGATATTAAGTTTATTATACCATCCAAAATTTTATTGAATATTTAGTTCTAATTACAATTATTAATATGCACTTGCAGTTTCTGGTTTTTTGTATACCACAAACCTAAGAAAGAAGCTTTTTGAAATCTTAGACATAATTGCTGTTTTTGATGAGTAGTCAATTGTTATAATTTTAGCACTAATTTATTGCACACTCTGTATATCTAATAAATCATCAGTGGTATGAAATAGAGGTGGTTAAATAACAAATTGAATTATTTATTACTTGATCTAAAATATCGGGAATCAATTAAATTTTCGTTTTATTACGGAATTTGCTGATAATAAACAACGGATGACTCCTTCTTATCAAACGGAAATTTTTAAATCGAGACAAAATAGTACATTGTAATCACCACCCAGATTAGATAAGTAAGTCGTAAGCTGCACGATAACGACACGTTACATGTAATTTTTTATTTAGGTCAGAAATACCACTTATCTTGAACTACAGCGATAATATATGACTTTCAGTAAATATTTACAATTTCTTAATTTTCTTGAAAAATAATTTGGAATCAGTAGGATGTGGCGAAGCAGTTGAGTGAAAGAGTTATCAAGAAGTGCAAATAAAGATAAGAAATTTAAATATACTTTATAGTTTTCGATTAATATGATCATAACTATTCCTCTTAAATTAGAACCAAAAGTCATAAAGTTAGAGTTTATACTTTATTATTTACATCTGATAACTAAAAATTGATTTGGTGATTGAAGATTTGTGTACCAGTATCTTTTGAATATTCCTACGTCTAAAACAATTTTATCATCAATTTTATCGGGCAATTAAAATCATAAACAAACGAAAAGATCCTTATTCCTGGTAACACGTGGAAATTTTGAAATTCACATGAAATTAGTTCATTATCATTAACCGTCCGAGATAAGATAAGAAATTGTAGTCGTGTAAAATTGATAAAAATAACCATGTGATCTTTGGCACTGAAACTAATTCAGTTTTCAGTAAATATTTACGTCAGTCGGTTCCCCTGAAAGTTTCGTCAGCGTAGCTGTAATAAATGAAATTTAGTTTGTGCAGTGCTAAGCACTTGTCATAATATTAGGAGTGGTGATATATCGCTAACCCACATATGTGGTAAAAAGGTGGCTAATTTATTACTAACATTAATAAATAGCTACCGATGCATCCACGTTTCTGGAAAGTACATGAATTGGAAACGTGTTTGTGCAAACAAAAAGTTGCGAGAAAATAACAACTTACTCTTTTCCGATACACGCTTACTGATAAACGTTTAAATTGTCTCATAAATTCAAATTCAGTGATAAGAGTCATATGAACAATTTATTTATATCTTATCTTTGGTTTGAGTGTCTGTTGTATTCAAATAATGTGATTTATAAGCAGGTCAAATTCTATTAAGTTAATTTATTGGTAATTATAATGGAATAGGTAACTAGTGTAACATACTGCATGTTCAATTTTTCATTGACCTTAGGTAGAAAACTAAAAAAACCTCAAACAAACAAACGCGATAGGATCCTAGGCCCGAGCCTACTCGACTTTAAGAAAATACGGCACTGGTAACAAGCAGCTGTAACAATGAACTAAAGTCTGGGAAAGTTAGAGAAGCAAGCAATTATTTGTGCGTATGATGTCATTGTTACAAAAAATAAAGTTGAAAACAGTCGCACGCTACCAGCGTTAATTGTTGATTGTAGTTTGTTTTCAAAATATTTTTTCTAAATTGTATCTCTGTTATTTATTATGGTTTATTAATTTCCCACCGACACGCAAATGTAGTGCACTCTAGGAAACCGAGGTAAAAAATGATGTAGAATTTGCTATATGCCATTTAGGGCTGCAATTTTTTCTTGAAAATACTTACACAGTATGGCATACTCTTAGCTTTATCTGAAAGCAACGGACTTTTCTTATTGCGTACCTAATTGCAATACCTATCTACTGAGCCTTTTAAATTGAACCCGAGTATGTGTGCCACTTTGTTTACAAACATAAGGTTGTAGGTCCGGGTCAACTGTATTTAAAATGATGAAACGTACTATGAAAATGCAATTAACATAATCGTAAATGTTTGCAGTTAGTTTACTTAACATAGGGCGTTATGCCCGTCCTACATAAGCTGGAATCGATGATAGTGGTTTAGTCACTAATTTCGAGATTGGCGACGTCCTCAGTACAGTGAATACAGAGCTCTACGTTCGTATTTACTGCTTACTTTTTCTGGGCGACCGTATCCTACGACGTATTATTATAACATTATACTACGCATTCCAGTTCAGGCTGGAATCAACATTTACCCAACCATCGTCCGCTGCAGCGCGCGCAAATCGTGACGTATCCACACGCTGCCATTGGTGTTCCTTGCGCCGTGACGTCACCCTCGTAACGATTATCAAGCCAGACCTGTACCCCCCCTGTCCGAGCTAGTGAAGGGGCCCATGCATAACTCGAGATTCAGTTAGTTTTAGCGCTTCGTTCGTGTAGTGTTCGCGTGTGTCGTTTACCGCTAGTCGAGTAGTATGGCGTAGTGGTTCGCGCGTACCTTAGTGTTGACAGTTTTATTTTGCAGTGAGCGAAGGATTGATATTGACTTGTTAAGATGTCCGTCATGCAGATACAGCAGGCCAAGAGGCAGCAATGCTACTTGTGCGACCTACCCAGAATGCCATGGGCGATGGTTCATGATTTTTCTGAGGCCGTCTGCAGAGGATGCGTCAATTATGAGGGGGCGGACCGGATAGAGATAGTCTTGGAAACGGCCCGCCAGATGAAGCGGGCCCACGGCTTCCAGGAGCAACGTTCCGGCCACACCACCAAGAGCCACAGGACCGCCAGCCACGAGCATCAGAACGGGGAGGTGGTGGCCACCTCCAGCAGGCAGCAGACCGCTGCCCATCATTCTAACACGTACGGTTTGCACCATACCCGGTCGAACATGCTGGCTGAATACCAAGCAGCACAACCTCCTCCTCCCCCAAGGGGAAATTCAGCCATGTCACGGCCGCAATTAGAAACAAATCCGGAACATGAGACGTTGGTGGCGCGTACTACGGTCCGTTTGCCTAGCGCCGCTCATTTGGCAGCGGCGGCTCATCACCCGATGCAGACACATCATCATTCGACCAACGGTCGACCTAGTGCCATGGCCCAGCAAGGCATAAAACGGGGTCTATCCGCTACCGATGATGATGATCACCACGGTCATCATCATTCCAACGGCGATGTGAGCGGTGCCAAGAGAATGATGTCTGTGGAGGAGCACAGCAATGCCGTTAGGCCACCGCTTACAAGAGGGGAATCTTTGCCGGCCGTCTCTTTAGCTCAGCCTTTTGTAATCTCCACAGAAAGAACGTTCAAGCAGGAGAAACATCCTATCAGAACTGCCTCTTTTGACGCAGGAACTGGATTCAAACCAAACGGTACGATTTTTCAACTCAAAATTCTCTGTAAATGGCCTCTTAAGTAACTATTTAGTCAGTTCTGTAAACGCTTTCAATTTTTCCATTCCAAACGGTATAACGTACCAAAACTTAAAAAAAAACATTAATGCAATACTTCATTAATGCATGTAAGCAAATGAATATTTTATTCAATCTCTGGTACAGCCTTATAGGATATTTTTTTAATGAAATAACTCGTCGACTATTGATCCCAACAAAATATTCATAAGCAAGGCTTATGAATATTAATACTCGAGCACTTTTTAATTAAATATTCTATATTTCTCAGTGTAATACCTATTTGATGCATAATGAAAGAAAAACATTTAAAAAATGATGAACGAGAAACGGTAATGTGCAGTGTGAAATTTTTTTTAATGGTAATTACAAAAGTTGTTAGCTGGCCTCAAGAAAAACGTATATTGAAGAACTAATTTTAGGTGTGGTGTCATGTTAACTTAGGTGTTTTAATAATGTCTTTAGGCATTGATGGCCGTCATAGCTGTAACTTTTTTTTCTTTTGTCATTTGTCGAGATTTTTATATTGCAATCATACACTTATCGGTGTTAAAAACTTCATATAAGACTTTTAGTATGTACCTAAATCATATTTGCAGTTTATTGCCTAGTGCCAAATAGGTACAACCTTTCTAAAAAAATTACCTAAATATAATCTCTGTCTATGTACCTGGACATAAAAATAACGAAATATAACTTGCATACTGTACACAGCCGTTACGAATTCAAATTTTTTCATCAGATTAAATCTAATTTATTATGTTGTGCCGACCAGTTTCCTAACAACGTTACGAAATGTGAGAGTTAACCTGCTGTTATGTAAACTCCAAGATGCAGACAAGAATTTGACCTTGAACCTACAAATTGACTTCTATGTCTTAAGGCCAGCATAAATAACAGCTATCTCTCTATCTCTGTTTGTTCAAAGAATTCGGACACATCCTGTGTTTTCGCCGTTTCGTCCCCGACTACGGCTTCAGTCATGCACATTGTCTATCCGACCGGAAGTATTAGGCATGCATATAAAAAAGTTAGTCGCTTATTTGTAAATATATGGCTTACCGAAACTATACAATACACACTTGTATACACACATCGCTGGTGGAGGATCTCGCGTCATCATTCGTTACGTGACTAGAATAGCGTGACGTCACAGCACAAGGTCTGGTTTAAATGGTTTAGATTCAATAATATTGGGGTTAGAGCAGCCCATATCTGAGTTTGAAACAAATTGATACCTTCGGAATATATGGCTAACACAGTAGGAATAAATACCATAAGTAGGAGACTGTATTGTCTTGCGTTGTTTTATTCCCACGGAACTTGAACCAATTTACGGATCATTATAGGGTACAATGTATTTTTATTATTACTACTGACGAAATATTCCGTTTCGTGTTTTAGTTTGAGTCACTGGTAGGTGGAAATAAAAATATAAATAACTCGGTTTTGGCACTGTGCTCCTTGGAGTCTATATTCGGTTTCTGATTACAGCAGGGAATTCTACGTGTTGTGATGCTGCGCAATGAAAGATTTTCCTACTCTGAATGTTAATAGCCTCAACAAAAAAATTTGAGATTATGACTATTGGAAATTCCATATCAAAAGCAGACAATTCTTTGCGGATACATTGGTAGTAATCTATGCAAAATATATTTATTATTTAAAATTGTTGTTTCTCGTGAAGAAGCACGTACTGTTTAGAAGTTAACGTTGTTTTGGACATTTTTAAAATTCTTTCCTTTAATGCCTCGCACCCACTTAATACAACTACCAGAAATAAATACACCATTGACCTCGATTCGAAATCGGCTTTATCCACCGATCGGGATTTTCGATTTACATAATTGGGCCGCCACTCGGATCGTCAAAAGCAAATCGTAAAATTTTACTGCTGCACAATTAAAATTGAATAACCGTAGATTATTAAATATCGGCCTTATTTCTGCCAGATACCGTTACGCATAAATCGGAGCTACCGTTACGAGAAATTTAAAAAAACCGAAATCGTCGAGAGAGCGCAACGCGGCGGCAACGGCAAAGGTGAATGAATTCTGTAACAGATTTCGAAATCCGCCCAGTGTTAATGGCAGGAATCGGTTATGCCATGGGAGACACGATTTTGTGACATGCTGTACAACCGGTGCAACATTGTTGCCACACACAGGTGTTTCGGTTTTGACTTGGTCGAAACTTTGTTTGAGCAGCTCAACTGATTTTTTTTTTCTAACAACTGAAATTTATTTAAAATGGTATTCAGAAAATTATAGCATTTATTAGAAAATACATTCATGTTTTTACATTTAGGTTTATTTAATTGTTACAAGAAAATCCTTCATGCCAATTTAATAAGTTAACGAATACAGTTGTATATTTTATATGAAATCAGCTTCAGTTTGCTTTTCTTCAAAGACATAGGAAAAAGTTGCAGATATTTTGAGAACATATACATATCGGCCTAGTATTGTGACAACATGTTAGTACTTTATTAATTGAACAAATGATTATACTATATTATATAATACTGGCCCTAAATGTACCGCTGATATCGTATATCCAGAGATATAGTTTAATATTATTAAAATTATTTATGTTATGTCTATAATCAACAATACCCAAGTTCCCTGGTTTTCAACTGTGGTCTTCTGTTTCTAGACCAATACTCTAACTCAGACTGATAGAAATGATTCTGCGAAAAAGTACAAATGCCAGTTGAAATAAACTCTTTACGGTTTTATTATATTTTGTTTCCAGATGATCTACAGTACTGATATGTCACCTATCATATTAACTAAGAGTACATTAACAATTGGTGATATTTCTAGCACTGTCACTGAATCGTTAGTGTGAAGGAAAAGATCGTTCATCGAGATCTGGAATCGTAGAAAATCCACAAACCTGGCAACTCCGCTCCGGGGGAGCTTTCACTCATTCCCGAATTCACAGCCTTGTGACGTAAAAGTCAGTCATGCCAAACAATTCCCCGACTGTAACCAAACCGGTTTTGAGGCCTAGCCAGTCGAACGACTGGTTCTCGTAACGCCGATCTGCCTACCTACCTCTACCTGCTCGTTGCGTCTACGTCAGCGGCTTTCACAACTGCTCGCGTCCGTTCTCACTCTCCAAGATGAGTTTGATAGTTTTCTGCCTTACCTGCACCGGCCGACTGACTACATTGGCCCCATTTCGTGTGTACCGTTGTGTGACACCTTTGGAAGCGTTTTTTCCCTCTACACATTGGTCGGTGGATGTGTTTTTATTTATGGGCTTCCAGTTGTACCCCAGGCGAGTGTCAACGGGTGGGTTTCAGTATTTAGGTCGCTTGCATAATGCAGGGCACTAGTCTTCTTTTCTATTTTACCTTTTGTGTGACCTCAATGTTGTTTAAAGGTTCCTAACCCATATATTTTGTGAGAAAGTTCTGCTCTGCATTCGCGATAGGTACTGTGGGAATCTGGGAAGCTTACATAAAACTAGGATGTTCAGGACACAAATGAAAACATTTCAATCTCCCCAATATTCTCGTAAAACTTGTTTTACATTTATCAATTCTTCACGTTACAATAAATTATAGTCTTTCCGACGTCAGTTGAACATTTAAAAAAACGCCTGGCAATAAAATTTAATGACTCATAGGCGTCCCTAAAAAAGTTTTCTGCTAAAAGTAAAAAATTATAATAATTTCTATATGTGTAGAAAATTTCTATTGTATGTTCATTTGGCCACAAACATATTTTAATTATTTATGTCGTCAAACAATTTTATTATATTGATGGTAAATTTATTTTGTTCCGTGTCAAAAGGTCTCCAAAATGCCATATGTAATATTATTTCTCCCTTCCGCAATAGTAATATCAATGATTAATAGAAATTAAAAAATTACCTGAATCACACCAAATTCCGCATCACTGCACTGCACTGCTGGGCAATTTGTCAACCACTTGTCAACAGCTGAGATTCATTGCCCAGTGGCCCAATGCAGCTGTGTTTGTATTTCGTTTGCCTGCGCTGGCATTCTTCAACTGGGCGTATACATTTCTACAACCTCTACGTTCGACCAGACCTGTATATGGGTATGGCTAAATAAATACGGGAACAAGTTTTTCAAATATTTCAATGCCGAATTGTTGCATTAGCGACCGAACCTGGTACATACTGTCGACCTCTTGGTTCTTCAATTGATATCGGAAAGACTATTATAACCAAACAGTTATATACATTTAAAGCTACCAACATTTTGAATAAAAGTAAATTATGATAACAGCAAACCACAAACCGCAATAGACTTTTAACTTAAGCTATACTAACGACTGTAAGAATAAACGCGTGCCTATATTTAACCTGTTCTTTAAATATTCCAATGTCATTAAAATCGCCAAAATATGCCAATAAATCAAGACCGGTTCTCATCTCCAATTTCTTGAAATTAAGGAAATCACAGTACACAATGAAAATTCATTTTTCGTAGAAGCTTACATCTTTTTACAGTAGACATCTACCAACAAAAAAACAAAAATATAGCAAAAAAATACAAAAAACCGTTTAGGGTACTATTAGCTAAAAAATAATCTTTTATGTTGTACTATGCCAATTTCATTGAAATGTATTAAAAAGTGGAGTGAATTAAATAAAAAAATCCTTTGAGAAAACCCTTAATATTTTTATGAAGCATTTCACACTGGTGTATTTGTTTCGGTCAGAACATTTGGTTAAATTTTTTACACTATATGGCTTATTGTTAGTAAATATAAAAAAAATAAGTAAAAGATTTTACGAGTTGATTTTTTTTCGTAGCAGCTTCTATTTCAACATTTTTATATTTTTTGTGAAGCTTCGGAAATATTGATTGATTTGAAAAAGTTGTTCTACACTTTTTTTTTTTTTGCTTATACCATGTGGACCAGGGACAATAATTGTGATCTCGTAACGGCCTTATTGTCACGCGAGCCGCGATCTACTTAAAACGGACGGCTAAAACAAAAGGTCCGTCGTACGAGACGAAACGCTTTGTTAACAAAGCGGCATGAAGAACCAGTCCTCGACAACCCAGCCAGTTTCAATGACATCTAGATGACCTTGAGAACTTTCTCACGGTACAACCCTCCGCATCTGTCGATGCAGAACAGCCTGCGGCACAGACTACATCGCTACATGGCAGCAGAAAAACTAGCCACGCTTATAATTTACCGGGCAAGTACTATAAGTACTACATTGAGAATCAAATGAAAGGTAGTTCGTGAGAATCTACGCTGTTTGTTTTATTTATTTAATATGTAGTTGGCAAAGATTAAGACCAGATAATGTCTTAAGACCCGTTTATAAAAATAGCGAAATAGTCGCATTAATTTGAAACCATGGGGGTAAAGTCACGAGGTATTTTAGCACTGCTAAATACTTCTAATATAAAAGAAAATTTAATGCCAATGAATATACAACCATCATCTGGAAGTAGAGTTATGGGCAGTATCTACCTAGCCATGGTAGAAACAATTGACTGTACGTTGCCTGATAGCGATCAACAGTGACAAAATAATCCTAAAAATATGGATAGGAATGAAGATCTATCGTATTTCCATCTATTGAAGATTACCAAAATGTGGAGGATCTTTAAACGCATTAGGTTCTATTGTTTGCAGCAAAGTAGAAACGATGGAAGAACATGCTTTGAAAGGAAAATACTTGTGGTAATAAATACATTAACTAAATTAGGTATAGCTACTGACCAAAAACGTGTTAGATACAAAAATGCCATTTTCAAACCATCTTCCGCAACAGTAACTCCTCTGAGCTATTCCTATTCCTGTTCTGAAGCCCGAGTCTTTTTTTCTGATTGTTCTGAAGTCATAAACTTCGTGGAGTTTTCTAGTACCCCTCGTAGTTATTACTTGAGTATTACATTTTCTTATCCATTACTGCTAGAGTACCGATCAAAATAACACAAATTAACGAAACGTAAGAATTTACTACCATAATTATTGCAGACATCAACGAATTGGAAATGAAGAGAAGCGTTAAAAAATTCTTTCCATCGTGACCTCGAATCCTTAATCATCGAGAATCTATTTATGTTTTTTATGCGTCGCGTTGAGTACGGAATTTTTTAAAGCTTGAATAAATTTATACTGGTCACTCTTTGCATAACAATCATAGTTCCAAAGGAAACAAAACATGAGTGAAACCCATTACCATATATGACGCACGCCGGCGAAGTTTATTTATACATCTACAAAATGTCGGTAGTTGGAAACAGCTATTTCGTGCTTCGTGATTTAACTTTTAAAATGGCAAATGTGGATGAACAAATTAAAATTGCAGATATGGCAGAAATGAATCACCCATTGTTATCATTGTAATGGGCATATTTTGTTAGCATTGCTACGCAGCATTTTTTTTTCAAGGCTAATGTTATCGTAACGCATTGATATTGGTAAAGGACATTAATACCGGTGTTTACTTATCTCTTAGTTGTTAAATTTATTAGTTTTATTCTTGAGGTTAATTATTTTTTGCTTAAATCATAAACTAGAATCGAAATCCTTCAGTTTTAGTTGAAATTAAGATGTTGCACACAAAAGGTTGTGTGTGGGTATTTATATGTATCTAAAAATTAGGTGTTACTTTAAAAAATTAACATGTATTGCGCGTTTTGTTTATTAACATTCCACTGTTATTGTACTCAGTAATAAAATAAAACATAAAATCTGACATTCCTGAACAGTGTGCAGCAATTAAATCCTATTTTTAATTAAAATATTTTCAGTAAAACAATACAACAAAAGCAAATAAATAAAATTCGCGATAATCGGAACTATGTGCAGTAAAGTTTCGTTCGTAAAAGTATGCATGACTCGAAGTTTTACTGTTATTAAAAGGAAATAAATAGCGTTAACCTTGAGTCTAGACCGATAGGGAACTACTGAATTTTTTTACTGATAAACATGTAATCGGAAAGTCAACAATGTGCATATTTAAGAAGTTTTGTTGCAGTCTATCATTTACATATTTCAGTTATGTTTGGAGATGTCTTAAATTAACAAATATTCTAGTCACTCACAATTCTAATAATGTGTCACTATGGCGTTAGGAAACATGGCCATATTCAGAAGAACTTAATTTCTCTTAGATATGAATAGTCTTCTCTAAATTCCTTTTTCGAATTAACCATTATTCCCTCAATTTTTCTTCATTTATTTCTGTATTCGCTCATCATTCAATTTCAAATTCATTAACACAAACGCGGTAGTGCAGCTTGAACTTATAGCTAATACCAAATACCTACTTGTTCATAAAAACGTTACTTGCATATTACTAACGGATACAATTACCAGTAAAAATACCGCGGCAACACTCGAATAATAAATAAATAGTTTGTCTGAAGATGGATTGCAATAAATCCATGGAGAATAATTTAACTATAATTCAGACGCTGGTCACATATCCAACACAGCCAAACTATTTTTCTAAATCAATAAAGTAATTATTTAAATTCAACGAACGAAAAAAATTATACATACTATCGATGCTAATAAGAAGCATATTAGGTATATATTTTTACTGGCTTACTAATTATGGTGCGGTGATCACTGAACAGAATTGGGTAAAAAACGTATGATTCATGGCCAATTTGCCTCGTGGAATTCTAAAATGCATGCCAGACATGAAGCACCTGACCATACATAAGCATTTCGAATTAAGCGGGCATTAGCAACAGGTGCCCCCCTGAAAACAACAGACGATGATAATTTGCCCAACAAAGGGGGCCCGCTTATCATTGGTTGGTATCTGACCCAGAGAGACAAGCACAAAAAAAAAGTAAGACAGACAGGCACAGGTGTTTGAGACGTTTTGCCGTTGCTGGAAAGATATTATTATCTATTTCCTTCGGCTTACAGCTGGCTTAGGAGGAAACGGGAACATCTGCATAGAGACGGGGCAAAAAATTCTTTGTGTATGGGGAAGGCATGTCCAGACTGGATAACCCAGTTGTTGCATAGGGGCGACTTTGCAGTTTGTTTGCATAATGGGGCAACCA
The DNA here is from genome assembly GCF_000390285.2 of Anoplophora glabripennis. Classification (NCBI taxonomy): domain Eukaryota; kingdom Metazoa; phylum Arthropoda; class Insecta; order Coleoptera; family Cerambycidae; genus Anoplophora; species Anoplophora glabripennis. The sequence goes on along the minus strand of NW_019416568.1, from coordinate 3,378,710 downwards.
GCTTGCAGTTTTGCAGTTGCAGTTGAAATGTAACCGATTTATGACTATATCTAGCAATATTTTCCAAAGTGTAATAGCTACATTCCGACAAACTTTCAATAAGCAGATGTAAGGGTTTTTTCTGTGGCACTTCTAAGGGTTCGGCCATAGTGGAGGGTTGAGGCTTCTCATTCAGATAGAAGAGGCTAGAGACATGAGCAACAAGCCATGCGTTAGCATCTGCATAGTCATATTGGTATGACGATGTGTGGGCATAGCTGTTGTCTCTAGCTTCTATCTCAATCTGCCTCAACTATTAACGTACCCTTAAGAGATCTGATTATTCAAAGATTGCAAATGAGGGTAGATACTATGAAGAAATTGCTCTGTCAGAATTAAAGTATATATATTCAGTGGATCTTGTTTTACTAGAAACTGTATTTCACTTTCAATTTTTATAATTTTAAAAACAAATGTTACTCTTATTTGCGCTAACCAGAGGAATTAGTTCTGGAAATTTGTCGTAATTGAATAACTTCCAGTTACCTTCAAATTGTAATCTAGCTTTAATTTTCATTTAATAATTTTCAAAAGTATCGGACTCCGTATTAGCGCATTGCTTAAAATATACTTTTTTCAGTTTAATAAATGTGGTGTTACTGATGTAAACAACATTTTTCCTGATAAACAGCAAAAATAAAATACGTTTCACTTCTCAAAACAAACAGTATTGAATGAGATTCATGTAGAAATGGAAAAATCCTATCTAAATATATTCATATTTTTTGTGCGGGCATAAGCATTTGCGTCAGTCTATGTGATAATGAACTTATACGTATTAAGTATTACGCAATCATTGGATTTTTTGAAATAGTATCATACTTTCTCCATTTCAAAACTATTGCAAAAAAAAACGATTATAAATTTCTTACTTGTCTAGAACACACAGGCGAGCCTCGTATCATTGAGCAAACACGAATATATCTTGAGGCTAGGAATTGCATGTTTGTATTGGTATCGACGTCACTGACGTTAAATAACAAATGCATACCTATAAAAATGCTAATTGATGGAGCAGATGTTTTTAAGCAATCATGTCCAAATTAAACGAACAACGCTTGGCATCGAAATAAACATATGGGTTTCTACATATATTTTTTTCCAATTAATGTATAGGAAATAGGAAAATTACCTGGTTTAAAATATATCATTGACGTATGTTGTCTAACATGTCTCATTAGACGTACATGGTCACTCAAGATAATTACTAATTTGCCAATAAATATTGATATCTATACGTTTAATATATTTAGGCCCAATGTTTTGAATGGGTTGAAAGCTAGTGTAGCTAGAGCGCTTGATATATGATTAATCATAAGCTACCCAACTTGTCAGCATATTCAAGATGCATATTACTACTCGTAAATTACATTATCTCAAGGGCAAATAAACACTTGGCTGGTGCATTCCTTGTGAACAGCTGAGATTTGATTCAAAGCAACCACGATAGTTTTCATTTCATAATAAAATATATATATACTCTTTCCTACTATTACAATACTTGATAAATAAACAAGTGTTACACATCTAACCATCTCTAATTGAGATCTATTCTCAAATACTCTGGTACATATTCTCAAATATTGTGCATAATAGTGTCCGGTACATTGGAATCGGATTTGTCAGTCTCGCCCCCAGGTCACTGTCCAATCATTCCTGACAGACCGGAGACTGAATGTTTATTGCTGATTGTGAGTTTGGTTACACACTTAAGAAAATATTAAATCCACATCTCGATGCACAATTTTAATAAAGCCATCTTCATAAACAATTCTGAGCCCAACAAAAACTGCAATTATTCGTTTCTTATCCTAACGGCCTGAATCTATTCTGAGCCTAACAGAAAGACTGGTACTGCATTGTACTGTGTCTTAAATATGAATCGGGTTTGTCAGTCTAGACCCTCTAGATCACTGTCCAATCATTTCTTTCTGACACCTGAAACTAAATATTGGTTCATTGCTGAGTTTTCTTGTAAATATTGAGAAGACAATTCTAATAAAGCGATTTTTCATCCAGACCGATAATTGTGAGCGCAACAAATACAGCGCGGTTATCCCAGGATTCAATCGGCTCCGTTCGGCTCGGTTTGCGCACCAGCCGCGTCGTCGATCCGAATTCAGCCAGTTGGGCGGGTTTCTGTGTTTTTGCACCGTTTGTTCTATCGGGCTAGCAGGATCTCGTAGAGGTCACACATAAGACGGCGAGAAATCTTGGTCGCCGTTGCGCAGCGATACGTGTGCTCCTCACGTGACCTCCTTTTACGCGTCTCGTGACGTAGCCCCGGCAATTAATACTTTCGACAAGGCTCGGGCGTCGTCGGCGCGCGAGAATGTGGCCACAGCAAGTTTTTCTGCTGTTACGTATTTTTAACAGATCCAACGGAAGTGTCGTCATGCGTTGTTGTCGCGTTTCGCCGCTTTATCACCCAACTGTAAAGTATGTTGGAGGTTGGAGGATATCGCGGCCAACTGGTCAAACAGACTGTTTTCGTTCCGCCGACAAGTTGCCGAGCAAACACTTTATATTGTGCTTCTCTAACACGAGCTTATCGCATGATACCGACTCGAGATCGCGTTTCTTGCCCGACGATAATGCCGCGTGTATTTATGGTCCGCGATTTTTATTAAATAATAAAATGCCGATGCATGAATTATTTAATTGCGCATTTATGATTTAATTAAGTAAGCTCTAATAATAAACGTTCGCACGCGCGCTATGTGCTATATAGAAACGAGGCAGAAGGATTCGATGGGCGTATATAGGTTATTTTTAAGGGTTAATATTAGTTTTTAAGGAGACACTAGTAGTGAGAATTTATATGATGTCACTAATCCAACCACTAGCATGTCCAACAATTCTCGGCTCGTTTTCTTAGAATACGCGTACTATACATACAGGGTCGGAAAGTCCCCATGGTTCATCGGCCGTTACGTGAGAGCGATAAAGTGGATCTTATTTGTGGAAGGGCGCAATGGGCGGTGACTATTAGACGCCTTCATTATAGCCATCTTTCTCTATCGCACGGATTTCTATTACTTTATCGCTCTCACGTAACGGCCGATGAACCATGGGGACTTTCCGACCCTGTATACATAAATATTGGTTATTAATTGTACTCCTCGGTGTTTTCTAAGTTCATGTAATAATTTTGAGAGGAATTTAAAAAGACTGAGTCAAAGTTTAAAAAATATATCGCATTTATTAAAATATTTAACGCAGATTAATGTAGCTTGGCCTAATACTTTTTTAATTAAAAGCAAACTACTGAACAAGTATAAAGTCAGTCAGTGGCATAGATACTAAGAAAAACTCTCCCTGAGATATAATAGAGAATTCAAAATTTCTGTCATCCATTATTTTATATATTAAATTTAATTTCTAATGTTACTTCTAAGAAAAAAGGTTTCATCCACTTATTTTCGAGTTATTATTCTGTTCAATTTAAATTTTAGGAAGAAGTTTATCACATAGGTACATATTTGAATAAGAATCAATCTAAAGCTATTCACTTCACAAAAAAATGTGCCTATAGAAATCTCTTGTTTAAGACATAATTTTAAGTTCAATGTAGCCAGAAGTCTAGTTATTAATATTGCCCCTAATTGATTATCTGAAGCATTTATTTTAAAACTTCTACGCCAGTTGCTCTTGATAGTTACACTGTTACTTTTTGAGTTTTTTAAGCCTATTCTTTTGTTCGATGAAGCTTACTTTAAGTTTCATTTCACAGTTTGTACTTATTCGTACGTATTCATCCATTTACAAAATCACAGTGGCGCTGAAATTCCGGTTTCTTTGTGAGGGCACCTTTTAGTATGTCCGTCACTGGCTTACAGATTTATATAGCACATGTTTATCTTTAATTAATTATTTTATCATCAAGTAAGTTCATTCGACATATTTCAAACATCTTCAAAAATATTATAATTTGTTATTTTTCTAAGACCTCGTCACCTTGTATTGCGAAAACCTTGCTTCATTAAAGGCTTTTCAGTTTAAAATGATCGAAGAAACAATTTCTTGAAGTTATGATACGGACTTAGAAAACACTCTGTATAAGTACCTAATAAAAATTTGTAAATTATATTAATTCCATCCAAACAAGGACTAAGCTAACTGAAAATAATTAAACATATTTGCATTCATTATGTATTTTTTATATAAAGAGTTCAGTTACTAATCGAACAAATGTGATCAATATATTCTACCATGAATATTTAAAGAGGTAGTTCAAATAAAGTTTTGTCGAAAAATGCTGTTTCCGAGGTAGGGGGTTGAAAGTTGATAAAATAAAATAACTTTTAGACGTACTTCCGAAAATTATCAATCATTTTTGTGTTTTTTTTTTCTATTGATATAAAAAATACTAAACTATAGTAGAATCATATTCGATGCAAAGTAATAAATCATTGGCTATCAAGGCAACCAACGCAGTACGCTTTTAAGGGTTTTAGAAATTGAATAATTTCTTTATACATTATGAAGGGACGAGGGGATCAGTTCACGTCTGGCACCCTTGTTCCTACAAAAACTCCTTTATTCTCATAAACTATTTATTTTAAATGTAATTTATTATAAATCCAATTTGTTTTTAAATTCTACATATATACTACATTTTACCTCTGTACGCGCCACTGTTGTTTACTTGTTTTTTGGAGGCGCTCTCTTATTTCCGAACAAGCTCGCCAGGTTAGTATTTGACGTATAACCGACCAGTTCGTACACTCGATGTACCTGGGCGACTACAGCTACTACCAGAACACAGTGCGTATGCAGCGGTATTTCAGATTTTACATTCAATTTCATTTTAAACTTGAAATAGTTCATCGTACACCTCCTAAAAATGCTGACACGATTTTCCTTTGATAAAAGACCGACAACTTTTTGCTCTACTTTGCATCGAATACGATCCTACTATAATCTTCACTAATATGTAACTACTTCCCTTATGCCATATCTACATATTCTGTACTCCTAGGTACAGTACATACTCTTATATTAAAAACGAACTAAGAAGTAAACAAGTGTACTTAAGAGGCCATCTCAAAAATTATGCAAAACGACAGGTACATTTTCACAAATAAATGATTCTTCGCGATCAATGCTGACTATTTGGCTTCTTTTCCAGCACCGGTGTCCGTAGCCAGCGCCAACGGAACCAGTTCTAGCTCCCCCCTGACCAGCCGTACCGGCTCGCCGCCGGAGGCAAATGCCGCCGGCACCACGCAGCAAAGCCAGCCGACGACCGGCTCGGGGCAGAGCCCCATGGCCGCCCTCATGTCTGTGGCCGACAACCTGCCTCCGGGCAGCCCGCGGTCCACGGGAGGCAGCCCGCCCACTAACGTGGCCCCCAGGTCGGCATCCAGGGGCTCCCAACACTCTCCGAATTCAACAGGTAGGTCTCTCCCATTCATAATTCCGGCTTTTTGTTTACATTTAACCGAATCGATACCGCGATAATGTCCGGAGGGTTTGTTGTTAATGATACTTTTGTCGGTGATTCTAATTGCCGAAGCTGACCTGAAATGTCAGTTCTTGAAATTGGCATCCCTTAAACTCGGTTAAACTTCAAACACACGTTCTGTTTTAGGATGATGATCTAAAATTATTTTCATCTATTGAATGTATTCAAAACTGTTACAGTTTGTAGCAAGATTTGTCAGAGATTAACTTGTGGTGTCAAAGTAATAAATTGTCATTGTATTCAAAATAAATAGATAAATATTTTAGATATTATATTTTTAAATGAATGCAATAATATAAAAAATAGTGATTTGATGTAAAAAGTGAAGTGAGTTTAATTCTATTATTTTATTTTGAAAGATTGTACCCAACTGTTGTCTAATCTCACTGGCATAGTACAAGCAGTAGGCAGTTTGACCCTTGAATATACATAAAGAAAGAACAGGAGGGTTTTCCCTAATGCTCACATCATTGCCCAAAGTTTTAGGTGAGCTTAGGCAGTCGTCATCCAGGGGGCATCTCCATCGACGCCGTTAGATCTAGGAACGTGTGCCACCAACAGAGGTAATTTATCACTTAGGCTGTTAACCATTATTGGAGTCATAGATTTAATAAATTAATAATAAATTTATATGCGTCAGATCTGACGGCGTCAATAGTGATACCCTCTGAAAGCTGACGATCTGAACTCCCCCAAACTTGTGGGCAAATCGTTAGGAATAACCCTCTTGACTTCTACCAGGTAACCTAAGCCATAGGGTCACTTGAAATTTAAATGAGATATACCATATTTTTTAAAAAATTAAGTTTTATACACTTCTATGATGTTTAATTTTTAAATTTTTTTTAAGTGCATAACAAATCACGTGTATATGCATTGGATACTGATGATTAATAAAAAAATGCTTAATTTTGAAGATAAAAAATTTTTTATACAGATATTGCACTCAGTGTGTAATAGCGAAATTGTGATAAATTTTCAGGCTTGATTTCGCTCGTTAAAAAAAAGATAGTAACGAATTTTTGATTAATACTCGAGAGACATTGAAGATACAGACTTCAAATTTGGTACAGTTCAGTACCTCCATAATAATTATTAACTTACATGTTTACATGTATGATAGACAAAAAACTAATTAGTAGCGTCAGAATTAGATGATGTCTGAAAGGTTTCATATTAAAAAGTTATTTGAGACATTGCAGAAAATCTTGTTTTGCGCCTCGTTTTTTTTCTTTTTCTTAGCTAAAACTCCAAAAACCATAGCAACTTTAATTATATTTTCTATGGTATTTTATCTTTAAAATTTGAATATACATAACAGATGCCGAAAAATGTGCTGTATGGTGTACAAACATTTTAATTTAATATTTCTTAAGGGGTTGTTCCCCCGTCTATCGCTAAGGCAACCAGGAGAATTTCTTAAAAATCTTATTCACTAACAGAATTGATCTATCTCGACTTTCGTCAAATATCGGTAGATCCCATAGTATTCCAAATGAAAACTGTCCCTGAACCACCTAAGAATCAGTGTTAATCCTACATCTCTTACTTTCCGTTTCAGCAGGATCTTCTAGTGGCAGAAGATCGTCCGGTTCTCGACATGTCTCGTCCACAACAGTCAGCTCTACTGAAGCTGGCGCCATGACTGGAGCTAATAGTGAGGCACTAACGGCAAACGGAGAAAATGTGGCTGCCACACCAACAGCCACCGCCACCCTAAAGTGTACATTATGCCAGGAAAGACTAGAAGACACCCACTTTGTACAGTGCCCATCCGTACCCCATCATAAATTCTGCTTCCCTTGCAGTAGGGAGAGTATCAAGAGGCAGGGTGCCGGGTCAGAGGTAAGTCAATGATTTTTAACTTTCTCAGTAGGTTATAAACTTTTCCTTTTCAAAATTCAGCATATGAGCTTGTGAATGATATTCTATGTAGATTCTAATAATATTCTTCAAGCAGTTACATTTTTGTAATTAGTCAGAATTGACCCTCTTTTGATCTTGTTCCAGTTTTAATCACCTTGCAGAAGTTTATAAGTCAAATTAAGAGTCTCCTGTATATATTTATTGAAACATTCCAAAATTTTTTCTTTTGTCAATCCAAATTAAGTAATAATCTTTTGGGATTTCTTCCACTAATTGAATGTTTAATAGGTTTAACTGTAGCAGTCCTTACAAAATGGCATGCTTGTTTCAGGTTTATTGTCCCAGTGGAGAAAAATGTCCCTTAGCCAACTCAAACGTACCCTGGGCATTTATGCAGGGAGAAATCGCGACGATACTGGGCGAAGATTATAAAGTGAAGAAAGAAAGAGAATCTTAATTGGGAAATGCACTTCCCAGAGTGACACATTTTGCTCGACCTAAGTCGAGATGTCTCTTAGTAAGAGATGAATTGTAGAAAAGCTGGCGAAAGGTTGAAAAAAGATGTTGGATTTTAACAGTTTGCCGAAAACGGTTGGTAATGTATATTGGAAAGAAGAAGGCTGTGTCGAAATATTAGCTTTTAACAGTGGACAGTTTGTCCATGATTCCGTCTTATGATTGTATACCTACCGAATTAAAAAAAAAAATGGCTAATATCGCCGAATTTGTAAATAACATCAGGTAGTAATATAAACAAACATCTTGAGAAAGATTTGTTATGTTACTTTTTTTTACTTGGTCTATCCGTGGACTTGAGTTCTTTATTTTTGCCTATAATTTATGTATTCAGTCTTTATTTGTAAATACTGTATATAAAATGTACGAAAATTTAAAAAATGTACAAAATATATTGTTATTTAAGAGGTAGTTCATAGCGTTCTTTTTTTTTTATTATAAATTTACTGTGCACAGCTAGCATGTGGAATATTTTTAAAAAATATTTAGTTTTGTCTAGTTGGTAGTGTTAAATTATTTATTGGGAAAAGTATGATTTAATCGTTTCATACTGTAAAAGGCCTCTTTAAAAAAAGCTGTAAATATTGTATATTCATCAGCTGGTTGTATTTAAAACGACATAAAAATCAGTCCGATTTAAAAATGCCGTTCCTTAGTTAGACTCTTATAATTTTATGGTACATTTGGGCCATTGCTTTTATTTATATGGAAAAGTACACTAGTCAAAATATGAAGTACCTAACTTCATAAATAGGAACTACAAAACTCGCTGGTAATTTAAGAACGATATTTAAAGATTTCTTGCATTATAAAATAACATTATCTGTCGAATTGAACACTTTATATCATTGCGACTCGATAACTCAATCTAGCCCATTGTAATGATATTATATCTACATAGTTATCTTGTACATTGTACCGTATTTAATGTTAAAATTTATATTCCGTTTGCTTTAGTAGTTATTAAGACTCGACATTCGGCTTCATCTTATTAAATATTAATGCAAACACGCAAACGTCAGACTCCATTGTATGAGACTTGTATATAAAGTATTATTTATATACCCCGAAGGAACATTGTTGAATGCATTGACCAATGATTAATATTAGTTTTTTTTTGCTCAATTGTACATTGGAGTCGGTCAATGTCAAACTGGTATATCCTTCTCTCTGCGAATATTGTTCTTCCTATATAATTAGGGATATCGGCTAGTGCAACTGCTAACGGAAATTTTTGTACCCGGACACGATCTTTTAAGATGGAAATTTGGTTCATCTACAAATTATTAAAAGTTTTGACAGTGTTATTAGTTCTACCTTGGCCCAAATAACTTATCATTAGCAATGTCTAATGCGAGACATTTCAACGTTTTGGACATTGAATTTCAAGACACACTTAGGTGAAAAAATGAATAGCAAAAATTTTTGGCTTACAAGTAAATTGTATGTCTTAACTGAATTATTGTCTACATCATCTAATTTCGAGATGAGAACATGAACCACTACTGAAAGAATTTTTCTTTTACATTTTCACAGAAGGAGTATATTGTGCCCCTTATTGTCTTATTGTAAAATTTGCTTTAAATTTTGTGGGTGTAGAAGTAGAATTAAAAAAATAATTTTTCGGAATCCTCTATGTCTAGATATCGTTTCATTGGTCTTGTAGAAACTTCTGCATTTACTACTTTTGTGATTGTGTGACATGACTGACTCCTTATAAACCGAACACCAGAAAGGGTAGAAAATCACATTAAAGTGTACCAGATTTCACAAAATCAACTTTTAACATTTTCTAATCTTTAAAACATCTTCCAATTTAGTTCCTGGATTTCACTAGTTTTCAAAAAAGATTTGCTCGTTGCCACACTCAGTTTTTTTTTATTTGTCTAGACGGACCGAGTTTGGAAGACGAGCAAACCTTTAGTAAAAATGATTATAATTTCTCACAGGAATCATATGGTCTACATTAAACATCTATATTATATAATTGCATTAATAAAAAAACTAGAGATGACCACTTTTCTGAAGTGTGTTACGGACATGTCTGCTGGACATGTCGGGAAAAGTACTTTTGATCTTGAATCTAATAAGGCACCTATGAGTGACGTCATGTTTTCGCAGGTCACTGCTTGAGGGTACAAAGCAAAATATTACTTTAATTCTAATGAATATATGTCGATATATTTTACTTACTACCTACCTTTAAACTTTTTTATAAACTGGTTTCTAATTTTCCCCGTACAGCCAATATACTTATTTAAATGTTTTTCCATTGTACTGGAGTTCTTAAAAATTGTTTTTGAACAGAAGTTTTTACTCAATTCAGAAAAATATAGCCAAACTGTTGATTTTGGCGTCATATTTCATTTATAAACTATTTGTGTATTAAATATTAAATTAAGAATCAACTGATTACTACTTACTAATTGTTAACTTTGCCAAAAATAATAAAATATGGACATATAAAAGAGGTTATATATTTAAAATGTCAGTTTCAGTACTTTCAGTTAAACAATTACCAACAAAATTACAAGAAAATGGCTAAATATTTTTAATTTTACATGTACCAACCTCAAAAATTTTTTGCGGGAATTATAAATGCAACAAATAATTCCGCGCATACGCATACAACTTAGAAAGTCTTTTCACATGTTCAGCCGACATGTTCGCGGCACATCTATCTCTAAAAAAAACTGTCTCAAATATAGTTTTTCAATTTTTTTAATATAAAGTTGTGGATATTTGAGGCATAAGTTTTTGTTCAAATTACTGAGGGCAGTTAAACCAGTGAATATTTTAATGTTGCACGAGATTTCTCTACCCATTTAAAGGAAGAAAATTGTCAATTGTATCTAACTCACTGTATGTACGACCCGATATTCATTTGTGAGTTTATTTGTTGGAGATTTGGCCCTAATATAAGGATAGATTCAAAACTGAAAGTTTTAAAATCTGTGATATTGTATGCACAGATAAAATTGTATTGACAATGTCAGAAAATTGTATATTTGTAGTTGTTAATTTGTATAACAACTGACATCTATTTGTTTAAAGCTTGTACAATCTATGCTGTTAGTTGATGTCAAATAAAAGAAAATTATATCAATGTCACCATATTGTTTTAATTTACGTCCTTTACCTGCAATATCCCTTTTCATATAAAGCACAAAGTTTTTACTTTTTAAAGTAAAGTCGAAATTTAAATGTAAAACAGTTTCATAAAATAAGTATGAGTACCAGTAAAATTAGTTCATTGTCAGACAAAAACAGAGGCTTCATAAGTGGTTACATGCCACGCGACTGTCCGGCTTAGGCAACCAATATTGCATGACTGGTACTGTCAATTAAAACTCTAAATCTTAGCTCCATCAATATTAATTATTTATGTATAATAACAAACCGTTGCATCTACACACACTATAAAGCGATCGCTGATTGGTTGAATATAATGTAGTGAAAAATTATACCAATCACGAGCCGGTGAAACAGAATGTTGTGTTTTAATTAATTTAACCTTCATTTTATTGTTTTAATGATTTTTAATTTTACCTAAACTTAGTTGCCAACATGAAGGAAATAAAATTACAGTTCCAGACAAAATTAGTGGCTTGCAATCATTTACGAATGATTGAATAAGAAATTTGTTTATATTCTTTATTTTTTTGGTCTGAATGAACTACACAGTGCCAGTCACTGACTTGGAAAAATTATTATAATTGTTTTAAAAAAATGCTCAGATGTATTTGGGCATTCCACGTCAAATCGACCACTTTTAACTGACCCCTTTCGATTTGGCTGAAACTTTTTTATTGTTTTCTACCCCATTGAAAACCTTTGAGAATTTTTTCACCCAACTCAAAAGAAATTATGAATTTTTGAAAAAAATAGAATTTTTTTAAATAACCATAACTTTTTCAAAAATTGAATTATTGGGACGTTTTTTTTCAAAATTTTTGTTTTTAAATGTTCTTTTTGAAAAAATATGGATAAAAATTATCTGGACCTATCTTCATTGTTTTTTTTTTTAAAAAAAAAACGGAAATTTCTCGATTACAAAGTTTTTAAAAATTTATAAAATTCTCTTTTTCTTATAAAATACCGACATTTTTTATAAATCCTCAAATTTTTTCAGAATGGTGTTTTTTCGTTTTCTATTTTTTGTATGTATTGAAAAAAAAAATTTTTTCATTTACTTGGCTTATTTCATATACTATTTTGAAAATTTTTGAAAATGTATAAGTATAGAATCCCAAAATTGAAAAAATATATATGAAAGAAATAATTGAGTGGTAAACATGAAAAAAATTTCGATTTTTTTTTGAAAACTGAAAAAAAATATCGTTTTGAATTTTTTTTTGTAATTTTTTCGAAAATCATCCAAAAACAAAGTAAATGAAAAAAAGTTGTTATTTTCCATTTTTGGACGATCAGTAAGCTTTAAAAAAGACGTGCAACGCATTTGAACTCGAAAAAATCATTTCGAAATCATCCTCGTTTGAGTTTTTGAAATTTCAGTTTCAATATTCATTTTCAAATGAAATAAATTTTTTCAATTTTGGGATTCTATATCAATTTTCAAAAATTTTCAAAATGGTATGTAAAACAAGCTAAATTTGAAAAAAATTTTTTTTTCAAGGAATAGAATAAAATAGAAAACGAAAAAACCACTGAAAAAATTTCAGTTTTTATAAGAAAAAAAAATAAAAAATTTCAAAAGTAATCGAGAAATTTTCGTTTTTTTTTCGAAAATTCAGAAGCAGTGAGAATAGGTCCAATTAATTTTGATTTATTTTTTCCAAAAAGTACATTTACAAATAAAAATTTTGAAAAAAAAAACGTTCTGATAGTTTTCAATGGGGTAGAAAACAATAAAAAAGTTTCAGCCAAATAGAAAGGGTTAAAAGTGGTCGATTTGGCGTGGAATGCCCCCATTTACTATAATTTATACTTTTTTTAATAGAAAAATACAGAACTAAGAAATATGACATGGATTTTTAAAATTTGGTAGTGATATATAACTACATATCCTAAAAAATGCTCAAAAAAATAATTAATAAGGTCATATTTTCTAGTCGAGATACCCTGTATACGTATTTCTTTTCTACAAAAAAAATGTACAATTTATGATGCTAATCGATGTCTGCGAATTTATTCCAAGTTACTTGTACTGTATTCAGAATTAATTTGTCTAGAAACATTTTAAAGTTTTATTGTTTACAATTACAAATTTGCCACTAAACAAAATATTAATTTGGTAATTTCTTACAGACTGTACAGCTTAAATATTTCGGATCAAGAAGACTTCATCAAAGCAAAAATCTTCGAGGCTAACATGTTGATAGACCGAGTTAAAGACACTTTAAGTGATATAAAGAATAAATCTAAACGTGATAGCCAAGACCATGATAAATATATGACTAAAGTTCCTGATGAAGATACTATAATTTCACAAATACATTATGAACCCCTATGTTGTGAAGTACTAGAATCAACTAGGCCCAAAACAAGGAGACCCATGTCTTGCCAAAAGAAATCGGATGTCGAAGATAAATTTAAAAACACACTTTGTGATAATTTGGAGGCGACAGCTAGTCTTGAAGTCCTACAAGCTAAACTTAATACGATAATCGAACAAGCTGAAAGTGACTCGATGTCTGGGTCAGAAAGCAAGGAGAATGATGATGTTAAAGGTAATTCTGATTTACTGTGATAGACAATAAACTATTGAGACTTTTCTGAAGTAAATGAAAAAGTGTCTAACATACATTGTAGAGCCCCTAAAAATTATCAAAAATACAAGTACCAATATAATTTGGTCAATTTATTGGACCAAAATTTATAAGCATTATACTAGTTCTGTAGTAGTAATACAAAGCTTGACAAATTTCTTAGCATCATTAAATTGGACAAAACAGTGGACATATAAAACTGTTAGTTATTTTGTACAGTTGTGACACTTCTTATTTTAAATGTTGTAATGTGTTTCCTGCACCAAAAATTGTGAAACGTACAACCTGTTTCACTTTCTTAAGCATATTCGTTTAGTTACAGTTACTGCTGATGTTCAAATTCAGGAAAGCATACCTCAACAATCAAGTGAAGTTCAGGTAAAACCAGATGTTGTTTCCACTGGCATACAAATCACAGATACTGAAATGAAAACTGCTTCTACCCAAACTGATAGACAACCAAAGAAGCTTTGTTTGGACACCAATTGTGTAGTCACAATACCTGCGTCTGTCCCCAAATTGTGTAAAATAGAAAAACTAAGTGTTCAGCACATGCCTCCTATTGATATTAAAAGAAAATTGGTAGTACAACGTGTGCTGAAGTTTTACATTGATAGTCAGGGTAGAACACATTATATTTCGCAGAGCAAGGCAAGAAATAGTAAATTTTATGAATTAGTTCATACCAGTCATCAGTCTAACTTAAAAATTAGATTTGAAAAGGAACTGAGGGATTGGTTAAAGAGTGCAAGCAGCGAATTAAGTTTTTTCTTGACCAATAAACACAGTGTCGCACTACCCTACACTAAACCGCCTAGTGCAGGACGCATGGGCTCAGTCAGTGATGGTGAACTAGTAATAATAAGAAAGAAACAGTTGAAAGAGAGTATGAAACCGAAAAGTACAGGTAATGCCAAAATATCTATTCATTTTATGTTTTTTTTAATTATGTGTAAGGGTTAAGTTTCTCCATATGGTAAAAATATTTAACTGTCAATAAGTCAAGTACATTTTCAAGAAGGGCTAAGTCACTGTCAAGTATTGCTATAAATTATATAAAATCACGTTTTACAATATATGAGTAGTTTATTAATTGTTATTGTTGCTGATATTATTAAAGTCAGTTTTCTTTTTGTTTCACATTATGAAGTTTTATTTATATACAAGGTATATGTACAAAGCACATATGCCATTGCTCCTGTAATAAAATTATTAAACAATCCTTGTTATTTAACAAGTTTACGTCATTTTTAAAATTTATAACATTTATTTCAGACAAGCTGGAGAGTTTAAGCAAAGAGTTGATCTTAAAATCATTTCATATATACGATAATCCAAACATGCATGACCCTGGTGAAACAAAATTGCCTCTTAATGTTAACAGCATGGATACATCTGTTTATAAGACTTATATAAACCCCGATGGCTTGCCAAATGCTGCATCCACAAGCATTAATCGAACAGGAATTATCATAACTCCTGAAACTTTACAAAAAATATCGCAACATAAACCGGTGTATATCAAGAACCAAATGTCTTTTGGAGGTATGACAGATTTAGATGTATATTTTTAGTATGTAATCAAGCATATTTTATGAGGTGTTAAATCAGCAAAGTGTACTGGTTGGTCTGCTTTAAGTGTCATTCTTAACTTCAATGGAACATTATTTAAAATATGATTCTTGTTAATAAGATTATTAATACCTATTTTTGAAATAGTAGTATCTTTTATATTTGTAACTGTTCTGTAATCTTAAAACTAAAAACCAAAAATTACTTAGTAACAGAGAGAAATTAAATTAAAATCCATGTACCTACCTCATACAATTTTAAATCAACTTAGCCAGGATGACAATTGGTTTTTTTTTCAGAAACTAAAAAAAGTACAGCAGCAAAGAAAAATCAAACGGTTGCTATAAGTGCCACCGAAAAAAAACAATCGGATCCATCATGTTCCCCAAATAATGTGCCAATAAATTTATACGACCTTGGTCTATATTCTGCAAAATCAACCCAGGTGGAAACATCATCTTTTAAATCATCTGTGAGCTCGACCCCAGAAAAACCAAAAATTGAAACAGAAAATGTGGACCCTCCAAAAACCAGTATCTCTTCTTACGACAAGGATACTAATATGAGTTACGAAAAGATAAGTATCACGGTAAGCTATTCGAGTGAGGAAACAGTCAATTCTGAATCATTCAAGAGTCAAGACTTCGAGCAGCAGAAGGTTTCAGATTATGTCCAAAAACATGAACGAGAATTGCATATTGTCGAACCCATACACCAGACCACAGTGCCAGAGACGAAGACTACGAGTCGATTAGGATCTCAAGATACATTCCAACAACTTAAAGAAAAATTCGCTAAAGAAGGATACAACCACAAAGACAAAGTATGTGATATACCTTCAGTTCAGTCTCTAGAATCAACAATACCTGAATTTATAATGAGTTTAACGGAATCAACGTCACATGATTTGAAAAAAATATTACCACACATTCGCAAAAATGTGACAGGTTCAGTACATTCTAAGAGCAATATGGCTTATAGTGAAACGGGTTCTGGCAGAAAATTATATACTGACAATCATGAAAGTGGTTATAAAAACAGTTCTTCCAAAGCGAAACAATCCAAAAATGATTTTACAGTCCTCTCAATGCAGATTCATGGAGATTGTGTACCAAATGACTCTAATTTGATGAATTCTCACTTAAAGTTAGGCAAGAACGGCAGATATAAAGACGAAGAAAATTTATTTTGTGAGAACCGCCCAAAAGTAGCTAGTCTTCCCTTGAGACGTAGAATGCTAAAAAATACACCCAGATCTAATTATGTCAATAAATACGCATTTGATTCGTCGAGCGGTGATGCCCTGTCAGTAGAGCCATCGTTTTCTGAAGGCGAAATTAAATGTCACAGCAGTGTCAGTATAGGTGAAGTCCATAGAAAACCACAATTAGACCACTTTAGCAAATTTAGGCCAAAAATTACTCATAATAATCCTAGTTCTGATGCAAATGTAATTAGAGAGCGTAGAACATATTTTAATCATTGGATTACATATTACATTAATAAAAATGCAAGAATACCATTATTAAGTCAGAGCAGCTCGACGAGTAGTAATTAAGGTTTGTCGTTAAATCATCGTGATATGTTTGTAGCGATAAGTAGGTTAAAAACATTCTTTTGGTGTGAGAGAATAAAGATTTTGAATCGAAATATTTGCATTTTTTTGTCAAGTAGAACAAACAGGATGTTTGGGATTGAAATTATGAACTTCTTGTTGCTTGCACTAGTTTATTTACTTTAGATCCCAAACATTTTGGTCCATTCGAGACAGATAAGTAACAGCATAAAGGAAAAGAGCAGAACAGTTAAAACCAGAAGCTCATGAAGAAACATCACCACGAAGATAGCAAACACCGAAGAGAGCAAGCACAAAATAAAGTAAGTCTAGCCATTTAATTTCCTTTCCTCGTTCATTCGATAATAAGTTTTTACGATTTATTCAATTCGGCAATTCACGTAAGAAGGGACTTATCGGACGTTCAAAAATTAATTTATTTAAAAATGTGTTGTAAGAGCGATGTGCTTCGTGAAATGGAATCATTAGAGGTTGCTGCATAAAATTACAATCCGGCTCGAAGGACCAAAATGTTTGGGATTGAAATGATGAACTTCTTGTTGCTTAATACACTAGTTTATTTACTTTGGAGTGGATTGTATTCTTATGAATGAGTGAAATGCTTACTTTGACGATTTATTTCTAACTGGCCAAAGGCCTGCTACATGTCTATTTATAATGGTTAGAGGTAAGTAAGGTACCATGAATATTATCGGAAATCTCGAGTTACCTGCTTTAGGTCCAAAACTTTAAATTACTTTATTACAAATTACAGGAAATGTCAGTAGGATTACCCATGCAACTGTAGGATTATAAGATAATATCCTTCCCGCTGTTGCATACCTAATAGCATAATAGTGTTAACAAATAAACAAAGTTGTAAAAGATACCTAAATACAGAGAACTGCTTAGACCTAAACTTACAAATAAGTGATTAATTAATCTTATATTTATGTATCCACAAGATTATGTACACAGGAGTATATCAAAAGTTTGCATATAGTTTATGGCACTCTATTAAGACGTGTCGACATAACATGTTAATTATATATAATTATTCTAATGTGTTATACTGATGTTTTGAATCTGTTTAAATAAAAATTGCTTTTGCCCAATTGCGATAGTTAGTATTATTATGTCATTTCCAAATGTTTTTAGGAGACAATTACTTATTGAATTATCATCAATGGAATTTTCTAAATATAGCCAGTGTGTTTACTTGCTTATCCCACCCACAGCCATTATTTTTCAATATAGAAAATACAATAGAACCCCGATCATTATTCCAATCAAATTACTTTTTCAAGTGCCAAAAAATAGTTCAGTAATTGAAAATATGTAAAAATTAGGAAAAATTCCATAGAATTCAATGAACTACTTTATCCCACCTGAATTTTTGGCCCTCATTTTCAAAATGCCGTCCAAAGATCAAAGTTTTTTTTCAATTAAAAAAAAAAACAAAAAATTTAAAAAAAATGTTTCAAACAAATGTAGGAATTTTTAATACGGATCGAATAAGCCCAAATCGGTTTTGATCGATAAATAAATTAATTAGTTATTGCAAAGAAACTGCTAAAAATCGCAATTTTTTAAAATAGCTGTATCAGTCAAAAATAATTATTTTTTTATGAAGCGTTGTGAAACGATAGCTCTTGGTGAGCAAAATAATATGATTTTTTCAAAATTAAAAAATATTGTATAGTTTTTGCAAAAATCGAGTTTTTCGAAAAAAACGAATTTTTGTAAAATCCCCATAATTCATCTCCATCTTTAGAAACGGGGTTGGGCTTAAAATTTTCCTTAATAATTACACTATTCTGTGCAAATATTGCGTGAGCCTCAAATCGATTTCAAAGATCGAAACATCATTTCTTTTTTCGAGGTCATAAAATTTTGATTAACTGCCATTCTAAAGTTGACATTTTTTCACGAATTTAAAAAAAAGTGTCCTACGACCAACAGGGTCCGAGAATTTTTTTTTTTTTTTTGAAAAACCGCCACGACTTCATTTATTAATTTTAAAGGCTGAAATTTACACATGTTATAGTTGAATACTTGTACAATATATAAAATAGCCTGCAACTATTGGTCTTTTCTTTCATTAAACTTCATTTTTATGGGCCCCGTATATTGCTTGCTCGGCTCGATACGTTGATGTGTGCGAAGGGGGGGGAGAAGACTCTAATACTATTACTGTATATGTCGATCCTACGTAAAGAACTACGTGTATTTTTTATAAGTTTAAAATGTCGACTTCCTCGAAATAGGCTAATAGAATATTAGCAACTTTTTCAGGTTAGAAGCGTTAGCCTCAACATATGATGTTATATAGTTTTTTTTTGAACAAAAACACAAAATAATGCATCACCACAAATTCCTAGGCATAGCACGGATAATCCGCACCCCGCACAATCTGCCCATGAATAATCAGGGTTCTACTGTATAAATTTTGTAGCAGATGAAACAAATAAACATAAAATATACAGGTTTTAAGACTTTCACCGCCCGTCTTGATATTTAAAGTAAAATGGTTTTTCGGGTTGTTATGCCGTGGTCTTTGTATCTGGTCGCTGCCAGTTGCAAAATTACCTTGCATTTCCTTAGCCTTAGCTAGGAATCGTTGATCTGTCCTTGTTCTCGGGCTAGGCTTTGTGGGGACTGACCTACTACCTAGCAACTCTGTAAATACTTCGTTAGGACTAAGGTTTCAGTTATGGCAAAGCATTTGGGAAACTTTTGGAAGCATTTGTGGCCAGTTACAAAAGTCACTACGGAATGTCTCACAGGATCACCCTTATCTGAGGAGTAAAGGGTATAGGCTCCAACAGTAAAATATTTCCGGAGTGAATTTTCGGAAATTCCATGTAAAACTGGTTGCATAATTTAGAATTGACAACGTTCACAAGGCAAGGTTCTTTATGAGGGGTGAGCTCATAAGTGTAATATGGTAATAAAAGAAAACTAGCAATTTTTAGAAAATTGCTCAATACACCAATATCTAAGATTCAATTTCTATCAACTTGCCATTTGCAGCTTTGCAGTGAAAAAAGTGTCCTTACTCGGCTTTTCCTCTTTGGTATGTGGCGCCATCTATTAACAACGTGTAAAATTAAATTTTCAGTCGGTAAAACAGAGACGAGATATTTTGCATTGTATTTGCAGTAGTAGAGCAGGAGGTGGTTAGAAAAAAACATGGCTGCAGTATAACTCGAGCTGACAGTCTAAGAAAATAAAGTAAAATAAAACGATGTAAATGAGTGATGGTGTTTGTGTACTGAGTAGTGCTTAATAAGAAAAATTGTTCGGCTTTGTTATCAAGTGAATTGATGTGAATACAATGTGGAAGTGAGTACAGTGCAATTAGTGTTCCAATGACCACCTGGCTCTATGTCTTCTGTCAACCGGGCCTTATCATTTAAAATATGATGGGCATTGTTTATTTTATATCAGTTAATTCAAGGACTATCGCGTTGAATTGGTAAATAACTTTCATCGTAATTTTTATTTAGAAACCTCGATCAAAACAAATAACGACAAAACTACAACACAACTACAATGTTATGTTTTTTTTTTATAGCTGCTTGGAATGTTATATTTTTGTTAACTAGTAAACTAGTTAATTGATATTATTATCTAAATGTCAAAGTGCATGATATAAACGACGCGATAAATGTTTTTACCTACAACTTTTCTGGTAAAGCCATTTAACGAAGTCTTTAACATTTTTCTGACAGGATTTTAAAATTCAATCACACACATGTGCTTGCTATTGAAAAAAATTATACTTATATATTGTTTTACTTGGAATTTCTGTACAAAATACGTCAGATTTTTTACGTTTCTTACTAACTTTGACACTGTCTTTAATTTACTAATCAGTACCCGCTACATCATTAACTAAATATAAAAAGTATAACAGTGGATAGGTAGCTATTCAAGGTATACAGATTTTTAATGTTAATATCGTTTTACAGTAAGTACCTATTATCTATTAGGTAGGTAAGTACCTACCTTCACTTAGGTTCGTGTTTAAAATAATTGAAATTATGCTGCAGGCACCAAAATATCATGTGTAAATATCAATATAGAGACTTTTTTTATTAAATTTCATCATAAGAACTTTGCTCTATGATAAGGTGCTTGTAATAATTTTTATTGTCAGTCACTATTAATATAGAATTAGTTTTACCATAATTCAGCATAAAAAATATTTATGAGAAGTGTTATTTTGATACATGATACAATGGAACATAAATATTTACCGAGACATTTGCGTTAAGATTGAAAAAAGTTACACTTTATAAGCCAATACGCTCAGATAAACATGTTTTACCCAAATTTTTACCTTCAAAAATGTAATTTTGCTCTGAAACTACTAGTAGTAAAGTTGCATAATGTAGTGCACATTCTAAATGTCTCGTACTCGGTCTTGTATGTTAAAGCGACTGTTGAAGGAAGTTGTTAATATCTAATATCAAGTATAAATTTCTCATTGAAAATGCAGGAAAATAAAATACAAACAACATTAACATTTGAATTCAGGATGTTTTTAACTTCAATAATGCAAATACATTTAGAATAAAAAAAAACATGTAGCGATAAGAAATTTAAAGTACCTATTTGTAGTTTCTTTCTAATTATTCTTTGCTGAACTAGCTTTAAAAGATATAAGAAATAATTAAAACTCAAATATTTATTTTATTTGAATAAAAGTCTAATTACATATGTCAAATTCTGTCTAACTTTATTTAATATATCGAAATCTTTAGAGATGATTAATTTAGTAACCTGACTAAATTTAGACTTTATATTTTAATACCATATAAGTAGGTCCCTAAGGACCTACCTACATACTCCTATTTTGCCAATATTTCGCCTCGTAATGTTAAAATTGGGGTTAAATTGTCTCATTTGCAATATAGATTCAGTTAATTTTTTATTATTATTATCGCGCTACTGATGTGCAAAACGATATGAAATAATTTGGAATCGTTACAGTTACAGCACTTAAAGAAATGCATAACATCTAACATCACATATTTTTTTAATATGGTGTTACAAAAATCGAATCTTAAAATTGATAAATTTTATTGACCTTGAACATTAATAATAATAACCGTTTACTGATATCTACGTGGGTATTATCTCACTTTATCACTTGCCAGTGAGATTTATCTTAAAAAATTATTGCCAGAAAAATTGTAGAAAGTGAACAAAGGTGCATGTATTTTTACTAGTTCGTGAGGAACTATGAGAAATATTTGGCAATATTTGCAAGTGTAGTGGTAAGAATTTACGCGATGTCAAAGAAAATGTAATCTGTCGACGGTTGTTACCTACTTATTTACTGTAAACGTATTTATTTTTCACTTATTATCATGTATTATTAACTCGTGATTTTGAACGGTTTGGGTTTTGTTATTAATTAGCTGTTATTAATTGTTGTACCTGGTGCACCAAGTTGTTAATCTTGCTTCAAAGCTTGCATTAGGTAGGTACATAACAACTTTTTTATGACTGTCAATTAAAATAATATGTACTCAAGTATATTAATTAATGTCTTGTCCTTTATAAGTATTAAAAAGTATATATCATTTTTCATTTCTTAGGAGGGGGTAATCGCTAAAGTAATTTGGTAATACAGAGCACTATTTGAGTAATATTTCGAAAATATCTCAATTATTTATGCCAAGCAGAGTTCAAGCTTATATTTTTATTTAAATGTCGGAGTTATTAAAATAAGACTTTTTTAAGATGTTCCTTTAGTGGAACTTGTGAGATACCCAAAAGAGACATAACAAGTTTGAAAATATAAGTATCTATAATTGCCATTATGGTAGTCAAAGTTCTGAAAGAAAAATATGGTCACTGTGCGAGAGGTGAACCGCGGAAATAATTTGGGGTACAAGCTTGAGTAATACTCATGTAATGATGAACACTACTTGAGTAATATTTCGGTAATATTTCAATTATTTATTCACATGTACCATGCGTGCATGCATCTGAAGCCGTCAACCCCACCTGCTATCTGTCTTTTCTATTATTTGCGAGGGAAAACTATCAGGATAATATTTGAGAAATACTTCAGTAATATTTGGATATTGAAACAATGATTTACGTCACATGTATGATGCGCGCATGCGTCGTCTCTCCCTCATCTCGTTCTCTATTTCGTTGAGTGAGGAAATTATTTGAGTAATTAATTATGAATGTGAGTATTTTAGTGGTCAAATTTTGATCAGCGGTTTCCCCCCTTCACTTTGTACTTAATATAATTCTTATAACTTCGATAATTCCAAGTAATACCATAATTGAGACCACAATTCTATAAGTGTTTCCAATAATTCCGTAGTAAGCAATTTCATTGATGGACAATTTGCAGGTTGTTCCCCTTCTATATGACGTAATTTATCCTTATACAGCGTGTCCCACTAGTGCGGGAAAGTCCAATATCTATGTTAAAATGAGGAATATATGAATTTTTCTTTTTTTGTGTTGCCACATTTCTCGGAATGTACAAATTAAAAATATATTCAACTATACAGGGTCTTCCACTTTTCCTGGCCAGACACCAACTTTGGTTTTTTAAATGGAAACACACATTTTTTATATTTTTTCCGGATTCTACATCAAAAGTAAAGGGTACTTTGTGTAGAATAGTTCTATTCAAATATTCACAGTTTTTGAGATATCTCGCTTGAAAGGTTTTTCTAGTCGATATTGGCTGCTTACATTTTCTGATACTGACAGGTTATACTACTAGCTACTAAGCCCATTTTTTTTTATCAGACGTTTAGTGAGGATGACTCTTCCGAATCATGCTCCAAAAACTGGCCTGCGTTATACAGGGTGACCAAAATATTTCAAAAGTGCCAATTGAAAAATTGAAAAATCTGGAATTTTTTAAATGCAACACCCTGTATATTTTCATACCATGAGATGCAGAATTAAATTCTCTACAACTTTGCTATACCCGCTCCTATACCAAAATTCGTTAGTTTTTCATGAAATCTCATTTCTATGAAAAAATGCGAAGTTTATAAATAACTTATATGTAAAACGAGATGTAAAATAAAAATATTAAAGTATATTTTGGTATATTTTTCTACTTTATAAGCAAATATTTAGATGATTCCAAGGCAGGATCATCCTCAATTTCCCGAGAAAATTCCATTATTCACGTTTTAAAAAAAATGCCAGGAATTAACAAATTAAGTAGTTAAAAATCACTACACACTAAGTAGGTACCTATACAGAATTAAAATTTCGTAATAGGGACATTTTTTTTCCGTTGTTTATATTACTTTGTGACCGAGTTTGTGATGATGTATAGAACAGAACGACAAATGCATATCCGGTGGTTTTACTTCGAAGTTTCTTTGAATTCTTTTTTTATATGATTCTTGAAATAGATATTTAATTTTTACTTTTTTACTTTTACTTTTAAAACTAAAAACCACGAATTATTTTGTAACCAGTGCTACAACCTTTAATCAAATCACCTACGTCCATACAAATTTAGAATTACTAGGTATCTACTTATTACTTTTTTAAATTTTGGGGATTAAGTAATTTTTTTTTTATTTTTTCCTCGATTTTTCCCTATGTTACGTATACAAAATAATTTTGTCTCTTATAATAAAATACTCTTTTATCACATGTAATGTCATTATATTTCTAAAGGAATCTAATACAGAGGTGTTAGTTTGTGACATTTTTATGATTACTGACGTTTTTATAGAACCCATACGGATTTGCAAAATAACTCCACTAAATTGTGACACAAATCCTTGATATATTACGATTTTTGATTTGCATAGTCTTAAAAATATATCTCATAATTATAATTTGTACTGAAGTATAAGGATCTAACTCGGTATCTCATCTTTTTAATGCAAATACTTAGTATATGTATTTGCAATATTCCATCATCGTAAATTTTTTCTTTGGATTCTGTATATACAGGGTGATTCAAAATTTGTGAACCCACGATTATAGGAAAAAAAGTCTTGTTTTGACCTCAAAAATACACCCCTAAATTCTTTGTACTGCATTTTGAATCACCCTGTATACTTTGACTACCTCATAATTAAATTAATATTTATTAATAACTGAGAAAAACAATAAAAAGTAATGCCATTTCGAATATACATACGAAAGTATTGGATATAATCCGAGATATAATCACATTTGTCAAGAAAACTATAAAAAAAAATTGTGTTATGCAATATGCACACGGGTTCAGCTAAATTTAAATCATTTGATAACGCATATAAAATTATCAAGCGATTGTTATCAAAGAATATTATACGTACTTATATGTATAAAGGAAAGTTGAGAGGAAAATTCAGTTTTGAATTAAAAGATAAGTAACAAAACAAAAACTCGAGGGGGGCTTTAATTCTTAAATATTACCATAGCACTCAAATAGTACTCGGTATTACTTTAATATTACCGAGAATATTACTCAAGCTTGATCACGAAGTTATTCCTGCGGTATCCCACTCTCATAAACTAAGTCTAATTTATATAAGACGCTCATTACCCTTTTAATTTATTAACTTATTACCTAAATGAAGAAATTCTTGAAGAAAATATACGTATAGGTACACTAAAAAAATCACTCAAATTTCACTCAATTTTACTCAATAGTGTGCCAATTTCTGTGCACACCCGCTTGAGTGAAATTGTCACTCTATTAGTATAAGTACAACTGAGTGAAACTATTGCATCAGAAATGAGTGAGTTTTACTCAAATCCGAGTTACTGCTAACTATCAATTGAGCGACTTTTGATTCTATTCTGAGTATATAAAACCAATTTACAGTTGACTTTTTCTCTATTGTGATTTAAATTTAACTATTATCGAGTCATTTACTCAGATTTTATTTTGAATTAACTAAATATTGAAATGAAGAATATTCACTTCGCGGGGCCTCCTCCTGTCCTGGCTGAGATCCGCCAGCTGAGACCCGCCGCCGCCGGCTAAGGCCTGTTTTTCTGGCGAACACGCTTTTCTGGAGCCGATCAATTGTGGTCGAAATTATAGAAGCAATATGTAAGTGGTGCCATCTTCACGGCGCCATTTCAAATTACTCGAAATTAATATACATTTAAACTCGCTCACTAATGAGGACATTTACTCTGATTTAGGTACAAGTGCACCAAATACGAGTTTACGTGTAGAATTAATTTAAGGAGTACCTCTATTTGAGTGAAAGTACTCAGTTTTAGTTTAAATATAATCACAAATGAGTAAAATGATCAAAATGCCGAATATTGAGTGAAAATATACTCAATAATTTCACTACGAACCTTTATTGCTTTTACTCACACCGATTTTTTTACAGTTTACAATCCTACTGTTCTAGTACAGCTACTCCATTTATTTTTTCAATTTGCACAACGGAACCGAACGATGAACTGTAGACACTTCATTTAATGTTTTCCAGACTTGACGAACTCAACGGATGCCTCCGTTGGTGGAGCACTTCCAGCTGAGGTCCATGGAACCGCCCCGCAATGGAGACATGGTCAGCTCGGTTCACGTCAGCGAGCGAGAGCGAGTGCACCCCAGGGCGCCTCCGCACCCTCTCACTCCCTACCTCCGGACAGCGCTCTACGACTACGACGCCCAGGGCGAGGACGAGCTGTCCCTCAGGAAGGGCCAGATCGTGGAGGTCCTCTCTGAGGACGCCAAGATATCCGGCGACGAGGGATGGTGGACGGGCAAGATCGGCGACAAGGTGAGTTCGTCCACAGTGCTTGAATATACAGGGTGTCCCAGAAAAGAGCAACAATCCGGTAACCACAGACTCCTGCGATCAAAATAAGGTGATTTACGTAAAGTAATCTATATACAAAAATGATTCGTTTAAAAGATACAGGGCGTTAAAGTAAATATTCCAAAAATTTGTTTTTTCTAACAGCTTCAATGATTTTCGAGATATTAATTACAAAATTTTCAGGATAATTTCCCACTCCTGTCTCGACCACTTTGGTACAGTCTAAAAAAGGATGTCTATTTCCAAAATTATGAAATAAACGTAAAATTTTCAAAAAAAATTGTATAATAGCAAAAAAATCAATAAGCGCACCAACAAAAAATGGGAGGGGTTAAGGGGTTATGACAACCCCGTTATTAATTTGCTTTTCGAAGTGCACACATCTTTATAAACACGTAACTAGAGCTCGGGGTTTTCGTCGGCTAGTCATAGGCGTGTTCGTCGTAAACAAATAAATAAACAGTTTGGTATAAATAAAAAATGCGTATTAATTTTCTCGAAAAGCAAATATTAAGAAAGAATGATTTTAAAATTTTCATTTTAACCTGTATCTTTTAAAGCAGTATCTTTTTTTCTATATAAATAAATATGTTTAAATCATCGGCTTTCTTTTCTGATACGCCTTGTAGGTTTTAGATTTTAAGGAAGTCCTTTGAGACAGAAAAAATAAATAATATCAGATATGCCTATATGCCTATTGTATTCAAGCTATTACATCAAAATTTATAGCGCCATGGTTTTTGTCCATAATTTTGAAATTTCCGAGGAAATTTCGCATTAAAAAGTGACGTTTCCAAATATTTTTTTTCCTTTTTTTATTCCATTTAAAATGTGGTGGATTAAAATTTATCTTCTTATCTATTTCCATAGACAATTGATGAGATATAAATTTAACTTATCATCATTTACCACAATAATAACTGACTCCTTTAATTTTATTTTTGTATTATTTTCGTTCTTTTCAAATTTTGTAGCGAGTTCCGTTTAATATAACCAAGTATGTCCACATGTTTTTTATTTTCCAAAACACATCTTTTGCTAACGTAATAGCTTTAAAATAAAGTAAAAAATGCAGGTGGCAATAATAAAAAAATGTACTTTTAAAAAGGAGTAGGATTATTTAATAACGCGAAAATTAAGATTTCCGGGACTATTTCAGTTTACTAATTTTTTCAGTGTCTACTAATTGTTTTTAACTTAACATACGTGGTTTCCTCCCAGATTTCTATACTTCAAGAAGAAGTTGCAAAGAAGAAACGGTTTTATTTTGCGATATAGATGTTTAGAAATGTATTTTTTTTTTAATTTTTAGTCAAACATTGTGAAGAGTATTTAATCTAAAATAATGCAGTATTTTGAAGGTTTGATAATGTTTCTATTGTTTGTATGTCTGAATCCGAACGTTTAAAAAAACTATACCTATACTTAACTATTCGAAAAATAGCGACCCTCAGAGAGGAAACACTCTGTAAAGAAATAAATAATGTGTAGTGTTTGATAATATTTAAATATAGCAGCACGTTCAGTGGTCGGGAGGAAACTATATCATATCATTTCCGATTGTGGTGGATAGGTGTCATCCGGAGTTTCTTTAGATTTTTAATTTTTTTTATGCAAAATAGCGATAGTTATTAAATAGGCCGTGTTAAAATGATGACCTTTATCTATATTGGAGGTATTTTGCAGAATCAGTTTGTTTGATAGACAATTATATGAAAAAGGGTTTTCTAGTTTATTCGAAGAACGAGTCTTTTTTTGGTTAATATATTTTTTATTTAAAATCACAATTTGAAGAATTATTTTACCGATATGTAGGGGATATAAAAACAAAAACCCATTTATACAAATATTTACCTACTACCATTTAAAACTCTTTATTTTAACTCTTTTTACTGCACTGGTTGAAGTATAGAAGTGTGACATAATATGCTAAAACATTGGATTTTGAGAATGAAAGTCCACCTGTTCAAACATTTTTTCCAGAAATTGAATATACGTCTATGAACTTTATTCCTTATTTTACAGTTGCGCTGATTTTACAGTTGCTCTGTATATTCGACTGTAATAAGCGCATTTAGATAAAAAATAAGAAAAATTACAAAAATAGCTTATTTTTTAAATAAATCGAGTCATACTTTTTTCTTTGGTAGAGTAGAGATTCGAAAGAGCATTTATTCAATATCCAAATTAGTCAGTGACATCGAAGTCCTTAGTTTATGACAGTGCCTACTAATATTTCCGCCAGTGGTTAGCGAATTTCTATACTAGTTTAATGAATTTTTGCTGTTAATTAAACATATCATTAACAGAAGTTTCCTTAGACTAAATCAAACATATTCAGATACAGTTACAGGGTGATTCAGTAATAATGTCGTTAATTTTATGGGAAGATAGAAAAAAATAAGTATAGAATACGAATACGTGTTTTAAAAAAATTAAAAATGCATAGGTATTTCCACTGAAAAAAATATTTTCAAATCATTATCCACTCCTGACCGCTGAGCTACAAAGATTTATCGAGAGTGAATCTTGACCTAACGTAACATTCGGTCATTAACCTAGCTTTTAATGTGTTTTTAATCCGTAACGAGCTACAACGAATAAACTTTTTAGCTAGACACATGAATAAATAAGATATTTTTTCCATTTTAAATATTAACAAGTATTTATTTTTTAATAAAAACAAATGTATAACGATAATAATTGTTTTCGAATGTTAGGTTATACAATTTTTAATATTGTTAGTGTTTTCACAACGTTTTATAATTTATTATGTTCAGTTAGGTAATTATTCACTTTGTAGTACGTATAACCTTATTGTGCGACTTATTACTTTTGAAAGAGTGGTATGGTACCTACCTATATAAAATGCCAGTACGGCTAAAACAACACTCATCCGTCCATAGCACTTTGTTAATAAAATGATGATCCACTGACTTTGATTTTGAAAACAATTGCAAAATTTAAGACTACTGGGGAAATCAGCTGTTTCGCTTCAACCTTCGAATGGGAATTGAGGGGTAATTTGCTTATTTTTTAAATGGTCCAGCCTTTTTTTTCGATTTTCTGTTTTTATTAGGCCTTTTGAATACGTGGTTAAAATTAATAATATTATGACTGATTATCACCCTGTAAACCCAAGACACCCTATACTGAAGGTATAACGTAGACGTAGAAAACACCCTGTATAAATAACTAAAGTCGCTTGTTAGAAAATTGTACAATGAAATCGTCTCCAACTAAATAATCTGATAAATTGCCTTGATTTCGCCTAGAACTTTGTTACAGCGCGGTATTTTATAGGTTCCGGTTCTGTCCTGTAATTGAATTCACTTGTACCGAATACAATAATTGCCGTGGATCTAAATAAACAGTGTCGAGTAAATAGTTTTTTTTTTTAGTAACATCGCTGCTTGTCTTATTGCGGTCGGGTTCGTTACACGTTCGGTTACAATTATTGTTTCTACTTTATTTAGCGTTCCTAGAAACAATAATAATATACGCGCGCACTAATTTTACTACATCGAACGCAGAGCTCTGATGAATAGTTTGGATAATGGCCGCGTGGGACAAGTTTATGTTTTTTTTTATGGTGGGGAAATAAACATACGGTTCCATTTTAAAAGCAAATGAAGTTATAGGTTTTAAAAGAATGTTTGAACTTAAACAAAAAAAATGCAACAGCTTGTGCATTAAACAAATAGGTCATTATTTGCTTAAAAAGGTCTGAGAATTAAACAAAAATTAAAAACGTCGCTGTATATCCTAAAAGTAGGTATCAAAATATCGAGATTTTGAGCTAATTCCAAGAAATCAAGCAGCTATTTTTTTTCATAAATGAGATTACCTAACCTTGTTTATCTTATAGGATTATGCTGCCACTGTGGTGTATCCATTGGTTGGAAGCCCGTTTGAAAGCAATTATATGGCAGTAAAAATCATTGCCTTGTCGTTCCGCAAGTTTGTATCAAACATATGTTTAATTATCATATTCTAACGTCACAAACTTTGTATACAGTTACATAGTAAACAAGAAATAATTTAATGAATTGCTGTCATTTCAATAGTGTTAATGAAATGTAATATGACCATGAATATACAGGGTGTTTCATAATATATGCGCAGGACTTCAGGATGTGATAGCTCGTCCAAAAATTTGAAAAAAAGTTTGTATTAACTTACCCTCTAAAATGCACAATTTTCGAGATACAGGGTGTTGAAATTGTAAAAAAAATTTCGTTTTTTGCGAATATCTCCGGAACCGTTTATCGTACAGAAAACAGCTTTTGTAAGCATTTACTACTCATAATAAGCTATGTTCTGTGCGAGAAAAAATTTTTTTCAGTCATAATTGGTGAAGATTTTGAAGGGGAAGTGGGTGTTTTTCTCCCCAACTTCTACGCCACTGGAAAAAGTACGGTTTTGAGACGCCCATTTGAACCGCCAATGTTTTCTACACAAAAAAAGTACTCTAGGTCATAAGCTTTAAAGTTGACAGTTTTCGAGAAAAATCTACTTTTATGTTGATACAGTGGGGAGGTTTCATTTTTGGTCACCATTTGCGAATCACCCTGTAGCAAACAATAACAAACATTTTATGTGGAAAATAGGTACTGGTGAAGCTAAATTCTACTCCTACGTATTTTATACTTACAAATAGTAGTACAATTTCAGTTAATCTTTGTTTATCGTAATATACATATGGGGGGTTTATACCTAATATGATAGCTTAAATATAATTTGAATTTGTGATAAACATGTTTTGAAGTAAACTTAATAAACCTCTTTAAATTGTATAAAAATTAAAATTAAATTCAAAAACTTCCTTAATTTGTTTTGTCTAAATTGTAAATAAATTAATTGTAAACAGATAAAGACGAGAGTTTTAAATATTTGAAGTTAAACTAGGTATGTTTTTTTTAATAATAAAAGCTCCAAATAATTGTTTTTATTGTACCTTCCAGATTTCAGTGATAGATGATGCAAATGGAAAACGTCTCCAAATGTTTCAAGAAATAAGAATTAGATATAAATGTTTTCTTAGTTATTTCCACATTTTAATAGTTTTCTGTTGAAAGTGAAAGTTCAATGTATTTTTGGAATATTTAAATCGTTATGCGCTATCAATATTTTCACAATTTTCACAATTTTTGAGCAGTCGTTTTTAATTGAATCCATTCTATTACCTTGGTCATAAGAGAATATATTGCTTCTTAAATAACGAAGTTTGATTTTAAATTATAGGGTACTAAACTAATCAAAATGCAATAATGAAGTGTTGATGTTATAGCTTGAATACAGTTCCTAAAATTTAGGATTTCATAAAGAAATAGGTATGTATGTGTATGAATTTATTTAGAAAGAAAACACAACTAATCAATTTATGAGTTATTGTCCAATCAATACGCCTAAGGTGAACGGATGCGAATTTGCAAAAATCTTTGTAGAAAAGAATAAAGTTTAATTAGAGCAAACACTACAATACAATTTGCTCTGAAACAGTGCTACGGGTTTACAATAAATAGTGAGGTTTCCTAAAATTTGTCAAATTTGGCAATCTGGTTTGGCAAGTAAAACATAATCGTAAAAGACCTTAAAAAAAAACAAATTAAAATTGCTTTGAAGGCCAATAATATTTTTAGGAAGCAAACTTGTATTAAAGTAACTTGATCTAAATTGGTTATTTTCATCCAAGGATGTATGGCTCATTCACTTACGGACACCCTGTATATGAAAGACAATCATCGTAGGACCAAAAATGTAGCATTGTAGTATTAGACAAAACTGTCATACCAACAATTCGTATCCAATTCCGTTCGCACGAATGATTTGTTAAGAATTCGTACGAGTTTGTACGAATATATTCAGACGAATGCAACAATTACGTTGTATACGAATTCGTGGTATTACAAATTGCCACAAATATCATCTTGGTACAAACTTATTGATGAAAAACAAAGTATTTTTATCGTATCGGCAATTTTTAAACTGATACTTCGTACGACGTCGTACGTACGTTTTTCGCACGAATTCGCATCCGGTGTAACCACCACCTTAAGCATCCCTTACTCTTCGCGCTGAAGACGGTGACCGTAACGATGTTGTCCTTGCTATCAGGTGGGGATATTCCCTTCGAACTTCGTCGCCCACCAGGACTTCTCCGACCACGTGAACTCGATAATCGCCGACATCAACCCGGTAAAGATCGACTTCTCGGAACTGGACCTCGAGGAGGTGATCGGCGTTGGCGGTTTCGGGAAGGTGTACCGCGGCATCTGGAAGAACCGGGAGGTGGCGGTGAAGGCGGCGCGGCAGGACCCCGACGCGGACATCTCGGTGACCCTGGACAACGTGGTCAAGGAGGCCAAGTTGTTCTGTCTGCTGTGCCACGAGAACATAGTGTCCCTGGAGGGGGTGTGCCTGCAGGAACCGAACCTGTGTTTAGTGTTAGAGTACTGCCGCGGCGGGTCATTGAATCGCGTCCTCGCCGGCAGGAAGATAAGGCCGGATGTGCTCGTGGACTGGGCGATACAGATCGCCAGGGGGATGGACTATTTGCATTGTAGGGCGCCGATTTCGCTGATTCATAGGGACCTGAAGAGCTCTAACGGTAAGCCCCTTATTTTTGTTCCTTAGTGTTTAGGTAACTTTAGTAAAAAAAAACATTATTTTCAACTTTAACCCTCTTTGGAACAGTTTGTTGCTTTACTGCCCCCCCCCACTGCCTCCCCCCNAACGAGTTACTTACCAATAGACTATATGCTCTACAAAAATTGTTCAGTGATGTTTCCGTGTGGTAATAAAGATGCTTCGAAACGACGGTCAAAATTAGTCCGCATAAGTGCAAATACTCCCAGCATTTGTCGAATTTCATTAGCTGCAGCAAAAATACGCTGTTGAAGATCTGCTGCCTCGACAATAATCGTTCGGTACACATTTTGTTTCATACACCCTCAAACAAAAAAGTCTAGAGGGTTCATATCCGGACATCGAGCTGACTAACGTACAGGGCCATTTCGTCTTATCTACCTTTCAGCTAATTAGAAAAGCGCTTCACGCATGTAGCAATTTAGCCGTACACGTGCACAAGATGCACAAGGTCGGCTTACATTTACGGTTAGTCTTCTTAATTAATTTTCTCGAAAACTAAAGCATTTAAACCTATCTCCCTCTATCGCCCTTTTCAAAGAACGCACTTATTTCAAAAACGCCCTGTATACATTTCCAAAATGTTTATCATTGTACCGGTTTCTAGTGGCGGATGCGCAATCATTGGATTTATAGGATCCTTCTTAAAAAATTAGTGCAGAAATCGGAAACAGTTATGCCACTTTATCATTTGGTAAAAAATATCGATTTAATTTATTTAATTCCTTCACCAAAAATATTTAAAAATGTATTTTTTAAGAAATGAAACATTTCCATTTTCATTGCGGTTAAAGAAAACTTCCTTATGGAGCATTGAAATGATTCTCCTTATACAGGGTGTTCCTAAATAAGTGTCGCAGCGGAAAACTGTAAATTCCTCTAGAAAAGAGAAACATTTTTTTCCTCTTCCATTTTTCTCTCCGGGCTTTCGTTTTCGAGATACACGGTTTCAAAACTTTTTTTCAGATTTTTGCCAATATTATAGGAACCGTTTGAACTACAGGACTGAGCTTTTGTACACACATTACCATTATTAATAGCTACTTGTTGCAAATGTTAATTTTTTTTGCTGTCAAATGTTAATTTTACCAGTGGTGTAAAAGTTAGGGGGGAAAACCCTTACGATACCTTAAAATCTCCACCACTGTCACGTTCAATGAATTAGAGAAGGGTCTGGAAAAGTAGCTATTAATAGTGGTAATGCGTGTACAAAAACTAAGTTCTGTAGTTCAAACGGTTCCTAAGATATTGGCAAAAAATTTAAAAAAATGAAAGTTTTGATACCGTATATCTCGAAAACGAAAGCCCGGAGAGAAAAATTGGAGAGGAAAAGAATGTTTCTTTTTTCAAGAGGAATTTACAGTTTTCCGTTGCGGAAATTTAGGATTTATTTAGGAACATCCTGTATAGGACGTATTTGTGAGAGAATTGTATGTTCTGTGGTTTAATTTGGAGGATAAGAGAAAGAGGAAGTTGTGAGTTCCTCCTTTAATCACCGAATGACATCCATATGAGAATTAAGTAAGCTCGTTCCAAGAAAACAATGTAAAAGTATTTAATAAGCGCAGATTTGTTAGATTATTAAAAAATTGTTACAGATTTAAGAACCAGTCGTGACTGCTACTGGCTAAAATTTGCGTGATCAGTATACGCGACTGACATCAGTCCAACTAACAGGGTTTGGTATCTATAGCGCCAATATTTTGATTTTTGAGTGAAATTCGGTGTAATCAATTAAATTTTGAGTATAATTTCAGTGAGGTTTTCCAAACCTCATTCGAATAATAAGCTGTCCATAATAATTCCACATTCATTTCGTATTTAGTGCATGCAGAGTAATGGCTGATGCTGTTTTACTCTGCATACTCCGTTAGTTTCAAGCAAGATTTTTTCCCATTGTGTTATTCTCAGAATTTTTTCGCCTCGTCTTCTTAGAGGACCTATAAAGGACTACATAATGATAAGTATTCGAAAATTTAATCTTGGAAACAGGAAAATTTATCTATATGAACTTGGAGTTGATAAATTGACATGAAAGGGCCCAGTTAACCATTTTAGTAAGTACTGATTTTTAAGTGATATCCGTGAAATTTTTAATTAAACGTGAACATATCCGAGTACTAACAAATATTTGTATAATTCAAAAATATTCGATTTTGCAAATATGAAACGGAAGTAAAAGTATGTTTATAAGAATTTTTTTATCATCTTTAAACTATTTCCTTACATAAAAATATTACTCCTCTTACAAAATTCGCGGAGAAAATATTTATTTTGTTATTTACTTATTCCATATTTGCCTTCGCAATTTCCAGTTTCATCGTACTTGCTATTTTTTGTATTGTCCACCGCCGATCTCGTGTTAGCGAAATATTTACATAAAAAATTGACGACTGTTTTCTACAAACCGCCTCAAACGAATATTGAAATATACTTTCACCTAAATTCATTAACATTTTTTAACACGTCTATTGTTTAAAAACGGGGCAACTCGGACATGTTTATTTCTTTTCAGCCTAGCTTTTGACGTTAGATCGTATCTGTCACAATTTATAAAATCCGTACGTTATCTAGTTTCTTACATTTGTCGCTTACCTTGACATCCTCGCTTTCTATATCTGCGAAGTTGCTTAGACGAAAGCGCGCTTTATTTATTTTTTTACGTTTCATTTGTTTTCCATGACCCCGGTTCATGGGAGTCTTAAGCTGTTTTTTGTTTCTCCGTTTCAAAATGATTTTGGAAATAGTTACATCGCGCAAAAATCGATGTATGACGTTTGCTTTTTTTTTGATAATAATCTTTAACTCTGTTATAAATCTCTCCATAAAAGTAGCTAACACGAACATAACCGTAAAAGATTATTATTCCAACTTACACGAAAACGAGATATAAATAACACTTAGATAAGATAATGTGTAATTGGGTGTCTAAATATAGTCTTGGAAATGCCAGTAATATCATATAGCATGTTTAGTAATTACCGGGAATAATTATTTTATGATTATACGAACTGGGGTATCATTAAAGTGAACATTAAATATTCTCAGACATACACCCACATTCACGTTTTCAAAAGTCGAGTATTGTAAGTAATATTAATAGATCAGTGTCTGGATCGATATATTAAAGGGGGAGAGGTGTACTTACAGGGTGTTTCTTTAAGAACATTTTCATGATGGATTCCTAAAAACAAAGTAGGGTGATTGGACCTTGGTCAAATAAATGCTGGTCCTTTTCGATCTACGCGGTACCAAAGTTAAAAAAAATCGAAGTCTTCTGTTCAAAATCATTCATCAATCAAGTTGGAAAACTTCAGTAGACTAGGTTTTTAGAAAGAAAATTTCAGAAAGTAATTTTAGGCTCATCGATAGAAGGTGCTGTACAGACTTACAAATTACTATAGGGATCGGGGAAACGGAATTAGGGGACCAACATTATGCCTCTAAAAAAATCAAGGCTAACATGGTTAGTTTTCGAAATATTTTTTAGAAAAAAACGAAATTTTGGAAATCCGTTTTTGTTTCATTTCAGCCTTGTTTGAGGTGATATTGAAAAAAGAATAACACTTTTTGATGGCAACTTTTTAAATTAAATCGAAATTTGTTTGAATTTTGAGCACTCGAGAAACCTAGAAATAACTATGAATAATGTTTTATTGTAACGTGTTATGGTAATATTTTAAATAACTAGGTGGATTTCACTGGGTCTAATGACACTTTAAGTGTACAATAATTCAAGAAATATAGAAATCTAATAAAAAATTTGATAAATTTCGAAGATGAATTTTTCTAGACACAACTTCTGAATCTGGTTCGGGCTGGGGCAGTACAGTATTGGGGGTCATGAATGCTTGCAAAAAATGTAATAAAATTTCTAGGGTCGTATTTAAAAAAAAAGGTCATGATGGTTCTGAAGAGACGAAACGTTACATATAAAAACAAGGCTGAAATGAAACAAAAACGGATTTCCAAAATTTCGGTTTTTTTTTTCAAATATTTCGAAAACTAATCGTGTTAGAGTTGATTTTTTAGAGGCATTATGTTAGTCTTGATTTGTGCATTGGTTGTTGAAATTCTGATAAGACTTCATTTAGGGTATCAACCTTTGGATTGAAGCATGTACAGGTATTTTGGAAGATTCCATGTTGCATTATGTTCTGTTAAGAGAGCCAAGAATGGGAAATGCGAAGTAGTAAAATTATTATTTTTAAATTATCTTGGATTTATTAAAGTTTCAACAGGTTGATATAGACGTCTCGATAGATCTCGTTTGATATTATTTGTTTTACAAACTGGTTATTATTTTAAAATCGGCAATATTTACAGGTTTTTAATTTTGAAATGAACTATCTACAGTTAATTAAATATTAAGAATTGTTTTTCTTTAATACAGAGAGATTCACAAATGGTGACCAAAAATGAAACCTCATATTCTTTGGTAAATTTGAAGGGGAGTCTTTCTTATAATTTCAAATTATTTCACTTACTAGTTTTTAAATTGTTTAAAAAAATAAAACATTATAGGAAAGACTCCCTTTAAAATTCACCAAAAAATACGAGGTTTCATATTTGATCACCATTTGTGAATCACCTTGTATATTGGAACATAGGTACACGATATATTTAACTAGTATAATTTTTCTTCGTTTAGTACGTCCGCGTATTATTAAATGTCGCGTTCTTGAATTATTGTCTCGGCGAATTTCGTCTTGTTAAAATTAATTGATAAATGAACGATAAATTGTCATACAACTGACTTTCTATTACCGATTTGCAAATGAATGATCCATTCAATAATATACACTGCATTTGACTTTCAATTCTTTTTGACTCTCGGTCACAGTGTTCATATTATTGCGTTTAAAATCATGCCCATATTTTATTAATAGTTGTTTTATTTAACGTCGGGTAGAACTGTGGCTATACAATATAGAATCTTATATTAATACTATTATTATTATTACCCCTTCCTTAAAAACATAAAAATGTGATTTTCCGTTTTTGTTTTAAAAATTGTTATTTTGTTACATGTCATTACATTTATATATTCACACCGATAATATAAATCCCAGTTATCCTTTTATTTGCAATCTTTAATTGTGTCAAATTTGGATATATTTTATGCGCCTTATCTATAAGTGTTTTTCACAAATCGTGCATAATTTTTTTTATCATATAATCGTCCAGGTGTTAGGTGTTTTGAAACAATAGAATGAAGAAAGTGTGACAACCACGAGGTGTCAGATCTAGCACCGCGCGCCATTATTCTATGGCTAGAAATTGGCCTCAATGATTTGGGATCGAGGGGGATTATCCTCTTTATCCTGCCTCATGTCGTGTAGGCCTGGACAGCCTTCGTAGGCGGGCCCCATCCGTCCCAAATGCGGCCGGTGTAGGCGCTTTGTGGGACCTCCTTTTGTCCTGGCTGGGCCCCGCCGGCTAGGGCCCTTTCTTCTGGCGCTCTTCTTGCTTCGCCGGCTCGTCTGTGTAAACTTCCGGGGGTGGTGTCATGTTTATGTGTGGTATGGTTGGGTAGGGTAGTGCGGCTATGCAGCTGGGGATGCGCTTTGCTAAGGTGGCCCTTAG
Source organism: Anoplophora glabripennis (assembly GCF_000390285.2). Taxonomy (NCBI): domain Eukaryota; kingdom Metazoa; phylum Arthropoda; class Insecta; order Coleoptera; family Cerambycidae; genus Anoplophora; species Anoplophora glabripennis. Next base: position 3,339,947 of record NW_019416568.1, on the reverse strand, counting down.
GCTAGCGCGGGAGGGGAGGGGTAAGGAGGGTATGGGGGTGTGTATGTGTGTTGTCTTTGTTTCTTGATCCTGGCGGTTTCTGAAACAGAAAAGGTTAGCGGGCAGGGGGGGATGTCGTTGGGGTGGTCACCCAGGGACAAAAAGTTGGTGTCTAGGTCTTTTGTGTATCTAGCTCTAGCACCTTTGAACATTATCTCCGAAGCTAAGGAGGCTCATCTTAAACACTTGTTCGAAATACGTTTAAGAAGTAAACTAAGGATAATGTTTCCATAACTGTGAGGGAAAGAAATTTAGGCTTTTTTAAAGTGTTCTTAGTCGTACTTAGTGTCCATTATCTCCACCATGAGTCGATATATTTGTATATAAGTGGCTGCTTTTAATTACCTAATTAATGACCAAGCAAGGTTTCAACAATCTACATATTAAAAAATTTCAATACTTTTGTTACTCGGAAACGTCTAGATTCTCTAGATTATTACTCTTAATTTTCCGAAGTCAGTTGAAGATGTATAAAAACGCTTAGCAATAAAATTTAATGAGCTTCATAGACGTCCCTAAAAAAGTTTTCTGCTAAAAGTAAAAAATTATAAGAATTTGTATACATACCTATTACCTATAATGTGTAGAAAATTTCTATTATATGTTCATTTGGCCAACAACATATTTTAATTATTTATGTCCTCAATTTTCTTTAAATAAATTATAAATTGTCTTCCGAATTACGTCTCTCGTCATGCCATCGATATTTTTAAATTTTTGTTTTCGCTTCCTCTTTACGCAATGATCTATAACACCTTGTTTAATAACACGAAAAATTGTGGACACTGAAATTTTAATTAGGTATTATGTGAAATTTATTTATAATTTCATTATCTGATTGTTCATTTTCTTCCTTTTTTAAACAATCGGAAGTATTTAAAATGATACGCTGACGACATTGAACATGTAAATTCTTATTTTTAAATTATAAATCTGTTTGATCAACAACCGGTTCTACTAATTCAATATTGTCTTGCGGTATTTCGTTTTGTTCCGTTTCAAAAGGTCTCCAAAATGCCATGTTGTAATAATATTAGTAAACAAATTATTCCTCGTATTCTTCCCTTTCGCGATAGCAATAAATTAAAATTACCTGAATCACACCACATTCCGCATTGCTGCACTGCACTGCTAGACAATTTGTCTATAACTGAAATTGATGGCCGGAGGCCCAGTGCGGTTGTGTGTATGCGGCGTTTGCCCCCGCGCGCGCATTCTTCAACTGGGCGACCAGACCTGTATATGGGTATGGCTAAATAAATATGGGAACAAGTTTTTCAAAAATTTCATTACCGAGTTGTTGCGTAGCGACCAAACCTGGTACATACTGCCTAGCTCTTTGGTCTTCAATTGAGATTGGAAATACTATACATGCTGTTTGGATCTACGTACCTTTTCCAGATGTAATAATCATTTGATCAGTGCATTTACGAAAGAAATGCTCTCGGAAATATATACTTCACATTTATCCCCTCATTCCAACGCATAGGCATGCCAAGCATATTTATTTAGCGCCATAGTTGGAATTGTTTTATTTTCATAACAAAAACAACACATTGTTCTTTCTGCGCTATTGGCACATCGTCGTAACGTACGTATAGATTGAAAATATAGGTTAAATTGTTTCCACACGGCTAATACTACGTAGTAAAAATTTATTGCCGCTCTTGGAGCGTACTAACTGCCAATAATTTCCAAGTTTGTGCTCTCGATTTGCATATTCATTGTGCCTTGCGAACTACCAGGTGTTCAATTGATACAACACCCCACTCGATCACTCGTAGCGAACTGTTAAGGTTTATGAAATATCGGTTGTCTATGGCCGTAATGTTAAGTGTTTGCTCTGATTACTCCGCTAGATCTGCACTCACGTTTTGAATTGACTTGGCGGAAAGATTTACGCGACACTATGGTAATGCCATTACTGTAGTTAGTCGCATGAACTTTTTTGTATGAGGTTCTGTTTTGAAGCTAACAGTTGATTCTTTAAAATGAACAAATAAAAAACGGTCGTAGGTAATAGTTTTTCCTAAAATTATTCCAAAGGGCTTTATGATTGTTCAAAAATTGAATAATACGAAACACAATATTTGAAATTTTGATTGATATACAGGATCACATTGGGTGAAATACTCGGTGAAATAAGCGGATTTAGATGAAATTGTATGGGGTTAAGGCTAGGATCATCTTGCGGTGTTTCAATGACTTTGAACTTACCTATGGTCAATTTATAACCCTTAACTATGCCAAATTTGGTACTTTTAGGTTGAAACATTCCAGGGAATTCATTTTTTCCGAAATTGTGTCGATTCTTATGCGGGACACCCTGTATATACCTTTTTGCACTTACGTTTTCATGTAAACAACGGACCGTTCCAGGAGTTACTTAGTTCTTTGTACCTCTGCGAGTAAAAATAACATCGACAAGGCCGAGAAGTGCTTCAACCATTTTATAGCGATATTATTTGTGTAGAAATAGTATTGTTCTCGGTATTATGCATCCTAACTGGTCATTAACGTTGTACAGATAACTAATCAAGTGGTGACATCATTACTAGCTTGCTTCTTTCTATATTCCGAGTGAAACGACTTGAAATACGTTTTCGACATAGCGAATCTGCTTTCCGTAAAAAATGGTTATTTAAAGGGTACTGCTAAAAATAGCGTTTCGTATTGATATCGCTCTGTAACCTTCACATTTGCTGTAAAATCATTCGGAGCAACATTAGCATACCATGGGGAAATCGAAATTCTAAATTTGACCTCAGTAATCGATAATCCCATGGAATATTCCTGATATCCGCGCTTTGGCAAATTCTACATCCATTAGGACTATTAAACTTGGAATATGATGATGACAATTTGATTTTTCGCTTAAATATTGAATCGCATTTGTGGACAAGTCCATAATGAAGGCTGTGTGCTACTGATCAGGGGTTATTTAGCCAAAAAAACATAAATCTTTTTATCGGATCATTTTTTTTAGACTACATTAAAGTTTGTCGATATTTTCTTCAATTGAGATCACTACAACTTTTGTCTTGAATTCTATATGTTTTCTTACAAGGTTACAAAAGTATAGATCAGGTTAATTATAGTAGTATAATGATCTTTGTTATTAAAGTGGATCCATTATAATATGTATTTTTTCAAACCGGTTATGTATTTGTTATACGTTTTAATTTAAGCAAATGCGTTCTCATATTAATAAAATATAAATTAATCTTATATAATAAGTACCTAAGTAGTATAAAACTATTATAACTGAAAAGCTCTCTCTCAACACTTACGTGGGTTGTATGTATATACACATATATATTTTTTTTATGAAGCATTCAATTTCTGTTGGTTGTTTCAACCTGTAGTATTGTTTCACTCGAATTCCATCGAAAATTAGTTCCTTACATTTGATCAGATAAGGTGTTACCTTCACCTTGATATTGTATTTTGGATCAAGTAGAGTAGAGATTAAAAGTGTTAATATTGAAAAATAACTACGAAAAATTCTGCTTTCGGTATGTTTCCAAAATTTTCTTTGTTGCTGAATGTCAGCAGATAAAATACGTTGTCGTTTCATTTTGTTTATATTTAGAAGACAGACGGGTAATATTAAATAGTTATTTAAGATAATACCGCAGATAACAAACCAATAAAAAATAAGTTAAGCGGGGTATAATAAAAGTGTGACGTAGATGGTTTAATAATGATTTAAAAATAAATATGTTTTACGTCATTAAGTCATTGTTTTATTAAAAAAATGACATTTAGAAGTGGGCTCTTTAAATTTTTGACAAACAATTTTTAAATACACAGTATGTCCGCGGTTAGGGTGAATAAGAGGAAAAAGTGTTTCATTTTACATAAGATTTTTTGATATTTGTTGTGAAAATCTGTATTTATTACAAATAAAACTTTTGAAATAATTTTATATTAAGTAAAGAACCAATTTGTTGTAAAAATAATAAGAATTATAATCATTATTATGCTAAAAACGACGAATCTAAAAAATACTTAAGTTTGACCGATTATAACTCAGTCAATATTAGTACTTTGAAAACGCATCATTTTGGAGGGAATCTCATCTAGTTTTTTGCACAGCAATTTTCTTTGCCTACCTACTAAAAAAGTAGAGTCAAAAAAGTAAAAATGAATAAAAAAATCTTATTTGTTGCTTTTGTTTAAATTGTTTATTAACGATTTTTTGTATAAAATTTATTTAAATTTTTTAATTAAGCCATTTCTATGGGAAATTCAATTCTCTACAAAAATTCTTCCTATAAACTATACCGAACTTTTGCTACGTTTTCGTGCTATACTTAAAAACTGCAAAAGTGCATTTTCACCCCTATCTTCAATGTCAACCCTCTAATTTAATCGCACCCCGCGGTTTTTTCATTTTTAATGACCCGTCGAACAAGTCATGTGATGAAAATCCTTGAACGTATTGTTTCCCTTCCTTTTTTTCAAAAAAAATGTGCAAATTAAAACATAAGGGTACACGCGACGAAAATCCAAAAATTGGCTAATTGTAAGTTTGAGCGGCCATATATTAATCAATTTTCATCCAAAAATACTTTACAACCTCTTATTTTGAAGGAAATTTTATCTACTTTTTTCTATGGAGAAATACCTATACCTATCTTTACTCAAAAAATAACTAGAGGCAAGAAAGTAAAAAATTAATAAAAAAATCGAATTTTTTGCTTTTTTCAAATTGTTTATTAACGATTTTTTGCATAAAATTTTCCTTTAAAATTTTTTAAATGAACCATTTCGATGGGAAATTCAATTCTCTAAATAATTCTTCCTATGAACTATAGTGAAATTTTGCTTCGTTTTCGAGCTATAATTAAAAAACCATATTTTATGGAAAAAATCGTATAGAATCGTTTACACAATTTTTTATTTTTTAAACAACGGAGATGTTACGGCCAACAAAAGTAGTCTAAATTCGAGAAATCTGTATTTTCGAAAACTAAGATGGCCAGGCCAGTATTTGTAACCATTTCGATGGGAAATTCAATTCTCTAAATAATTTTTCCAATGAACTATAGTGAAATTTTGCTTCGTTTTCCAGCTACAATTAAAAAACCATATTTTATGGAAAAAATCGTATAGAATCGTTTACACAATTTTTTATTTCTTAAACAACGGAGATGTTAGGGCCAACAAAAGTAGTCTAAATTCGAGAAATCTGTATTTTCGAAAACTAAGATGGCCAGTATTTGTATGCATCACTTTTAGCTAAAAAAAAAGACACGGGACATTTATTTGGGCGTAACCAGAGGTGTTAAGTGTTAAATCCTAGAAAAATTGAAAAAGTGAAGATTTATTTTTACAATTTTTATATGAATCTATGGAAATAAAGTTAAATGTGTATACAACATGTTTGGTTTGACCATTGACATTTTTTTCCGTCAGTTTCTACATCTGATTACGTCAGCAGTGGCATCTCTGTTAAAATTTACGAAATTGTACTTCAATAAAGAAAGAACTGACGTTAACTTATTTTTACGTTATTAGGTATACTGCTATTTTTAAACTTATTTATGGCAAATTAACCTTGTCTGGTACGGGTATGTTAATATGCGTTTTTCTGCAAGTAATATTCTTAGATTCATTATGTCCGACCCCGGAGGCATTTGTCTAATTATCTGGTATTGCAGTATTTCCTCTCGCGAATAGTTAGGAAACTTGGTTCTGGCGGCAATTTAAATAATATGACAACAATTAGCAGTTTTTCTTGCCAGTTTCCCTTCAGTCGAAACGACGCAATACCTGCTGCATTTTCATGAGGCGCCCGCTGACACCATTTTGTCCTCTACGGGGCGTCTCAAAATAAATATCCATGATTTTCTTGGAAGAACAGTCACTATAAATAATTAAAGATACAGAGTAAGTTGAATTACAAAAAAAGTAAGGCCAATAGAATACATGTAAGTATATAATATTTAAATTTAATTAATCGACTGACGTAACGTTATTTTGATCGGAACGTACAATTCTTCGGCACGGGTTTTCCATATTCGCATAAAATGCGTTTGCAATGCATGCTTATTATCAGTAGATATAACTGCGTACTACATAGGACTGAAACTGTGTAATGGATTTTTAACATAGAAAACAATTTAAACTGATAAAATTTATGTTTGTATAAAAAGCACAGGCAAAACACGTGTTCCCAGTTGAATATTAATAACCTATCCTATAAATAGACATAATAGAAAATAATAACCATATTATAATTTCTAAAAATAACTCTGATATAATGTCCTAAATTGTTTTCGCAATTTTTTTCTGAAGAGGGATTAGTGAATTGTAAAGTGTAGAGAGACGTCTTAATTTGAAGTGCCATCACGAATTTAAAAATTATGTACGTTCTATCTGTGCATCGTTAATATAAATATAAGTTTTCCCAATTATTTGTTAATCTAGATCTTATACGAGTACAATACAATTGTTAAAGTGAACGTCATTTTTAGCAACATTGAAAATGTAAGAACTTTCAAAGTTTAATTTTCGAAATAAACAAATTATCAAAGCTTCTAATTCAATATTATGTAGTGAATAGTGATATAACTAGCGCTATAGCTGCATATTGTGACCGTCACATTAAAAACTTTTTAGCTCAGTTTAAAATAAGATTAGATCTGATATTCCAGAGAGTAAGAACAGTGAAAAATTATATCATTTGTTTGATAAATTAACTGTAACATTAACTCATACGGTATAAAGAATAAACTTTGGCAAAGGTATGAACTAAATTTCCAGATGTTTGTAAATAATGCAGCTCCACAAAAAAAGGTCTTGTACAACTGACCAGATTACATTATTCCCATGTATTTTAAGAAGCTGAATTTGAATCAGATGTCAAACATCAAAAAATACTTAAAATACCCACAAAATCAACAAATCAGCATGTAAAATCCATGCATGATTTATCAACTGCCGAAACTAGTTGTCAGATCTGTATATTCCCATGTATTGACCCGCTGAACATGAATCCAAAGTCAGATTTGACCCATAAGGTCACAAATCCTTCCTAACTGACCTCAAAAGAGAAAAATACGCAAAATTATTAAATCAGCTTCTATGATCCAGGTATGATTTAACAGCGACTAAATCGTGTATTTAGACCCGCTGAATCTGTATCCGCTGTCAGAATTGTCCCAGCTAACCACCAGAATTTCCTAACCTGAAAGAATAGCTTAAATTCGCTAATGTTTCGAATTTTAGATGGATAAGGCTACAAATAATGCAAAAATATATTATTCCCATGAATTTCAATGCTACCCATCAAAAAGACTTCAACGCCTAATGCGAAAATTTCTTGGCACAGTAATAAACGCACTTCTAACATAGCCTGAGGAAGGCATTCAGTTATAAACGCAGAAAAATTTTCAGTCGTTGTTAAATCGTACCTAGAAGCTAATTTATTAATTTTGTGGATTTTTAAGCTTTTTTGAGGTTAGGAAGGATCGAATTCGTGTTCAGCGGGTCAAGATACATGGGAATATAAAGATCTGACCACTAGTTTCAGTCGCTGTTAAATCATACCGGGATTTTAAATATCGATTTGTCGATTTTGTGTTTTTTAAGAATTTTTTGATGTTATAAAATTACGGTGATTTGCTGGGGCAATTCTGACATCTGATTCGAATTCAACGGCTCGAAATTCATGGGAATGATGTATTCTGGTCATTTTCATAAGACCTTTTTTGTTGTGCAGCTATGTAATTCGTGCAATTCTTCAACAGTGCCTTAAAGAATGGTGTACACAGAACGTTAACTAAATTCGCTATGGTCGCTATACCGATTAAAATAGCCAATATAACACTTAGTCTTTGTTATATTCGCTATGTGCGAATTAGCATATGACCATAAAGACTTCATCTTTCTTCAGCTCTTTGGTGAATCTTTTCCACTGAGTATAAGGCATTTATTTTAAGATTGCATATAAATTTACTCCAAACAAATTATTAAAATCGGGAAGAAAAAATGTTTTACTGACGTTCCTAGTCATGTACCTATCTCTAGTAGATATTTTCAAATGTTTATACAAAAGTATCACTTCTAGAAATTATCCGGTCGTTATCAAAAGTTATATTCCCAGAAAACGTTACTGCTATTGACAAAAATGTTATTGTGATTATACCTTGTACTTGAATAGATTTACTTATTTCCTTTGTTTGACTATCGTTAATTTTTTATCGTCCAAGTGTAGACACCCAGATTACATGACATTTAAAAATAAACGAATTGTACGTTAATAAACCAGTCGTATGATGAAACCTCGCAGATAACAGTGCAATTAATTACGTACTTCACTTTGATTAAACTAATCGAGGAATTCTTCTGCATTCTGTTTGATAAGCGGACACACACGTTCGTTTGTTTGGGTAGGTGTTTGTTTTAACTACACTCTAAAAAAAAATAAATAGTACCTACTACTTAGAATTAGGCCAGTTGATTATAATAGGTGAAAGTTATTTATGCGTTTATACTTTGTCCTAATGCTGGAAAACATAGTATGTTTTCCAGCATTAGGAAATTTTTGGAAAGGATTTTATACAGTATTTTTTGAGTTTTTAATTTATAAACAAATTCTTTACACACTAGTGTGAAATTGGTATATGTCTGGTAGTTCTACTGCCGAATTATCTTAACTGTTTACTGGATATTGCGGGTGTTCAAAGCTGATCGTGGCATTAGTCCGCAGAGCAGTTGCTTCGTACTATATCATTTGTTAAAGATAATTATTATCGATTAGGTACTTCCTCACATGTATCGGCAAACAGTTTTATTTTAAAATAAATAGGTACTATTTGAATCAAATTTAATAATACACCAGCTGATCCGACAGACGATGTCCTGTTCAAATTTCAATAAATTTAACAATTGTCACCAGATCTGAGGAGTTTATGATCGAGTGGTGTCCCATCCTTTCCGAGACATCCTGTATAAATAATCCTTTGCTCTTTTTAAGTAATTACACTCTCCTGCTCCAAATAATTGGAACCTTGCTTTTAAAAAAAATCTTGATAATTATAATTGATTACTCTGAATAACGCTACCACGATAAATATAGTACAAGCAACTCAAGTTTCAGCCTTATTTACATTTAAAATTAAATGCCGGAAATACCGTTCATTCCAGTGTACAAATTTTGTACAGAGCGAAAATGAAAGTATGCGAGTTCGTTTTTTTTTTCAACCATCTGGATTTTGTAAAAAATGTTATATAATTGCATTCGTCAGTTACAGCTGTGCTATTATACAGTATGGTGTAAAACTATGGAATGCGTTACGTCATAAACAGAGCATTAAAAAAATGAGAGAGGGCGACATCTATTTAATTAAAATCATATGTATTTAATGCCATCAGTGATGAAATATTTAGGCCCGGTACTTTGAGTCTCGATTAAGGCTTGATTAACTAATCAGGCGATTAGACTGTGATTATACATTATAAAATAAATCAGTGTTATGTACAGTCTAATCGCCTGATCAGTTAATCCAGCTTTAACCGAGACTCAAAGTACCGGGCCTTAATCAATTAAATACTAAATATGAAAAAATTCGAATGGTTTGAAAATCTCTTGTCACACCTGTTTCTAAGTCGAGTAAATCAGTTCAGTGAATTTCTTAATTTACGTAAAACCTGTGATACAATAGACCAGGGGTCGGCAAGTAATTTTAGGTGGGGGTCCGAATACTTTTGAAAATTTTTAACGAGGTCCAGAAAAAAAAATCATATTTCTTATTTTTTTATTTGGATTCAAATTTAATCTGCATACTAACCATTAAGAACTCAAAACACTCACACAATTGTAAAATACTAGAAAAAATGATAAGATTGGCACTTAAACGTAAAAAAAAACATTTTTTAAATAATTTATTTGAGTAATTTATACTTTCAAAAAATTTTTGGCGGTCCAGTATTTTACCTTTCGCGGTCCGGACCTGGACCGTGGTCTGCCAGTTGCCGACCCTTGCAATAGACCATGAAATATTGTTATCCAAATTAGCAAAAAATTGTTATTAGAGATGCATGTTTGAATTAAATTTAAGAAGACAGATAAGGCATACGCTACTGCGCATGGTCAAATAAAATGTACTTATTAATTAAAAAATAAAAAAAAATATAATCTACTCTTAAAATAAAGTAAGATTATATTAAAAGTTGACAAAGAAAATACCAACTTTATTTAGTAGTAGTAGTTTTGCTACAATCGTGTGTAAAATTCAAATTTTACACACAAAAATAAATTGTTTGCATTTTAAAATATTGTAACTGTTTTATTAATTGTTACCTCCGTCATAGCTTTCTAAATTGTTAAACTGACTATAATAATTAGGGCTGTCAAAGAGAGCCGCAATTCAATGCGTGCCAAGCTGGTCAACCGAGACATGCGCAAGCCGCTGCTTTTCACGTTCACGTCACGTCAGTATACTGTTGCTTAGGATGAGTTTTCAATATATTGTTATAAATGGTACTAATTTATTGCTTATTTTCTACGTACCTAATTTATTTTATTACGCTTAATGTGATGCGTACGCCTATGTCCCTTCTTAAAAAATCTGTGTATGACTTTAATATGCATAATTTATAACTAAATTTAATTTTTATTTTAAATTTATACTATTGTTGCTGATACATGGGGAGGAATAATTTTATTTACTATTTATTTTAGGTTCAAATGCGTAAAATTAAGTGCGTTGCACTTTGTCAAATAATAAATTTACAATTTAATTTAAAGCGTATTTTATTTGTCGAAAAAGCATCATAGAAAAAAGCGCTTATTGCATAAATAGCTATTTCGTTTATATGTTTTGTTTAAATAATTTTATTTGGTGTTGCCACATTTATTTCAGTTTTTCATTCAAAATCGATTATCTACCTTGTTATATCTTATGTAGATAAAAGTAACGTAATGAAAAAACTTTACGACTAATCGCAATCCAAACAAAAGGTGTTGGAATGTTGCTATTATGTTATGAGAAACATATTCGTATAATTTAAATATGTAGTTACCAATGCAGCCATGAAATACCTAATTAAATTTCAGAAGCGGTCTGTTTTGCCTGTTCCGGTATTTCAGTTGCATACATATCTTTGTGAGTTTACTGCATTTCTGGCAGTCTATTCAGAAAATACAAAAAAACAGTTCGCAACAACGGCGGTTTCAGTTTACTTGCGCACACATATTTCTCTCATAATTGTCTCCCTTTTGTTGTATTTTATTGTATTAATAGTTTTCAATAAAACGGTGTATAAAATATTGTGCTTTTGAGTTGAACGCTCGGTCGAATGCATTTGATAATAATAATTAAGTAATAGATATTTTTTATGCGATAAAATGAAAACTAACAACTATAGCATAACATTAGGTATAGTCTTTCCGAAGTCAGTTGAACATGTACAAAAACGCCTAGTAATAAAATTTAATGAGTTTCATAGGCGTCCCAAAAAAAGTTTTCTGCTAAATACAGGGGATATAAATTACCCACGTCGCCATAAGAGTATATTTTAAAATCCATCCCGTTCTAAACGATCAGAGCATTTTTTTATCTTGGCGCTTTACCGACACTATCAATTTAGTTCATTATTCACTCCCGCTTTTCCTTTCTTCCATTTAAAGGAGCTTTCGAGCTCAAAAGTTCCTTAACGATAATGATTTTGCCTCTCCGACCTATGGCGTTCCACCGTACTTTCCTAAGTTGCGAGACGACACCGTGTCCTCTCTCCTCAACCACCCGCCCACGCACTAATTACCGTCAATTAATCGGTATATTAAATTAAATTAGGAACGTGCTGGTTCGGAGGAGAAAAAACCGGCAATAGCAGGTAGATTGGTACTCTTATAGTAATCGCGCTGAACGTATGTTATATGGTATTTCACCTTTAATAAACCCCAATAAAATTCAGTTTGGTTAAGTGGATTTTATGTCGTATGTGTTTATGAAGTCCTCTTCACATCAGTGAATGTGTAAGTTGTGTTAAAATTATGTAGGCAGGGATATTGAATTAAGTAAGTATATATATACATTTTTTTTATGACAGTTGTATATTAAGCTATTGTCGCATTGCTGTTTCCTTGTCTCTTGCCGTCTCTCTTAAATGGTGTGTATCGAGAGATTTTTCCATCTTTGGCTCGATTTTAGCCCCATAACACATTGATTGCAGTTTCCTCCATTTAATTTTTCTTTGTGGAGGTCCTTTTTAAATCAACTTTGTCACATCTGTTAACATTTATAGTTTTTCTAATCTATGAATTTATCATTCTTTTGTATAGTACTTTTATGCTACACTAACATAATCTAAAGATCCTTTAAACAAATCCTAAATAATTCACCTCAGGTCAATTACTGTGAAAGCATTGATCCTATGTTTTATTGTGTTGTTTGCGTCTTTATTCTTGGAATCACCTGTACGTCGCTGTTTATTACATTTTGACGTCTGTGAATACTTTTTATTATTTCCGTTATTTAACAATAACATGAGCCTCTTTGAATAGAGGCGGAAGAGAGAGGTGTATACGTTATGGACGACAACAAATTATAGTATATTTTTAAATTGATAGTAGCTTCATATTAACGCGAATGATAACGCATCCAACGTCACTCACATAACTAATGAACTCTTGTAGCAGATTAACATGAAACTTATGCATTGTTAGCAGGAAATTGACAGAACGTCAATTGCTATTTCGTCTAGGAAGTCATTAAAGTCAATAGAAGGGTTATAAAATGTATGTTTCCTCTAATGGGAATGATAAAAAGGTGCCTAATTCAGAAAGGTAAAGTTGAAACAAGGCTATTAATTTAGAGAAATGCTAGTGATTTAAAAGACTTTGATCTTATTCAATCGAAGTAAATTTTTTTGTTACCTCTACATTTTATTTGGAAATAATGAAGAAGAATTTCCCCAGTATAATTGAAAGTATTAATATATCATCCATATATACTAGACACCTGTTGCGTAAACCTGATAAAACATGGTTCATGGTTCTCTGGAACGTTGAAGGAGTATTTTTGAGTCCAAATGGCATTCTGAGAAACTCTTAATGTCCATTGTCCGTTGATAATGCAGTTTTTTCAATATCTTTGGGATCAATTTCTATTTGATGATATCCACTTGCTAAGTCTAATCTTGTGAAATACTGACTTCGTCCTAATTTGTCCAAAACGTCATTTATATTTGATATAGGGAAATTATCTGGTACTGTTTTTTCGTTTAACTTCCTGTAATCTATTACAATTCTGAACTTTCTTTTTCCACTGTTGTCCATTTTTTTTTGACCAATTTTGACTGTTTGAAGAAAATTATTGCTTTGTGAAAAGTGACTGTTGTGGAAAATTTGGGCTTTGAAAACTTGAAGGATTTAGGAATTGTCTTTGTTGAGAAGATCTCGGACTAAAGAAATTTGGATTCGATGAGGAAAATTTGTATTTGTGTTGTTGTTGTTCTACCGAATTGTTGTGGTGTTATTCTTTGGGGAAATGTTTGGATAGGTCTAGAATTTCCTTGTACGGTGCATAATTGCGATGTATTGTTCTTTTGAACATTATTTTTTGGTTCCAACTTCTGTTGTCTATTATAAACCATATTTTCTTCTTCAACCAATTTGTTGATGGTGTCCTCAAGTGATTGGCGTTATTTGAAACGTAGTAAGTGATAATGGGCATTTAGTCCTGATAAATAAGTCCGTAGTGCCATTTTATTGTAAAGGGAGACCATTTCCTGACGTAGGCATTTGAATTTCGGACAATAACAAGCTTCTTAATGATATTACTCTATCAGCGAATGTGTGACTGATTCATGAGGGTTTTGTGCCAACATCATCAAATCGTTTAGAAGAGATTCTTCATTTCTTTGGTCTCCGAATAAACTGCTTAGCGATGACCCATGTATAAAATGTAACAATACCAACAGTAACATTTATTTTACAGAAGTGTATTTTTGAAATGTTACAAAGTATGTAACTATTATTGCTTAAAAGGCACAGACCTCGTCGTAGAGTATTACAATGACTGGGTCGTCCTTCTCGTTGTAATGCTTGGCCTGCTGCGTTCATTGTTTTGTCAAACGTATAACTCTTAGTTGAAAAATATTAACCATCGGAGAATTTTCGCGTTATTAGCGCTGTTTTTACTCGTTCGAAAAACTCCTGTTTGTCCCACAGTCCCCCACTTCGCAATTACTCTAGTCAGCGTTCCAGGAAGCCGTAGTAAATACAATATTTACTATGAAATAGCGGTGACCCAGCGTAATTGCTGGAAATATTGCTTGCGCCCGGTAATAGAATAGCGCGAATTAATGCTGCTCTTGCAGTTCTCGCGGCATTAAATAATTCTATTAGCATGCCTTTCGACATTGGACTTCCTTACACGGAGCCGGGTAAACGGCTCTGCCCAACCACAATAAAACAAATGGCTCGCCAGTGGGTCAGCGCCCTCGAAAAAATCTTTAGTAAACAATATACGGGTATAGCCCGTCTCATCAGAATTTTATTTGTTTTGTTTATCGTGGAAAATTGCGAAGGCGCTGATCATAGTATCTGCTTTGTGCAACACCTGTCGATTTTGAAGGTTTTAGTTCTTGTATTTCGTCATATTTACAATTACAGTTTAGTATTTAGTAATGCAGGGAGTATAGTAAAGACAGATGTTCTTTCAAATGAACCTTCCGTTTTTACAGTTCTAACTCATGATAGGGTACAGGGTGAATCAACGTTGTGGCATAGTTGATTTACAGCTAGCATATAATTGAGGCAAAATATTTCAAAGTAGGTTCGTGTGGGGATCAAGAAATGCGCATTTAAAAAATAATTTACTCATATTCGTGATTCGTTTTCAGAGGGCCGACCAAAGTTGTATTTTTTTAAATGGGACACCCTGTATTTGAGTGGATATTTATAGTTTACATAGAATTATGCAACTTTTTTGTAATAGGTACTGGGTGTCAAAAATGTCTTCCGAGATATGTTGTGTTTCCGAGATATTAATATTTTAATAGAAAAAATGACATTTTTGGCGTTACACTTGATCGTTGCTGATATACTCGTTTTTAATTCTGAAGTGGTCACTGTTTACAAATGTCATACAGAGTGTTCACAAAATTGTACCAAATGTTATCTTTTTCAAAAGCAAAAATTTTGTTTTTTTTTGGTTTGCGACTGGCGAAGGGACGGAAATCATGGTATCAAAGCTGATAACTTTCAGTACTAGGTACTCATGAACTGATATCAATAATGCAGGAAATCATGGAATACTGTTGCATGATTTGCTAGGAAAAAAGCTACTTTCAAGTCTTTTTGGAATTTAGATTGAAAATGTATTACGAGTATTAATTTTTTTTTGAAGTTAGGATCCGAACGTGGCATAATACTATCGAATCGACCTCAAAAACATTATAAACCACTAGTTTCTAATGATTTAACTCGCGGTATGAATAAAAAGTCGTAAATTTCCAAAGTATTTTTTTGGTTTATGACTTACTTTCAATGTTACAGGGAAAAATATGTCGAAAAGCGGGTCATTTCTCGTTCTCTTTGTATGTTTGTTGTTCCCCTGAAAATATAGCAATGGTTTTTTGGAATAGACAAACTCGGATTCTTATTCTACATAATAATTGAGATTTTTCTGTACAACAAAATGATTACTTGAAATACAATCGCCTCGAATGCTCTAGCGCATGAACTATAACAAACATATTTTTTAAATGAAAAAATCTTTAGAAGGTCTTAATTTTTGTTGTCCGGCACTATTTATTTACGAATTAATTGTTTTCATTAAATAAATTGGCTTGTACTTTCCAAATTAATGGTATATTTATTTTGTATGTTAAGATTGTTATACCTAGATAAAAAAATATTGTAAACATCCTTGAAAATTAAATACTTACTCAGATAACATTTCTAGAAGTAAATATAACAAATGCTGCTTAACTTTATATAAAATGATAATATGTACGTGCATTAATTTATATCTTAATGATTAAAATGCTTTGTTTTCCCCATGGCAAGGATTTGCAATTGTACGTTTACAGTTGTTATAATGTGGTAGAGAACGAACTAAACCATTCATTACTATCATTATAAACAGTTCCAGTCAACGTTTCCTACATGACGGATTTTTTTGTCTTGTAATACAATTGTCACTAAACCGATCTGAGGAAATATTACCCGATTCGTTACACGTTTAAAAAAAAAGGATAGCGTTTGTTGAATTACAAAAAAAATACCTGAAAAAGCGACAGTTAATTTAACTAAATAACCTTTGAATAGTCGTGGTTATTTTTTGCCCGTTCGTTTCGAGTTTGGTGGTAATCGAGGCGGTAACTTAATTAAAAGGTGGAGTTATACTTTGTTTGAATTGGACAAGTTTGCGACGATTTAGTAGAAACAGAATAAATTTAATTTGAAAAAAAAAGAAACGGTACCTAACGGAAGATTGAGAAAAAATATCTACAATTTCTTATTTCGTTGTTATAAATTTACTGTACCAAAGTGATGGAACAAAATTCATATCTTTTTTCCAGTTCAAATTTTAAAAAATTGCTGAAACGGGTCAATTAATTAGTAAATAGAAATTGTTACTTTTCTGCAGTATTTTTAATTTTTTTGTGCCCTTTTTGCGAGACCTATTACATTACATTCTTTTTTTTAATAGGACGCTCTATATTTTATAGTGTAAATATAGTTGTCAATAAATGTAAAAAATTGTCATTTACGTCGTACTGATGACCATTTCAAACAATCATAGTCTCTTCTGTACTTTAAAAGACGTAACTACTCTTTATTAATCTTTTTCTACTTATTTTAAAGCTTTTTAAACACTTTAACCGTACATATACCACGAACTTCATCGATGGATATTTGGGAAACCGCTCGAAGGATTTTTTTGAAATTGTGATGGTGTGATACGGACTGTGAAGCCTAGCAAACTAAAATATTTTCAATGTCATCGTATTTCCGGTTATACAGGAAGTTGATACTAACTTTCTTATTTTAAATAGAACCCCCTGTATATGATTGCAAAAAAATTAGGGGTTTCCATTTAAAAATTTCGAGTTTTCCACATATTCTGAACTTCATATTCGATATATTTTTTTTGACCACCCTGTATAAAAACTGGAAAATTTTCATGTCAAATCCGATAAAGTAGGTCTTCCTCCAATATCCAATTTGCACAAAAAATAAACCGGGAAAACTAAAATTTTGCTGACGGTCTGCATCTGTCAATTTTTGTTTAAAATTCGAATTATCTCGGAAAAGGTCAATCCTAAGTATGGACGAAATGGACGATGTTTCCAAAAATGCAATACAGGGGGTTCCATTTAAAATAAGAAAGTTAGTATCGACTTCCGGTATAACCGGAAGTACAATGACCTTGAAAATATTTTAACTTGGTGGGCCCGGTCCGTATCACACCATCACAATTTCAAAAAAAAATCCTTAGAGCGGTTTCCGAGGAATTCATCGATGGAGTTCGAGGTGGAACACTCTGTAGACACTTTTTTTCCAAGGACTTCAGTATAAACCAGCCATAACTAAGAATAAAAAAATCTTCTCTAAACATGTTGGTTGGTTATTGGAAAAATGTGTTCTGACTTCCTCGCGACAACCAGTGGAAAAGGACCGAAAACAAAAACAAAACTCGAACAAAATGTAGCCCGCTTGATGGAAACAAGAGTTTTGGGTTTTTTTCAGTTTTGTTTTTGTTTTTTAGGTTCTAGAAAACACAAGCCATTAGGTATAACGTGAATCGTTTTAGTTCCAATTCATTCGTTGTAAATTATTTTGAAAAATGTTTGAAAAATCAGTTAAATATTTCAAAATTACGAACGTTTACTGATATTATTATTTTTTAAATGCGTCCTTTTACATATACCCACATTTTGAGAACCACAGTCCGCGTGAAAAGTAATATTTATGTCTGCTCAACAAAGAATTGCGAGTTTGCAAAATGAAGAATTTTATACATGGTGTCTCAATAAGGCCCAGACAAAATCCTACCAAATATTCCTAGGGCTAAAATACGATAATCTGATAAAAAAGTAAATATAACAAATACACATTTAGCTAATTATTGAAAAATAAGGTACTAAAACAATTAGCTACTGTAAAATATGTTTGGTCAACAAATCTGTCAAGCTAAGGTACTTGTACACAACTACTCATAACTTATACAACCAGTGTTCATAGTATACAAGTAGATAATTAATTTAGAACAGGAACTGACAGTTGAAAACATAGAAATTAACATATGCCTGGTTTTCATAGTAAACACATAATTTCTACACTACAGTACGTTAAAATTAATTTTAAAAATAGATTGCAATATACAAGTAATGAATATTAGCATTAGCTGGATTTGAATTGAGAAACTTATTTTGTTTTGTACAAATATACTTTAAATAAAATAATATTTCCGACTAGTACCTACAGAATAATTATTTTCAAAACAGTTACTTCAACGACGATTTTCTTGTTTATCGCAAACTGTACCTGTATTGTTCGTAGTATTAGCTCGTAATATTTATATCTTTTAAAGCTTTATACACCCTGTATAGATAAATAAGGTGATTAATTAAATTATCTATAATGAAATTGAAATAAAAAAATTCTTTACATTTAATAAAGAAATTAAATCGACAATTAAAAGAAGTTCCTACATTTTCCCACACGTCACCTATGTAGTATTTAAAAATACAACATACGTAGGTATTTTATTATAAAACGGCGTGTAATATTTCGCATCTTTTGTCTATTTACGTACTTTACACATTGCCCTCGGCAAGGTAGAACACAGATTGTTAATGATGGTAGCAGTTATAAAAAATCGCGAGGTCTCCTGCAAATAATAACTTGTTTGTGTCATATGTTGAGCATAGAAAAGCGGCTAAATGTAGCGATGAGGTGAAGCCATTGACTCGCCAGTTATGTGGGGTATTGTCATTTTGTAATAAATTGTTGGGAGTGAAGTTTTAAACGCTCCCCCATGCCAGTGGTTCCCAAAAGGTGCGGAATTTTCTATGGCATCTTTAAGTACATACTTAACATTTTATCAAACAACAACAATAAAATACTACAAAATAGAAGACAATGTATAATTCGAATTTCCTTCAACTTATGTCTTAGTCATAGTTAAGAACTTTTTGATAGCTTAGTGTTACTGTTAAATAGACTTTGGGAAAAATATGTAATCATTGTGCAATATGTTACACTAGATATTCTTCTGTATGGCTTCCATTTTTTTTTTAAATTTAAATGTAAATATCTAAACATATCAGAAAAGTAAATTATTATTAATTGGACGTAAAATTAAGACAAATACGGGGTATGTCGGAAAGATGGACAAGTCTGGGCGCAATAGAACATTCAATAATAAGATTTTTAAACTATGCAGATCTAACATTTTGTTTTCAAGATAAAGGCGTTAATAACATGAAATGATATATTATTATATCCCTTATTCAAAAGAATACCACGTGACTGAAGTTTAAAAAAACACAAGTAACATAGAGATTTTAAATGTGTAGAATATGATAGAAACCGTAGTACAAAAGTTTTTCGCTGTAAAAATACTCGTGTAAATTCTAATAAAATAAGAGCACCTTTAAATATTCCTGGAGCATGAAATCTCTTCATTTTCCTTACTAAGTTCTAATAAAAAATTTCCTATTAAAATATAAAACAGGGTTTAAAACATAACATCTCAAAATATTCTATGAATTTATTTGAATTAAGTAAATAATTTTTTTTATCAGCATTTTTATTAGAAAGTTTGATTATTACATTTATAATGCAACTAGCATATATCGGATGTTCTCAAAGTTTGAGTCATTTATTCTAACAGCTCGTAGAACTCGTAAAAAAAGTCGGATTTACCAAAAATCGATTATGTATATAAAACTTGCCAAATAAGGCAATTATTTTTTACCACTGCATTGTAAAAACATAAATGGTAATCAAATGGTAACAATTTTGAACAATTTTCTTGAAACAGGATTTTTATAACTCTCTTCTTCTGCAACTTTTTAAAACGATTCTTGGTATATCGTTTACACTATATATAAACTTATACTTTTTTACTTTTTATACGTTTATACTTTTTTATATAAATACTTTTTTACGAGTTCTACCAGCTGTTAAAATAAACGACTCAACATTGGGAACACCCTGTATATTGAATAGTTATAGTTAGTGTTATAGTCTTTGCGAAGTCAGTTGAACATGTATAAAAACGCCTAGCAATAAGATTTAATGAGTTTCATAGGCGTCCCTAAAAAAGTTTTCTGCTTAAGGTAAAAAATTGTAATAATTTGTATATAATGTGTAGAAAATTTCTATATCTTCATTTGGCCAACAACATATTTTAATTATTTATGTCCTCAAACGATTTTATTATATTGATGGTAAATTTCGTTTTGATCATTTTCAAAAGATTTCCAAAATGCCATGTAATAATATTAGTAAATAAAATTTCTCTCTTATTTCTCCATTTCTCAATTGTAATATGAATGATTAATAGAAGGTGCCTATAATAAATTAAAATTACCAGAATTACACCAAATTTCGTATTGCTGCACTGCACTGCTAGGCAATTTGTCAACCACCGTCAACAGCTGAGATTTATAGCCCAGTCGCCCAGTTCGACTGTCTGTGTACGCCGTTTGTAGTCGCGCACATTCTTCAACTACCACCTCCACGTTTAGTTCGCCCAGACCTCTATATGGGTATAGCTAAATAAATGTGGGAACAAGTTTTTCAAATATTGCAATGCCGAGTTGCTGCGTCAGCGACTGAACCTGGTACATACTGCCAACCTCTTGGTTCTTCAGTTGAGATCGGAAAGACTACTACTACTTTAAGTTATGCGAAACGTCGAACAAATAAATCGCACTTTGATTAAAACCATATTTAGATTACTTTGGCAAAATTCGTGAAAAAAACTTTAACTCCCTGTATATTGAAACAGAATAAGAGCATCATAGACTCATAGTTATTATTTGTGTGTTTTAATCAAATTATTATACATATTTTAGTTTGACAAATGTTTTGAAATAAAAATAAATTATATGATTAGATGAATGTGTACAAAAACATATTTTTGACTAACATCCTAACTATAGTCGCCGCCTCTGATCCTGTACGTATAATTTGATGACATGACAATTATATAGTTAGGAACATCCATAACTGTGAAGAAATAATGTGGTTGTCAAAACATATTCCCATTTACAAACACTGAAAGAGAATTTCATCAAGGTATCAACATTTACCCAAAGTAATACAAGTGTCAGTGAAAAATTCTGTTATTTCGCTTATTGGAGGTTTTACAAGGAATACGTATTTGTGTACACATCCATCAAATACATTGCTTAATAGGTCTCCTTATGGTTTGCGAACCTTGTTCTCACACCCATGTGCATGTGCAAAGGCGATGAAAATTTGAGAAAGTTACCTTAACAAATCTGTTTACTAAAATATCTGTACGGTATTTATCATGTTGGGAAGGCATAGTTGAGGCAGAGGAGATATCTTAATCTCACATCAGTAATTTTGAAACTAAAATTAATGTATATTTTCGCAGAAGTATTGTTAATGTTGGTAGGGAAAATAAGATTACGCTTTAAAATTTTTCTCAGTGTAAATTTCAGTACATAGTTTAATAATAATAAATTCATTTTTCTCACTCGCATGTAAGAATTTTGGGGTTTTACGCATTAGTGAGGAACAGTATTGTAAAACGTGAATTAATTTTATCAATTTATTGGTTTGTAAATCGATTCTCGTGACTGATGGTTGGAAATTTTCTTCTACCTCACTACCGTGCTGTAACATTGGCAGAAGATCCGACAACTACCAACGGCGGAGTTGACCTCTGCAAACCTGATCTGGACCGGATGCTTACCGTCTCGTGGTAAACAGTGCATTCTTACGCATCGATTAATTAATTTTTGGACTTTTATCAGCTTTTAAATGGCGTATTAGCAAATTACCAAGGCTCTTGTTGGAAATAAATAAAGTACTTTATTATTTACTATAACAGTTTTTTAAAAATAATCCATATATTTTGAACGGTCGCAGATATGTACATAAACTAATGCAAAAAATTAAAGGGTCAAAAGAATTTCCGAAATTTTTCTGTGATTTTTGACAGACTGTATTTAGGTGAAAAATGGTCGTATCGGGAATTAAAAAAAAAGCATTTTGAAGCTCTAAGGTTCTAGTTTTTAGATCTTTCGGTCGAAATTTTTTAGAAGCTACGGTTATCGTGCAATTCGGCGACAAACGGTCGTATAGACTAGTAAAGGAAATATTATTCAATTTTTTTGGCTTATAATTAATGATAATTATTTGCAAATATTTGGAAGTTTATATAAAGAGCAAATTTAGACGACTGCTACCTTACATTATTAAGTACTAAGATGATGTTTTGCTTCTATTCTGTTTTCATTCTTCCGATTTATTACGATCTGAATAGAGGCGTACTGTGAAATAAAGTTATAACAACATAATTTCAAACTGATGCGGAGAGAACCATAAGCTGTCAGATGTTTATTGCTTTCCATAAATCTAGCCTGAAAATGGTATTAATTTGAGATTGCTTTTACACCTACATGACAGCTTGTGCCATATAGAAACCAGATTGTCAATCACTCCGCTCTCATCCTCTGCACAGGGTGTATACTGGCACTTTATGAAGATAAATAGGAGATGAAATTGTTTAAAGGATCGCCATAGATTTTTTTTTAGTAAGAAATGCATTCTTAAAACGTAAAGACTATTAATTTTCTGAATTACATGCATGTTTTATAATTATAAAAAATGTATGTACAGAGTTAAATTACATAATGTTCTACCCCCCACACCTCCTCCCCCAACTTTTTCACTTTCGTCTTTTGTAATTAGAAAACTAATGGTATGTGTCAGAGTTATTGGAAATTTTCTCTTAATTTCAAAACTGCATCGGCTCTTAGAAAAACAATTATTGAATGTGGCATTTCGAAGATACAAGTCAAGCTGGTCTTCGCTACTGGCATACTTGCATTGCAAGATTTGCAAGTCCATAGCCTTAGCTAGAAATCTTTGACCTACCTTGCTGTTCTCGGGCTAAGCTCAGTGGGGAGGGACCCGCTTTCAGTATTCCTAGGCCCTAGGTTTTTATAGCTACAATTTTTTTGGCTAAATTTCAGTTTCATAACGCAAATATTTATATATATTTTAATAGAACATCATATTATCCAACTTCTCATTTCTGCATTTAAATTTCCCTTCATAATGTATTATACATTATGTCATTTGACTAATCGATTTATCTAAAAAAAAAAGGATATTTAGGTACGTGAACTACACAAATTGATAAATATATAAGGTTAGGAAGTTTAAATTTGTGGAAGTAATTGAAAAACCGAAAGGTGCAGCTAAACATCTCGTACGCCACTGGAATCTATAAAAAACTTGTATAAATAAAATATTTGGTGTAAATTGGTGTCATGAAATTAAATCGGCAGCACATTGATGAAACATTTGATTTCAGTTTCGATAGTTGATGCGTCAAATGATGAAGACGTGAAGCACAATAGTTATGTCGTTACACACTTCATAGTTTTGCATCTTTCAAACAAAGTAATCATGAAAATATAATAGGATAAAAATTTGTCAGGTAGCAATAAAAAAGGTGATTTTGATCGCTATAACCATAGATTCAGCTTTTCCTCAGAAGTTTCATGGAATGATAACATACCCTCTCAAAAAAAAAAAGGTTCTGTACCAGAAACTTGAGTACATATGTAGATCTTGCGCATTTTCCAATACAGAATCCGAATCCGCATTTTTCAGTAAAACTCTAAAATATCCCCTAAAATACTGAGGATAAGGTACAGCTTTACAATGATACGCAACAATTTGTAAATATTTTAAGAATTTTCTAATTACTTAAACCTTATATTTGTGACTGGCGACTTTGAAAACCACCGAGCAACAAGTGTCAGCCATAATCTTCAAATTTTGAATGCATTTCTGGTTTTTACATCCGCCATATTCGACCCACTATCTTTTATTCAGGAATTTTCAGATTCGGACTTGAGATTCGTAATCAGCGACCCCAAAAACCCGCGGTAACAAAATTCAGGCAAAAATATTGAATAGAAAACTTTGCGTTTTAAAGGGGTAAGTAGGACCCTGGTCTGTAGGTGGTTTCCAACTCTTATGTTAGAGGATAAGTTATATTATATATTTTCGATATATTGTCTATTAAACTTAAATTTATATATTTGGTATTATAAAATACCAGGTTATGGTTTTTCACATTGTTTTGTACTAACATTCGTTTTTTTTTCATCTTAGAATCTTCTGCGTAGAATTAACCCCCTTGTAAAGGTGGA
Organism: Anoplophora glabripennis; assembly: GCF_000390285.2. Lineage (NCBI taxonomy): Eukaryota > Metazoa > Arthropoda > Insecta > Coleoptera > Cerambycidae > Anoplophora > Anoplophora glabripennis. The sequence goes on along the minus strand of NW_019416568.1, from coordinate 3,315,512 downwards.
TTTAATTTGCATATATTCCTTTCCAATGCTCAAAATATTAATTTAAAATGTTTTCTCAAAGTATTTATAAACTGTTGCTTTTCATTATAAAGATTTATTTTATTATCACTATTTCATCTTAATTCCGATTGCGCAGACACCCGAACTGGGCGGCTGTTCAATAAATCTCAACTGTTGACAAGGGGCTGACAAATTGCCTAGCAGTGCAGTGCAGCAATGCGGAATTTGGTGTGATTCAGGTAATTTTAATTTATTATAGGCACCTTCATTCATATTACAATTGCGAAAGGGAGAAATAAGAGGGATATTTTCTTTACTAATATTACAACATGGCATTGAAACGGTACAAAACCATCAATATAATAAAATTGTTTGAGGACATAAATAAGTAAATTATGTTGTTGGCCAAATGAACATATAATAGAATTTTTCTGCACATTATATACAAATTATTATAATTTTTTACCGTTGGCAGAAAACTTTTTTAGGAATGCGTATTAAATTTTATTGCTAGGTGTTTTTATACATGTTCAACTGACTTATTTTGTGCGGCTGTGTAATTAAACAACTGTGATTTTATAAATCTGCAATTCCTCATGAATTATGCGAATGCTGGTTACATGAAATTAGTTTCTTAAATATGGGCCGCTCTTTAGATTAATGAAATATTAAAATTTAAGACAATATTTAAATATTTTCTAGAGGTTCTAGGTGTTTATAAACCCAGTAATTTTAGTCCATAATTCCTGTAGTCATAATTTTGTAGATCATGAGATACTCGGGAATGTATAGCAAGCATACATTAAAGTACGCAACACAGAAAAAAATAGTCGTGAAATATGATCCCATATATTAAACTTTTTGCTCCTTTCGTTATAGGTATCGCAGAGAGAATAATCGTTTAATTGAACGTAATTACTAAATGGGTCGCATTTCAACTTTCCGCGGCTAATGCCGCAGTCCTTATGCGTCTAATTATATTACGTGCCTTTAACGGATAAGCAACTTATTGTATTTTGACATGTCTAATTGGGTCCCGTCCAACACAGCCATTCGAGATCTGACCCAAATAAACGGTTAAAATTACAATATTCACACGGAACTTTCCTACAGACGTGTCTTGTAGTGCCGAGGACAAGTTATTAATTAATTTTTTTTTATCGGGCCGGTACATTTAAAACGGCATGCATGTCGATTGTTTATGCAATAGGAAGTAGATTAATTATGGACAAGTAAATACACAGGGAGCATATTTGAAAGTGTCATGTAAATTAATTAGTTATATTGGTGTCTCTTGTCAACTGAACTGGATTTAAGTGAATATAGTACTAACTAAAACAGCCCTTTGATTGACCCTTTTGTTTCTTTTTGGTGTGTTAGAAATACCCAGTCAAACAAATAGAGTAAGTGATGATGCCACAAATAAATAATTAACAGACAATATGCATCACTTTATCACGCAATTCAATAAGTTGTTAATGTTTCGAATAACTAAATGTACAGGGTGTACCAAAGTTCGCGTCTCGGGTCCATAACAAACAAACGAAAAACGATAGTAAAAATCTGTTAAGAACGCGTGAATCGGGACTGTAAATGCTCCAAACTTCTCGTAGGTGTCTTATATACTTGATTTTTTAATGTTCCCCATAAAAAATAGTCTAGGGGCGTTAAGTCTGGAAACTTTGAAGTCCATTTTACAGGTCCATTAATTGTTCAAGCAGTGCTGGAAGCTCCTCTTGCAAAAACTGTAAATAGCTATTGGCGTTCAATACATTTTCATGAAAGTATGGGCCAATTAAATGCATTACAATAATGCCACACCAAACATTTATTCCATAATGGCCCTGATTTTGAATGGGATTAACATAGTGTGGATTTTCAGTGGCCCAGTAATGTTCCTTTCTTTTATTTGGCTTGCCATTACTTATCAAACGATTCTCATCGGGCCAAAGCATGTGTTGTAAGAGTCTATTATCTGTTTCCAAATGAACCATTATTTGGGCTACATATTAAGTCTTTTTTCAGCATTTATGTCAAATAAGTGCTCCAAGTTATTTGGCCTATAGTCATGGTAATCATTGAAGCTCAAAATTCTTTGCACAGAGCTTCTTTTTAAATTTAATGCAAAAGTGGCCTGTCGTATAGAATTTCTAGGATTTTCCTCAAAATATTGTAATACCCTAGCTACGGTAATATCGTTACACACTGATTTTGAAATTCTTTTCCCTTTTATTGATGAAAATGCATTTTCGTTAACACGCAAAATTCGTTCTAATCTGGCAAATATGTTTAGGTTAACAGCTTGACGCTCTGGATATCCCATGATTTAAGCAGCTCTTCTGGCATTTTTTTGACATTCACCATAAATTAAAATCATGTCAACTATTTCATTGTTTGTGAACATTTTTTAATTTTTAGCAACCACTTATTAGTTTGTTTATCATGCAAGAAATAGCATTTGACAGAAACTAATATGTAAACAGACTTATGACAGCAGTTTCAGCCATTGTTTTCACAGCAATGTTGATTAAATTATGACTAATTCCAATAATATAGTGATGTGTATTTTTTATTTGGCTTTTCTTTCAGTGTGGGAATTTTGATTACTCAAAACAACCTTCAGAAAAAATAATCCTTGACCGGTCCTTTTGGCGGAAGAGTTATTTCATTAATTTTTGCAACTGCACCTCTTTCGCTATAATTCATAGGAAAATTTTTATTTTAAAATTTGTATTATTATTTGTATATTTGTATATTATTTGAGGTTATAAACAGATTTGTTTTATAAAAATGTTGTGTAAAATAATAAATAATGGTACTTCTCGCTTGAATATTTTCGTGTTTTTTTAATTTATGAGCACTCTGTATATCTAATCTAAGATGACTTGTTATAAAGAGTGACATTTTTCGATAGTCAAAAAGAAAAGAGTTTCTCCTCTTGTCAACTCCATCCGTGGACACTGTATATGTATACGTTATTAATAAACTTTATTTTACTTAAATTCTCAAGTTTTTACTATATTATTTTATTAAAAAAGTAAAAACAAAATAAAAAAATCTTATTTTTTGCTTTCTTTAAAATTGTTTATTAACAATTTTTTGCATAAAATTTCCCTTTTACATTTTTTAAGAAGCCATTTCGATGGGAAATTCAATTCTCTACAAAAGTTTTCCTATGAATTATACAGAAATTTTGCTTCGTTTTCGTGCTATATTTAAAAAACTGCAAAAGTGCCTTTTCACCCCTATCTTCAATTTCAACCCTCTAATTTAGTAGCACCCCGCGTTTTTTTTCATTTTTAATGACCCTTCGAACAAGTCATGTGATGAAAATCCTTGAACGTCTTATTTCGTTCCTTTTTTGCAAAAAATGAGAATTAAAACGTATAAGGATAAACGCTACGAAAATCGAAAAATGGGCTAAGTTTGAGCGGCCATATGTCAGTCAATTTTCATCCAAAAATACTTTATAACTTCTTGTTGTGAAGGAAATTTTATCTACTTTTTTTTCTATGGAGCAATGCCTATACCTATCTTTACTCAAAAAAGGCAAAAAAGTAAAAAAATCAGAATATCGAATTTTTTGCTTTTTTTCAAGTTGTTTATTAACGATTTTTTGCATAAAATTGTCCTTTTAAATTTTTTAAATAAGCAATTTCGATGGGAAATTCAATTCTCTAAATAATGTTTCCTATTTTGCTTCGTTTTCGAGCTACAATCAAAAAACTGAAAGGGATGCATTTTCACCCCTATCTCCAATTTCCACCCTCTAATTTAACAGCAGTCCGCGGTTTTTTCATCTAAAATGACCATTTGATCGATTCATGTAATAAAATATCTTGAACGTCATAGTTACTTTTAAAAATCCTATATACAATAGCCTATAATCCAAGTTATCGGAAACGCTGCCATTTTTTAAACCTCAGGGTTATCGATACCCGCTGCTTTGTACTATATTATCCATTAAAACCATTAAGAAAAATCGCAATCACGCTTGCCGTACGAGACAGTATTCAAACGGACATTTTTCATTGTATTCGTACATACCTGTAGTGCACCGCTATTGCAAAATATGAAAACCGTGAAATTGCACTTAATTTATTGCATACGTTTTTCCAGATCCATTAAATATTGGCGCAACGCCCCGATGAAAAGAATAAAAACTGTACAGCAACATTGTATAATATGGCAGTAAAACGACTATAAACGGTTAACACGCCATGTAAATATAAACATAATAAACATATCTGACCTCGCGGTGTAGCGTCGCCTAAGGGTAGAGTATGCCGGTGCCTGTCGCCTGTCGCTCGCGAGTTCTTGAACATACTCGCAGACGGGTACATGGTGCCCCCAATCGGCGATACGCCATCTGCGATCTAGGCGGGATCTCGCTTTCATTGCGTTTGTCCGACACGGGACATTGTTATCATCATCAAATATTTGTCTCGGGAAGAAATAATATTGACAATAATTATTAAACAGTTAAAAAACATGCAGAGCTGCTGTCCAGAACTTGTACCGAGTTATTAAAGACTGCGCTTGCGTTTTGTTCTATCCACTATATATTATTATATTTAATTTATCTTTGAGAATATCAATCTTTCCATCTTTATGGATGAGAGCTAGTGTACGCTCAATTTTGAAGTCGGGAGACGCTATCGATGTAGCGAACTATCATCGTATTACTATCTTAAATAACTTCGCTAAAGTTTTCGAGATTTCATGTACTTCCCTGTAAATAACTTGCTTTCAATACGTCAACATAGCTTTATGTCCCACAGATCTACTACTTCTAATCTTGTATGTTTTACACAATTTGTCAGATTTTTGATAAACATGGCCATGTGGATGTGATTTACACTGACCTCTCTAAGGCTTTCGACAATATACTTCATTCGATTTCGCTATAAAACAATATATATTCGGTTTTAGTGACGAACTACTTACATTTTTTCGTTCATGTCTTTATAGCAGAACTCAATATGTTCGGATTCATGCGCTAGACATACGTAGCTACATCAGGGATTCCTCAGAGTTCGAACTTGGATCCCCTACCTCTTTCTCCTATTTATTAATGACCTTGACAATGTGCTAAATTGTGAAAAGCTTCTGTATGTTGATGACGTCAAAACCTATACTTCCATCTCTAGTCAGCCAGGCTCACAATCTTCAGCAAGAACTTAACAAACTTATAGCTTGATCTGTTAACAACAAACTTAATCTTAATGTTACAATATACAAAATATGTCCTATACGATTGATTCACAATGTCAGTCGACGCATTTCTACTGAGGATTTGGGGTTTTTTATTTATAGTACTTTTAAGTTTTTCGTAACACATTGATTATATTGGCAAGGCAGCTTCTAAGAAATTAGGATTTATAATAAGAAATAGCAAGTCATTTAGAGACCATAATACCTTAACAATATTGTACTATGCTTTCGTTAGATCCAAGTTTGGATACTCTTCTTTTAGTCCAGTAACCACGTGAAATTTACCTGGAAAAATTTGCGGAAGTTTTGATATTTGGTGATTATAATGTATTTTGAACAGTTTTATTCAATTTTTTATTTTCTAAACTACACAATTTTCTCTACAAACTGGGTCTCTCATTTTTTTCATAAAACTGTTTTCACGTACGAGAATTACAATGTTTACCAAGTATGTAACGAGTAAAGCAATATGCATTTAATGTGTTAAATCTAGCGTTCGGATGCAACAGTTGACGACGTCGTCTCTTTTCAATCAGGGCGAGCTCAAATTTCTTAATGTGTTGCAAAAAAAATCCTAATTTTCACGAAGTTATAAAAGTATTTGAAGAAAGAGATGCTGACAAAGAAAATGAAGCTGAAGCTGGAGAATACTTTCTTCTCAGACTTTACGGCTAGGTATATTCAAAAGGAATTTATACCTCTGAACACTAGGCACCAATGCTTCATAAAATCAGCATACAGGAATAAATTTAACATCGCTTCATTGCCTCCTACAGAAGCAGCAGCAAGATAGCATTCATTTCGAACGTATCATCAGATACAGTAATGGATTGGTAACGAAAAACCTGCAGATCGATGGGGATGGAAGAAAGACAAAAACGGTCTTGTCCCTCTGACTACACTCCAAGCACCTGCTCCAAAAGTTCTTCTGAACGTAATTCCTTGTATTATAAATGTAAGAAAGGATGTCGGGGAGCACGTGGATGTAGGAGAACAGGGCTCAACTGTTTTGTAATTTGCTCAAATTGTGACAATAGATGTGATAACATACTTCAAGCATTAGTGATGACGATGAAGACACTGATACGATCTTAGATAAAACCAATGTGTAATGAAATCGATACAGAAAGTAGAGGTATTGACAATAGTATATTAACAACTAGGTTTAATATTCAGTCAGAAAAAAAGGAGATTTGTATGCTCTGACAGATTTCTGACGGCTTAATTTCTTGGTCTCGCATTTAACCTTATGTTAAAATCATTGTGTGTAAAACCAAAAATTGTATGGATTCATCTACTCATACTCATGTATCATTATTTACTATAAATTTTGTTTCGTTTAGTGCCATATAGATTTGATTTCCTTGTACATGTGAAATATCAGATTGCTCTCTTCCAGCTTCACCGTAAGGACTGACTAGCAGGGATTATTTAAGATGTAACATACTTATTTTAATATTAAGTTGACTCAAAAATCTTTCATTACATCGTATTGCAGAAAACAAAATATTTATACAAGTATACATTGTTAAAAGGATATTGTAAAGATTGAAAGTTTTTAGTAGCATGCAATGACCTGGAATGAATCGCTTTCAACGTTATTATTGCAATTATAATAAAATTCTAGTATGTACTACAATAGAATTTTTGTGGCAATGAACGAAATTTCGTGTGCAAGGTGATCCTACGATTTGAAATTGAGACGCCATTGTTTTATTATAAAAACAGTTTGTTGTCCATAAACATCCAGGTTTCTGTTTTTCTATTGTCTGAATAATTTTCTCGCTGCGTCTAGATAGGCGTTCCGGCCGAGTGCTCGTTTTTACGCCGTCGATTTTACGGTAAAATCCGAATAGTTAATTCGAATTTGTGCAGTAGTGAGCCGGAGCGAAGCGTAAAAATTCTCTTCAGATGGGGCCCTCCGGTCGTAACTGGCATACATAAAGTATGGCTGACCTTATTCTGGAAAGTGCGTATAGGGTGGATTCGGTTCAGGCTCTTTGAAAATTTAGGTATGGGAAAGACGTGGGTGTTTTATATTGGATGCAATAACGTTTCTGTCGCGGATAAGCAAACTAGATAAGTATTTCTTACACAAAATCAGGAAACATTTGTTAAGATGGAATGGATTTGAAAAGTTTTCAGTATGACATTTCGTTATTTGGCAACCATTGTCTCTAAGGGGTTTAATGCATTTCCCTTTATACCTACCATTTGATTGATGTCTTTGATAGAGCATGGCTCATCTGATAAATAGCAATTGCACTGTTCTATATCAATTTTTTAAGATAGAACTGAAAGCTTACTTATATTAATAAACCACCCTATATATTATTACTTATTTGTACAGTATAACCATATAACATCACACCTGCCTTGTCCTTTTTATCTTTATATCTAGGAAAGAATGGTAATGTATGTTTTCAGCCACGAAATTTGAATAATTCCAAATATTTCGAATTTTCACCACCAAGAACGGCGGTGACAACATTTTTAACATTAAGGCGATGTTTCACATCGTATTAGCTATGTCCTGTCTCCAATTTGGTTAGTGCAACTCTCTCGGTTTCGAAAATACAATACCTAGGTATAATGCGAAGGCAGGTTAGTATGGGTTTATCTGTAATGATGAATGAGATATATATATATACAGATTTAGTTGACTCATAAATATATAAGTAGAATGGATCTCAGGCTATTATTTTTTTTCTTATTCTACATAATTTCCACTAGCTGCTCTCTGAGAATTAAATTTGGAACAAGTAACCCATAACTGTCAATAAATTGATTGTTGAGCCTGTTCAATAATATGCAAATTTGTTATTTTGTAGTAAACACATGGTCACACGAATTTCGTAAACAAACATCTTTATTGTTATTTACTTTCAAAAGACGCCTAAATTGATAAAATATAAATTCTTAATTAGCCTTGAGGCTGTAACCGTGTAAGCAAATATAAATAAATATGGAATTCACTGAAAACAATTTTTTAACGTCAGTTGTTAATTTTTTATAAGTACTTGAATTTAAAATGTTGTTTAAGTTTTGATGGTATCTATTAGAAACGATATTCGTTTATAAAGAAATATCATTTATTTCGATGTTCGAAGTATATTGTTCCACAATTGTTAATTGTTCTTAAATTATGAGATATTTTAATGACGTTATCCTTTTCACAACATCACAACTATCAAATCATACCATTTTCAAATGATTTGTATGCATAGCCAAAGTTTACGGAATATATTTATTCTGTAAACTTTGGCACAGCTATCAGCACGTATACTTCTTTAAACAAGCCACTTTAATTCTTTCAAATTCCACTTTTCTAACAATATTTTCATGTTTACATGCTCGTATTTCCGAGAAAAATAAATGGGATAAGGTTTATAGTTTCTTATCATCTTACATAGTTCGTTAAATGGAAATTCTATACTAGGTGTGCGATTATTTTTTTAATTCGTAATGAGATGTTATGTTGATATACGAGTTATCTAACTGAAAATTCAATATTTTTTTGTTTATAAATACCCATAGTAACAAATTCTTAATATGTAATACAAAATAATATGTTTGTTTTCTGATAAATGAAACCACTGAGCTTAAAAATTTAAATGCTTTAAATTCCGTACAAAAATATGAGTTCTCGAAAGAAATTTTTGCACCAAAGTGCTGCTTTTAATGAGTTATATATGTGGTTAACACCGTCGCTCTTTTTTTGGGACACCCTGTGTATATGTTTTCCGAATAAACACAGTAAAAACATTGATTGTTATATTAAATTTATGTTGCAGATATAAATTTAATTCTTCAAATATTAGCATTCAACTGAAAGTTAAAGTGATTATATTCCAGTTTTTGAATAATTTTTTTGGTGAATTCTAACTACATTGTGATTTAAATCTTGAAATTATTTATTAACTAAATTTGGTACGTAATTACAGTAAAAAATTGTACTGTGAACTTCATTATGAACTAATTTATTAATTAATTCCCAATTTTTGTTGTAAAACGGCCATTAGAGACTGCTACATCTGTTCTAGGCTTTTGATGTTATTTTAAGTTGGGCCACCGTGTAAGTACGCCGTGCGCTATTGCTTTTCAGTATTGCTCTGCCCGGCTGGGGACAGAATGTCATAAACTTTTCATTTCGATCGATAAGTGAGGCGTAAATAAAAAGACGGTCGGTCGGGTCGTATCGGCGTTGTTAACTCCGCTGCAATCGACTGCACAATACGCCTGCATACCTGCAGCGATTTACAAGGTGTCATTAAAAATGATTGAAGCGAGGGCCTGCTATCGACGCGAAAACATTGATAATTACTTTGCATAAGGCGTCTGCTCTGGTTGGAAGGATTTTCAAGTTCAACGGATTTTTTTGACATACTCTGTTACCAGCCTTCGTTTTTTTTTACTTTATTGTAAAGATCTAAGTTAATTTGAAGAAATGAAGAAAAAATGTTCGTTTCAAAATGTCATTTTTCCAAAAGTTTTGTATTTTTCACATACAATTTTATTCTATTAATGTAATGCAATGAGACTCAAATTGTTCAGGCTATTAATTATTAAATTATATAATTCCTGACGGCAATAATGTTGCCTTGTACTGGATCTGTGAATTAAAGGTAGCGTGTTTAATAGCACGTTCAAATAATTAGTTGAGTATATTTATGAGGGAGATCAAAAGTTAGCGGTAATAATGCATTTAAAATACAAAGTAACACTTTGTTGCTAAAGATACAAAACTGTTAGTAGACGCTTGTCCAGTTAACCTCATCGAATTGACAATCTATTAGTACTTTTATGTTGATAATGCTTTATCAAAAACAATATTAGTGGCGAAAATTAATTCAATATATGTATACATGTTTTCAGACACGAAAATTGAATATTTTATCTGACCGACTTCTTTCCATAAACTGAAAAATCATATGTCTTTCATCTTGTCTGCTTTAACCATGGACATACTGTACATATACAAACTACATAAAAAACATAGGTACGTCCTTATATTTTCTTTAGTGGTTCAAATTTTCAACAATATCTGCATTTTTCTTTTCGAATAACATCTTGCATTTCTTTGTGTCACTGATTCTGACAGGATATCAGTTTTAATTCATCCATTTATGGAAAGCTTGCCGGAAATTTACCAAAAAGTTATGAGTAATGCAAATGAAGGAAACCAAATTTGTTGCCCATTATGAAAGAGGTCTTTCGATTGAGATCTCATATACCTTTAAAAACAACTTATCCAAAAAAAAATTGGGAATAGATGCAGCATGGGAAATGGAGTCAATATCGTAAAAAAAAATTTTGTAAAATCCTTATAGTTTCCGAGAAAAAAATCATTGAAGTACTTTCAACCATTACATAGCTGGACAACTCTAGCTTCTTTCGCAATACCTGTGGAGAGCCACGTGGCCACGGCGAATACTGAAATCCGATTTTACAATCGTCGTTGCGATAATGTTTACCTGTTATCTGTGGCGTTTACAATAGTTTTTTAGTAGTTAATGTCAAAAATGGTTTGCGTGTATAACAACTCGAAGTTGATGGATATCGTTTTAATTTATGGTGAAGCAAGACAACACAGTAAGACGGACCCAAATGTGTTTACACGTCGGTGGATAAAATTTTGAACAGTTGTTGTAACATCGGGTATGTCGAATTTTAAAAAATATTTTATTATATAAAAACACAAATTAATTTTATTAATTAAGTTAAAGCAGTTCAATTTGCTGATATAAAAATAGGTGATATAAAATTCTATTTATTTCTTTCCTTGCGAAAGTTTTTGTTCGTTTTTGTCACACTTTGCCGCCATGCCGGACCAGTTTTCAGTGCCGTGCAGAAGTGTATTTTTAAATCATTTTCAAACTGCCCTTTCTGATTTTTTCTTTACAACATTGTATTTGTAAGAGTTCCCTTTACACCAAAAATGTTTTATTTTTTTTGATAAGTTCTGAATCACCCTGTATAGTAAAAATATGTAATTGTTTGTGAATTTTTCAGTTGCATGTGCTAAAATAAAATATTTAATATTCATTGGTTGTAATTGTAATCAACAGGTATTTTCGAGGGTATCCTTTATGTACATTTCAAAACTACTTATATGCGGTATAATTTGTGGTAAGTAAAACTTTAACATGTTCAGTATTTATGTCACAGCTTTCAACTGTCTGTGTACAAATTGATATATTATTTATATGAATTACATCTTAAAAAATAATAGTGTCTAGTCATAAATAAACGACTAACTGTAAAATATATTTGAATAATATTTCAATTACAGTTAATGTAAGGTTGTCTTTATAAGTAACATCAATAATTATATTCTGCTCATTGTTCTATGTTACAGGATGGTCAATCTGAAAGTAAAATGTTTATATATATATATGTAGATATATTACATAACGTACACTTAGTGGAGATATTTAGTGATATGCGGTAGACCTTTTTTAGTAGTGACGTCACATACGCCAAATAATAGGCAACCCCGTAGCACACATTGTCATGAAGAATTTCACAATATGTTTACTAAATCGATTTTCGACCGTATGTACATTGGACATAAGTGTCAAATGCCTTCTTTGTCATGACCTTAAATATCACGATATTCTGGCAATATTAGAAACATTTAAGAAGCTTCATAAGCACGTTTGTCGGCAACTCCTTAAACAATCTAATGACGATGAAACATTCATTCAAAGAATCATAACGGGAGACGAAAGCTGGATTTACGACTACGACATTGAGACAAAAGTCCAATCATCAATTGGCTATGTCAATTCGTCAGTTTTTTTTTTACCAAAAATCAGATTATTGTCCTCCCCCACCCTCCTTACTCGCCAGACCTGGCTCCTTGCGATATTTTCTCATTTCCGAAAATAAAATAAATGCGAAAGGACGCCGTCTTTGTACTATTGATGAATGGCATCAAAGCAAATTCGTCACAGACTTTAAAGGCTACTCCAAATGAAATAAAACAAAAGTTTAAAAAAATAAAGTTCGTTTTTTTTCTGAACAGACCTCATACACATGAATACTTCCGTGGAAGTTTCATTTAAGAAAAATGTTTCGTCACATTTTTCTTTGTGGAAAAAATAAGCATAAAGGATTATAATTAACTTCTAGATTTGAACGCCGAAATAAAACGGAATGGTTTTAGATGAATCACCCTCTAAAGGTCAACGTTTCATTACTGGATAAGAATTTTTGCCACTCCTGTTGTGCGGTGCCAACTACTTATTTTCCTTATAAATATTCCAACAAATTACCATTAACTAAGGATTATACAACCATTAAAAGCTCCATAAAGGTGCTTCAAGTGTTTTCAAGAACCAAATACAGGACGTTTTCAAAATATAGTGTCATACTGAATCAGGAGATAAAAGGTTCCCATGCACATGCATCCAAAAACACGTGATAAAAACCTTACTGGGTGATAAAGGTTCACACCATTTTTTTTAATAGTATATTCAAATTGGCTGATCAGGTACACATGGATCTTGGTAGAAGTCATTAGATTATCGATTTCAATCTCTTAGACAGTTTCTTCCTTACACAAGGGCGAATATACTTCTATCTGGAAAAACAAAATACATTTTCTGTAAAATAATGCATACAGAAAAGTTGCTCATCAAAAGTACGGTGAATTGCTTTTAAACTATGGTATATATTATTTCAATTGGAATGAGAAAAAGTACCAATGAGAAATGTGTGCTAAAATCCTCTATTAAGTTCCTCCCTTAGATTATTACAATCGACAATCAAAAAATTGCCGAGAGAGGTTCATTTGGATTGAATTCACTTTGGAATTGTTTGAAAAAAGTTTTTTTCGGCAGTCCACCCTATAACTTTTTTAACCCTTGTTGATAGGAAACGTCTTGCTTAAAATGGCGTTTACTATCCCTTGGTTCAGCTTGACAGCGCATGTTTTAGAAACACCCTATATATTGCAACGCTTATGCGATCTACTTAAAAGTTTGCTCAAAAAGTTGGAAAGTCAAATAAAATTATGTATATAGATATTTTTTTCTGTGAGATAAAAATATAACTGTGAAGTTCACTCAATTTTACACATGAATATAAATAATTGTCTTCAATTAATTCTGCCAGCAATCGATTATTGAACACATACAGCCATAATTGTGAATAAAGAAGCAAACTGTCCTGATAATGCACATTTTAAAATACACTGGTAGAAATTAACTAAATTATATTAGTTATCTTTACGGTTATTTATTTGATAAATTTTATTTGAATTATATATTTTCAACCACCTTTGTTCTAAACAAATATTTTAGTGTTTAGTTCTAAATGCTCATGCGTCTTTAAAAGAGAATGACACAGGTTATGGTATAGGTTGTAGAGGTGCTAACTGAACAGATGGTTAGAGTAAGATATTTTTTCTGGAACTATATTAAATATACACGTTTATGCGTGCGTTTGGTTTGTCTTTAATTTCGTCAATTCAAGTAAATATCGCAACCAATTTGTAACAGCAACCACTCCTTTGTGGTTTCCACTAGAAAAGATAAAGCAGTACGAACTTTTCACTCATTTTTAAGTAGTGACAGATAATCTTGCCAGTTGTCTATTAATCTTTAGGTCCGCTTCACCACATTGTGGTAAGGAAGATAACTGCAATTTTATCGTTATCTCTATTCGTAGGAATAGCGCAGTCTGATTGAATATATAATTAATGTCGCCTAACGATAAATTAAAGATTTTAAGTATACATTTAAGCCGTTATGATTTGTCGGGTAATGCCAGATTCACACGTAACGACATATCGATTAAGGGACATAGGATTAAGTTTGCACTTTTAAAAATCGCTATTTTATGGCATATACTGTTTAATGGCTTGTTTGTCAAAAGAAGTTTCAGTTTGATTTATTCATTAACAGCGAATCTAATATCTCAAATCTTTGTAATCAAACTCGGTTTAAATTGTAGTCAAATTTCTTTTGATAAACCAGTCGGAAATGTCGATAGATGGTGTTTTCAGTCAAGACGTACTACCCTTGTATGAAAAAAATGCGAAAATCGCAGATTTACGTATTTTAAAGATTCAATTCATGTTCAAATATGTTGGATAAAGTTCCTTTCATGTTTTTTATTATAATTTATGAAATTTAATTACTCTTCAACCCTTAAAAATCCTTAAAAACTACCCATGGCCAAAAAAATAGGAAAAAGTTTTTAACAGTTTAAAATATTCTTTTGGTGCATTCACAATGTATTGCATTTCTTTGTTATTCACTAGAAAGCTTACGACTCATTACAAAGTTGCAACCCTTAAAAACCACCCCTTATAATAAAATAAACAAAAAAATATTATTGAAAGCTTGAGATGTTTTAACGGTATGCATATGTTGAATTATAATTTTTTTATTGGTTTTCAAATGATCTATGATATATTGCAACTTTTCAGCCACCCAAAAAGCCCTTATGGAAGATCTACCCCTCAAAAAACCCTACCCCTTATAGAAAAATTTCAATGTGAGTTGATATATATTTTTTTCTTTTTACTTGTAATTTTAAAGTTATAAATTTACTCATCAAAACCATTTTTTAGGGAATTTAAAGCACTTTAAGTTCTGTGGTTTGCAGTTTTTTTGAGCCCTTCGTTTTTTAGAGTTGTAAGCTAAAAGGGCTCAGGAAAGTCTTGGAGTTTAGTTTTGAGCTTTTAACGGTCATAACAGTCAAATTTTGTCTAACAAAAATTAAAAAAAAAGCACTGTTCAGTAAGAAAAAACCTACAATTTCTTATTCTATCATGTTTTTTATAATTTTTGAAATATTTTGAAAAAAAAGGCGATTTTTTCAAAAATTGAAAAATTTTATTCAAAAGCAAACGAAATATTTTTTTAAATTTAGGCTTCTAAAATCGTTCAAATTCCCAGAATCTACTGTTAATACATAAATAAAGTAAATTGCAGAAGGAATACGTTAATTTTTTTTTCCGTCATTAATTTTAATATCGATTTTTTTTTTCTCAAAAATCAAGATCTTTGATTGTAACTTCATTAGTTTTCATGCTAACGACTTTTACCACCAGTCATTTTAAAGGTCTTTTCAAGAGCTTTAATAAGAGTTATACAAGTTTTCGTTGAAAAACCTTTAATTTTTCCGCTACAGGACGTTGAACGTTTCGATTATAGGTATCTTCGAAATTGACTTCAACTTCTGGAAGTCATAACTCGGGTTCTATACCATCTACAAAAATTAAAAAAAGCAATCTCTTTACTCTTTAACCTTCATATTTTGCTTATGATCATTTTTTGATAAAACTTATAGTTTTTGAGATATTCGCGAAAATTGGCTCAAAAACATGCATTTTTGGGCTAAACGAACATGTTTAGGCGCAAATAACTCAAAAAGTATTGACTACAAAAAATTCTTATAGAACATTTTTTGCTTAGAATTCGTCCCTCTATCGAATCGTTAGGTTATTTTTAATAAAAAAAATTCCCACCCTCCAGAAGAGGTGGCATCCACCCCAAGGGTAAAAGCACACATCGGCACTATATAACTTTTGTTTCTTGGGCTATTCCCTAGCTACAGTTGAAATTTCACGTCAATCCATTCCATCCGAAAAAATTGGTAGCCAAAATGTTTCAATGACTGGACTATTGGGTCCACAGCGCTTATCTTTCGCACAGTTTTGCAGAACAATAAAACTCATAACTTTTAGGCATATTTATAAAATTCCAACAAATACCAACCAAGTTATGGATAATTAAAAAAAATGCCGTTTTAAACAATTTATCTGATTTTAATCTATTAGGCGTCATTTTATAGGTCTTTTTATTGCGCATATTTAAAATTCTCGAAGTTTTTAATAGATGCCATTTTTACTAATGGTAGCGAAGCATCGACTACTTGACATTTTACTAATCCCACATCCGCGTCATTGTATAACAACATGTAGGTACATGCCTGCCTCTGATCCGAAGCTTCGCATCGATCAATTTATTCGATCGGCACCCTAATACCTGCCCTGTTGGCCTTGCATTTCATTGTATTTTGTACGTGTGTAAGTAATAAAAAATGTTCTTATTTATTTTTTGCTTTTTTAAATCGCTATCCGATTCGATTAAAAAACTACCTACTCCAAGCAGTTCATCATGTAATTGAAGTGGTTTTCGCAGTGACCGAATAGAGAACAAATTTCGTTCTCAGCAAATCCACAGAAAATCCACTAATGGCGATTGATGATCGGTATCAATTTCTTATGGCTTTTACGAGCGGTGATTACGATAAACCGGACGGTTTTACCGACCCGTCTACGTCTGCCATTTAAAAGCCGAGATTGATTTTATGTATCGCTAGCTTCTTGGCTTGTTCCATTTGTTCAGACATCAATAATCGATCTTTTAAGGTTTTCATATCTTTAATGTATTTCAACGGCATTTAAACGGCGTTAACTAATCTCCTTTGGAACAATTTTCAGTGTGGTCTTAAGAGATAGGGATTTAAGTAGTCGTTTTAAAGTGCTTGACTGTCATTCTCTACAATTTATGAAGACTAAAATGTTTGACCCAAATTATGCAGCTTAAGTTTTATCATGTTTCCAAAGTTTGTTTGGAAGCTTTTCACTACAATGTTTTTAATGTGCTTGCAACACAGAAACTGTTCATGATAAACCGTAAATAGTAGACAACTTTGCTGGTAAAATAAAGTAGTGAATTTTTCCCCATTTTTTTTATTCTGTCGCCTACGATTCCATCTAAGCTGCTTTACTTGAATTATCCAGGTTCTGCTGTGCTTCCACTATCCAAATTATTTAAATTCGCGTTTAATTGTTTCACTTTGTGGCCGTAATTGGGGAAAAAGGCAAATTCCGTGCGACATTTGAGAGCGCGTGGTATATGAGGACTATTTAAATTCACACGTTTGGGGCCCATAAATAAACTGCCCTCTGTGACTCCCGACGGCCCTGAATGCGAGACTAAATCATAAAATAGATCGCGACGAGACTGTATAATGTGCACAGAAAGACCTTCTCAGCCCAGCTCAGATGGTAAGTGTTAATATTAATGAAAACGTGGTGCAATTAAAGAAAAGTTATGTATGTCGTTCTTTTGTGCAAGATCCTTTAGGAGGGGCATTTTTCGTTTGTAGCGTTTGTGTTTCTTGCCAGGAAGTGGTTTATTTTTAAAATAAATCAGAAGCAATATGTATTTTTTTGCAAGTCTTACAAATAAATTAATTTTCAGTTGTTATCCGAGAGGGATCAGGTGAATAAAAAAAGGGAGATGTGTTTATTTATTTTTGTTTTAATGAAAAATGTGACATAAACATAATAATCTGTTATTATACATATACAGGGTGGTCCGATTTCCGATTTGTGTATGTGTGTTCATATCGAAAGTAAAAATTATATTTTTATTAAATAAATTATAAGAATGGGTATATTTGCAGATCCTTGCTACGATTTTTTTAATATCATGAAATTCCACACCCTTCGAAATACTTCTATACCAATTTCTGTGAATATGTATAAGTATATGTATATTCATTTTTTAAATTCTACAGGCTGTTTCAGATCGACCTCCTGAAAATACAGAGGGTGATAGTACGACAAAAAATAAGAATTTTTTGTCTTATGAACTATATGTCTATCTTCTCTTCTTTTCGAGATACAGAGCGACAAATTAAAATTAAAAGAAAAACAACCTGTAAAAAATTAGAACTTAAAATGTAATAGGAACTTAGCATAACTAGCGCCAAATATCCAAAAAATAATTAGACCAGCGTATTTGGCATCCTTAAAAACCCCGAAATACCAAATTTCATAAAAATATTTCGCACCGGTTGAAAATTTTCGTAAAAATTCTATTTAAAAAATTTTAATTTGTCGCTCTGTATCTCGGAAAAAGAGGAGATAGACATATAGTTCATAAGACAAAAAATTATTTTTTGTCGTACTATCACCCTTTGTATTTACGGGAGATCTTTTGGAAAAATCATGTATATTAAAATTTTGAAAATCTAACTATATTATTTTTTGCTTATTTATTTATTTATTTTTCGGAATTAATGACAATTTTGAACGTCTGTACAATTGATGCTCCGAAGGTAAATTTCTTGCACAATTAATTTTTATAATTAAAATAAGAAAAACTGCAAGCTAAGGGTTGTAGGAAAAAAAATTTAATACCTACGATTAATTTTTCAAAAATTGTCGGCTAAAAAATCTTTGCAGTTTTAGAATTTGCAATTTTGAGTTTTAATTTTCAAAATATGAGCATTCTTATAGGATGCATTTGTTATTTTAAATAAAACACTCAATATTATTAAAACATAGGACATTTGACGCATACCTACTTGAATAAAGTTTATAGCATCTCTCTAATCTAAGATATCATCAAAACAATGTTTATGAAGATTAATTGTCGCATAAGGGCTTGATAGTTTACTGGCAAATGATAATCTCTAATTTATTACGAAATATCAGCTATTTTTTACATATCTCTTTACTGTTATAGATTAGACTCATTAAATTCTCAATGTTTCAATTTATTTCTAACTAATAAGAGTTATAAAAAAACTATACTAAAGAATTTTCATTTGAACACTAAATCACACATCTAAGTGATATTTTCCAAACGTCAGGCTAGAATCAGAAGATTGGTACAAATTCCTCATGGTAGCTTGTCGATTTGAATTCATATTATTTGCAGTTTTATAACTTTTATATGAAATAAGTGTACATGCATATTTTTTTAACAGTTTTCCGTGTTTTAAAAGAACTACCACTAAAAAAAGTCCTGAGTCAAAATTTGGGAATATACAGAGCGGTTTTTTGAATTTTTATTGAAACTAATAATTATAGCTCTCGATCCATTTTTGGGAATTAATTTATTTGCGGATTACACATTAAACCACTACAGGCCGACATACTCTTTGTTAGAGTTCCAAAATTCCAGGATCGTACTGGCAAAATTCCTCTAAAGTAGGCTTTTCGAAATGTTTTTTCTGTATATTTTTGTGTTGTTCCGAAGGTAAATGGAGAACGGCTTTTACTGTCGTGTATAGTGTTTTATGTTTGAGAGTGATTACCCATTACATTTTCCGCCGTCTCGCCTAAGCTTTGTTTGTTTTTATGCCGGATAATTCGGAAACTGACATATTTTCGGCAGTAGAAAGAAATATGAAAAAAACCGCTGTCTGTGCGAAATGCAGACAAACATATTTTCCCGTCTGGAGCAGTGCGGAGTGTTTCTATATAAGAACGGCTGTAAGAAATCCTGAATGAAAATAATGTTGCCGATACGTCGGCGTCGCCGCCTTACGATCGTGAATTTCTGTTCAATTTGTTACAATTTGTCATCCTGTTTATTGACGTAACTGCTTCCTGTTCTTTCAGTCAGCCACTACTTAGTGTAAGCATCTCGTTTTTGGGGATGTTTGTTTAGTTTCGCCAAGCTGCTGTTATTTGTTGAAAATAATATGTAGACATTGTTTTCTTTTTATAGTGTTTACACGAATATTTGCCCTTATGTTTGCCTATAGATATAAATGAATAGCAAAAACAATGGATATATTTATTATTATTAGGTATACGTTTTCGATTTTTTAAAATTTATTGCATATATAAGTAATTCTCATTAATGTAGATAAATTTTAAGAAAAATAATAAGTTGACATTTCGAATATTAAGAAAAATTATAGTTAAACATTTGATTATTTCATATCTACTATTCAAAAGTAAAAAATTGATCCACATTTTTTTTGTATTACTGATTTTACCAGAGATATGGAAAAATCTATATAAAATATATGTAAAAGAAAATAAAATGTTTTTTTAAATTGTACCGTTAATGCATCACATCTTGAAATTGAAGTTTATGTTGAATGTCCCAACAACTTTTTCTCATTTCCTCGACCTTCGAAACACTCTCAATTCAATGATGTACACTCCGTTCAATATTTGTTGAGATAGAATTCCAAAAAAAAATACGCCAATAAAGTTCTATTGTCGGAAATACTGTAACGATTTACCGTGGTAGGGGCATGCCTTGAAATTCTCTCTCTATTTGCTTAGACATTGTTCTTATTTGCTGAATAGAATAGTTACCTATCCTATCAGGTTTCTGTGAAAAGATAAGAATCGGTATTTCCAGATGATACGGAACATTTTTAAAGTAAAAAGTATATAAGGATATACATATAAAGAATATAAATTAATTGATAGGTGATCTTATTTTGTAATTTTAGTCGAACCTATTTGCATTTATAGCCTAGTGTATAATTAACTAATCAGACCAAGTCAGATTTAATTTACTTAAATGTGTAGTTAAGTTTATATTGAGTATATTGAACTAAATTAAAGCACAGAAAGTGTCATTTTCTAGAAATGATTTCCTGTAAATGTAGACAACTGTGAAAATACGTAGCAA
Source organism: Anoplophora glabripennis (assembly GCF_000390285.2). Classification (NCBI taxonomy): domain Eukaryota; kingdom Metazoa; phylum Arthropoda; class Insecta; order Coleoptera; family Cerambycidae; genus Anoplophora; species Anoplophora glabripennis. The sequence continues at coordinate 3,294,888 of NW_019416568.1, read as the reverse complement.
AAGAAATATTGTGAAAGTGAATTCCCGAAAAGTATTTTTCACAACTTCAATAACTCTGTAACCAATTAATAGGTACATATAGGATACTAAACGAAAGGTATAGTCTTTCCGAAGTCAGTTGAACATGTATAAAAACGCCTAGCAATAAAATTGAATGAGTTTCATAGGCGTCTCTAAAAAAGGTTTCTGCTAAAGGTAAGAAATTATAATAATTTGTATATAATGTGTAGAAAATTTCTATTATACCTATGTTCATTTGGCCAACAACATATTTTAATTACTTATGTCCTCAAACAATTTTATTATATTGGTGGTAAATTTCGTTTTGTTCCGTTTCAAAAGGTCTCCAAAATGCCATGTTGTGATAATATTAGTCAACAAAATATCCCTCTTATTTCTCCCTTTCGCAATTGTAATATGAATGATTAATAGAGGGCGCCTATAATAAATTAAAATTACATGAATCACACCTAATTCCGCATTGCTGCACTGCACTGCTAAGCAATTTGTCACCCACTCGTCAACACCTGAGTTTTATTGCCCAGTCGCCCAGTTCGGCTGTCTGTGTACGCCGTTTGCCTGGTACATACTGCGAACCTCTTGGTTCTTCAATTGAGATCGGAAAGACTATAACACAAGTATCTAATTTAGTAGTAGTAATGTCGTGTCAGGTTATAAGGATTTTTTTTCTGCTCATACAAGAAAACAAGAATTTTGGATGGCACACAAATTTTTATGAATCTTTTTATAAAATTTAATTTAATCTCGATGAAATGCTTTTTTTAAATATTCCTTAAAATATTTAAAAAATAAATGTAAAATGATAACATTTCATTTCACAGATGGCATTTTTTATGTGACGAAAATAATAATTTTGTCGAAACGACTGATGTAAGTTGCGATATATTAATCTTGAAATAAATTGGGTATAAAATTATACAGGATGTAAGTAAAAAGATCAACTAAACTTTAATTACGTCAAAAATCAACAACAAAAAAAAACTGTCCTATAAACTTGTTCGGAATTTTTTCTTGTAAGTTATACTGTGTTAAAGTTCGAGAAAAAAAATATTTTTCTAATAAAACATAAGCTGAAGCGCTATCTTTCAAATTTAAAATGTAGCTTCAATTTTTGATTGTCCACACGCTGATATAGCCGTCATTATTATTTTTTTCCTCCGAGCTACTTCAAATTTGACTTACTATTTAGAATACTAAAAGCTTGGTAACAATGGGTTTTTGCTACATATAACTAGAAAGCACCATTATCTAGAAAAATGATAGGATAAGAATACATTTTTTTTACATTTGCATCTTCTTTTTTCGTTTTCAAATCACATCCTCATTTACATATTTTTTTTGGGAACTTTAGGGGGTAGTAGGTATCTCCTAAGGGGTGAACATTTTACTACGGTTATTTTTACACAAAGTTTTTCCTTTTAACTGTAGATTCGGTGGAACAACACCTTTTTAAAAACGATTAAAAGTTGGCAATTAATTTTGGTTCTGGTTTCGGCACATTCGTTTTTCTTTTACATAAATATCTATTTACTCATTTACTTTTGTAATGGGTACAAACAAGTCTAACTTAGTCGTTGTTTCAGTGTTACTAAGCGAGGAAATAGAAAACGACGACTTACAGTTCAAGACCTTAAAGATCACCGATTTCGGCCTGGCCAGGGAGGTGTACAAGACGACACGGATGTCGCAAGCGGGCACCTACGCCTGGATGGCCCCCGAAGTCATCAAGAACTCCACCTTCTCCAAAGCGAGCGACGTGTGGAGTTACGGCGTTCTGCTGTGGGAGCTGCTCACCGGCGAGACCCCCTACAAGGGCATCGACACCCTAGCGGTTGCCTACGGGGTAGCCGTCAACAAGCTGACGCTGCCCATACCCACCACCTGCCCTCAACCCTGGAGGGAGCTCATGGAGAGTAAGTACTCATTTGACTTTTTCCCATTGTTTAATTTTTATTTAATTTATTCAGATTTGAATATAAGTACATATCAAGGACCTCAATGAAGGAGGTTTATTGTAGGTACCAGAAACCTGGAAAATTGCGTAAAAGCAATGAAATCAATTAAGTTATTTTCTTCAGGAAGTTGATTTAAAAGCAACATTCATAAACATTGCGTATTCGCAGTAAATAAATAGGTAACTTGATGAATAGGGCACATGTCGTAGTATATTTCTTGGGAATTAATAAACAGATCCATAAATTATATTTTCCGAGATGTTTTTCATCAGAGAAAAGCCATCGGGCGCTGAAAATGGGCTACATATTTTATGCTGGAAAATATTATCGGGGAAACCTACCCCTAATAATAAATATCAATTTGTAAGTATACGCTTCCTTGGAAGTGGCTCATTTCTTCGCTTGATATTTCCGGGAAATTTTCCTTCGTAATGGGAAAGTTCCCTGTAAAAGATTTTGTAAAATTATAATTGCAATTATGTTTTATACAGGGGTTCTTTTTAAAGCTAATACAATTGTTTTTGTCATCATATTTTTTTCCATTTAAACCTATTGTCAAAAGAGAATTTTTATTTTCAAATCATTAAGAAAGACCCAAGTTTTCTTACCAAAATTGAGCAATTTTTCTTGAATACCTTTTTTAATCTAACCAGTTTCGGATACTTATGGTATTTGAGGCATAGACTTTCGTTTTTTTTTTTACTTTGAATATGTAAAACGTCTAAACTCTTGTCTAGATTGTCTTTCTGGTCTAAAACGATATTCTTAACAACTTGTCTTTTGTAAACACGATTTAGTGGCACGCGAAAAAGCATAAAGGATTATTCAAGGACTGGCAGACGATCTTTAGAGTTTATTGCAGTCACTAAGTTTTGCAATTTATCGTAAATCAATCTGAAGCGGACTTACTGCAGTAAAAATACAAAGATATGAAATATTTTGTTGTCTTTGAAACAAAGTAACGTTCTTTCCTAAATCATTTCCTGAGACATCTACTAAACTGAACAAAAAAATTAAAGAAGCAGAAAAATTTCTAAATCCTTGTAGTGATTTATTATTTTTTTTATTTTCTGTGCAATTATTTTTCATTGATTGTGGTGAAAAGTCTTCATTTTTTTTTTAATCGTACAGCGAATGGAAGATGGACTTTAGAAACCTGAATCAATCCTGTTCAAGGGTCTTTTGGTATGTTTGGGAATTTTTTTTTTTGTATTCAGAATTAATTTGAGAATGTACAAAAAAATTACTTATCCAACACTTGTGTATAATGATACTATAAAGGCCGTAGGACATTTATACCCATAACACACAAGTATAGTCTTTCCGAAGTCAGTTAAACATGTAAAAAAACGCTTGGCAATAAAATTTAATGGGTTTCATAGGCGTCCTTAAAAAAGTTTTCTGATAAAGGTAAAAAATTATAATAATTTGTATATAATGTGCAGAAAGTTTCTATTATATGTTCAATTGGCCATATTTTAATTATTTATGTCAATTTTATTATATTGATGGTAATTTAAAATTACCTGAATCACACCTAATTCCGGATTGTTGCACTGCATTGCTGGGTAATTTGTCGACCACTTGACAACGGCTGAGATTTATTGCCCAGTGGCCCAATGCAACTGTATTTGTATTTCGTTTGCCCGCGCTCGCATTCTTCAACTGGGGGTATACATTTCTACCACCTCCACATTTAGTTCGACCAGACCTGTATATATTACAAATTTTTTAAATATCTCAATGCCGAGTTACTGCGTCAGCGACCGAAACTGGTACATACTGTCATCTTGGTTCTTCAATTGATATCGGAAAGACTATACCATAAATAACTATTTTTGCTGTTTTGAAAAATCAACGACTACTTTGCAAATATTGCGAAAAGTACCTATGTTTGTAGTTCAATACATGCCCATAATGTCTGTAAATTTTGAAATCGATCGGTCGAATCGTTTTCCTTCCCTGAATCGTCAAAATTTTATAAAAAATTAAAGAAGCGGGTTTTATTGGTCCTTAAATATTAATTAATGATTAAATTTTTTTGCGTTATTTTTCGAATACTAAATATCGAAAAAGAAATTCAGTTTTGAACAAAAAACCAATTTTTCAAAATTAAAAACAATTTTTGCGTCCTCTTTTTTACAATTTTTTATTGAAAATTTCAAATGTCGATAAAAAAAATTATTTTCTATTGCATCTCAATTTTACATTGAATATTTCAAATGCCGAGGAAAAAATTATTTTCTTTTTCATCTCAAGATTTCAGAACTAGAATCTTCAAGCTTTAAGATGCTTCTTTTTTTTCTCGATACGAACATTATTCACGAAGTTACAGCTTTCAAAAATCACTAAAATTTCTGCTCTTTTAATTTTGTTGCTGAGTGTATTTTCCAAAGTTTCTTTTTCAAACTGACCAAAAAGGGTTTTTGGACAGTTTAGTCTAGTTTTTGTTTATGATCAGCTGTTGACGAGCTCCTAGCTATTGATTTTAAACGTTAATAGCGAAAACAAAAATTGAAAAAAATTACAAAAGCTTACGTAGGTAATTATTATGAGAAAACTGTATTGCATCAAGTTTGAAGTGTATGTCTTCAATTATCCTTGAGTATTTCTTTTTTTTCCATAAAATATTACTCTGTTCTTTGCTTTGACGAGAGGAATCAGTTCTGAATAGTATATTGTCTCAGATGGTATTTCTCAAATACATAGAAGGATTTACACAACAAAAACATTTAAAAAATGATTTTTTGTCTCGATTTGTAACACTGTTGTAAAGAATTGGTCCACCTATTCATTCACAGAAGACAACTAGACGTTTTTAGTTGACTGCTGTTTTTCGCCAGATTTTCTTAAAGCACGCGTACTTTACACATTTCTTCTGGGACCACCTGCGATAATTATTTTTCTTAAACAAACAATCTGCAATTACGCTGGCTATTGTCTTTGCAAACGCACCACCACTCGCGCATATTATTATGCAAATAAACGTTGAGAAATCCGAAGGTACCTGGTAGCATTATAAAGTCAGTGATTTAATATCAGAAGTTTTATGGCAGCTATTAATCCCACTAATTGAATATATGCAATAAGTGTATACAAACAGCATTGGGTAATTACTACCAATAACTGTGAAAGCATAGATTCTTCGGTTTATCTTCCGTAAAAATGCCGCTGTTTATACGCTTACAGTGTAGCCACTACCAAAAACGGGGTAGTGGAAGTATTTAATCTAACAGGAATATCTAAGTGGATACGAATATTGGAATGCGAACAATTTTAATTGTGCAATAATTTTCTCATTCCTCGGTGGATTTCTTGGCACTGAATTCCTTGCAAATTCGAGTGCAAAGGGCACTGATGATATTTATTGATATGTCATCGAGGCAGTAATGCATACATGTGGTGTAAGCGACCTTGAATAATTATCTGCTTCAGTGTGCAACCATTCAATTAATATCGGAAAAGAAATTGTTTTACTAGACGGCAGCCTTGTAAAATTAGACGTGTTTAGTTTTATTTGCGACACCTTAAGCCGGTTGCGTCTAGCGCTTGAATTATCCTATTTTGAATATTTAGAAGAAAATATTTAGGGTAAAATTGTTGCAAGAGAGTTATTTATTTGAGAGTTTTAAAAGAGTGCCCCTTTTCGGTCAGAAAGACTTTGGTATTCCTAATGTAAACAGATTGTTGGTACTTTCCAAGAAAAAGCCATTAAGATAAAATGACACGTTCCTTCTGAAGGTTCCATCATTGATTTTGGAAAAATTGTAGTTATCAAAATCTACTAAGTGACGGATTATGTTATTTAAGAAGATGGATAGTATTGTATCTTTATCATGTCAAACAGAAATTGTTATATACTTTAATCCCAAAATAAACAAGATTAACATTTTTGTTTCATAAAATGGCTATAATCTTTCAATGCAGTCATCTAAATTTCAAAATAAATTTTTCCATTGACATTCAATTATACTGTTATGAGTAGGCTTAGAGCACGTGCAGAGTCTAACAGAGCCGGCGCGAGGGACGGTGGCCTTCACAGCTGACTCGCGTTTTGAACTGTTCTGTTATTTACGGAACCTTGTAGTAGTTGGTGTCGTGTCGATACCTTTCTTTACGTCTGTTGTCTCTATTTAAATAACTATTTATAAATAGTAACATAATTTACATTAACAACTATTAGTTGGGGGGAAAAGTGAAGTAAAACGTCAAAAGAGAAAAGAAATAGATGGGAATTATTTCAAATGCGGTTTGACAGTGATCCCGAAGGTTACAGGGACATACGTTTTAAAGGAAATGACCTGTTTTGTACTGTGTGTGAACGCATTATAAATTCTTGTGACGAGACATTTGAAGAGCCATGCCTCGTCCAGCGCGTATTTTTCTGTGAACTTACAGACGCCTTACTTTCAAGCAATATTCCATTAAACAAACTGAGAACCCCAAGTTCCGTAATTCCGTAAATTGCAATCACAAATAAAATTTTGTAAAGAAAAATCAAAAAGAGTAGTTCGAAAATGATTTAAAAATACACTTTGTCCACTGTAAAACCTGACCTTGCTCAATGCGACCGGCATGGCGACACAGTGTGATACAAACGGACAAAAACTTGGAACAATTTCGCAAGGTAAGAAATAAATAGAATTTTATAGCACCTATTTTATATCAGTAAACTCAACTGCATTTGTGGTTTTAAATAATAAAATAATTTGACATACCTGATGTTACAACAACTGTTGAAAGTGTTACCTTGCTTCATCACAACACAATTGCTTCACCGTAATACAAATGTTGTCTTGCTTCACCATAAATTAAAACGATATCCATCAACACCGAGTTGCTATACACACAAGCCATTGACACTACAAAAAAACTACTGTAAACACTATCTCAACGACGATTGTAAATTCGGATTTCAGTATTCGGAGTCGCTGAGGCCACGTGGCTGTCCANACAAATGTTTTCTTGCTTCACCATAAATTAAAACGATATCCATCAACACCGAGTTGCTATACACAAGCCATTGACACTACAAAAAAACTACTGTAAACACTATCTCAACGACGATTGTAAATTCGGATTTCAGTATTCGGAGTCGCTGAGGCCACGTGGCTCTCCACGCATATTGCGAATGACGCTGGAGACTACAGTTGTCCAGCCATGTAATGCTTGAAAGTACTACAACTTCAATAATTTTTTTCTCGGAAACTATAAGGATTTTACAAACTAATTTTTTACGATATTGACTCCATTTCTCATGTCACATCTATTTCCAAATTTTTTTCTGTATTTGTATATGAAGATGAACACAGTGCTCTCATTGATGTGGTAGTAATAACAATTGGTTGGTAGTTGGAAATAATTGTTACACGAAGATGTATTTTTTAATTTTACTCGAATGTCGTATATTTCAGCAAAATTTTTCAAAAACAACCAGTTCTATGCTACAGGGTCTAAATTTCTATTTTCCAAAAGACAAAAAAATTCGACATTTTTTAAAGGTGTATCTATGAAAAAGAGAGTTCCACCCAACCCATATTTTTGTACGAACGAAATTTGGTACTGATTATACAACTGGTTTTGAAGATTAAAAAAAGACGTATCATCACAAAAGCTACATTTTCATACGTAGCCAAAATGGACCTCTAATTCATTTCAGTTTTTTTTTGTGTTAATTTTGACCAAGAAGCATGCAAAATTTTGGCTGTCGAATTGAGGGAAACGCTGTATTTTCGCAAGCAGATCTATACTTATCCATTTTAAGTACTCGTTAATGATTAGGTATAGTAAAAATGTAAAAAATTCCGCGTTGTGCATAATACTTCTAGGCAACTTTTTGCTTCACAATTGAAACGTTAAACTAGAAAATTCGAGGCGCCTGCGAAATAATCCTCGCGTGTGGAATAAAATTAGCATCCTTAATTTTAATAACGCCACTCTCAGAAGCCTCCTATTTCGCACGAGGGAGATGGGGCATTTTCTTCCCGTTACGCACCTAATGGCCAGTGTTTACGTCCGAGAATAGCGCAAAAGTTCAACGACACTTAACTTCCCGGTAAAGAAACCGAGTTGGTAACTGCTCGGGACATTTTTCCGCTCCCGCTGCCTTTCGTTTTTCCAAACGAAAGCCTTTCGGCCTCATCGAGGACGTAGTTAACATATAAATTAAGAGCTGCCTGCGTGTGACATTTTTGGTGATGGCTCATTTATGTCGCAGGGACGTCGAAGGCCGGAATTTTTAGGCGATGGAATGTCGGCTCTGTGCTTATTGGGATCCGCACGGAGAAAAATGTATCGGATCGAGAATACAGTTATTTGCGTATCTGTTACCTGTTTTTTTAAGTAATCTAAAGTATTTAATATTATTTCGGAATTTAGTTCTTTAACTTGTAAGAACCGTTGCAATTTTCAATTGGCAATACATGGTGAACTCCAAAGTAAACAGGACTTTTCAAAAATAGGTATTTCTAGTGAGGCCATCTATTGGCAATTACATGCGTCGGAATGGTAGATCCTTCACTCATGTACTGTCAAAATTTCGTGACATTTGGACGAATAGAAGCGGAACTATTGCGTCTGAAGTGACAGTATGTTTGTCATCGATACAAAAATGAGCATCGAACAAAAAGCTAGCATTAAGTTTTGTTTTAAACTTGGTAAAACTGTTACCGAAACGTTTCAATTGATGAACCAAGTTTATGGTGATGATTGTTTATCCCGTAGCAGAGATCATAAGTGGTATACTCGGTTTAAAAACCGGTCGTAAGGACATAAATGATGAGCAACATGATGGCCAACCAAAATTTGTGATCAACGTAGATTCCATCAAAACTGTGCGTGAATTCATCAAATTATCGGCCAAAATCTTCATTGAAATTCATGGAATTACAAGTGAGCGTCCCAAAAAGCATGAATTTATCGCATTTGGGCTACCGAAAAGTGTGTGCTCGGAGTGTCCTGTTCCTGTACAAGTTGACTGACGACCAAAAATTGCTCAGAATTCGAAGGACATCAAGGAGGCAAAAAAGGACAAAAACTTCCTTTACAACATTTTGACTGGTGATAAATCGTGCTATTTTCAATAGGATCAAGAAACCAAGGGCCAAAGTGACGAGTGGAAGGCGCCAGACAAGTCAAAACCCAAAAAATCTCGTTTGAAGAAGTCAAAAGTGAAGGCAATGTTGGTTTGCTTTTACGATCCCAAGGGCATTGTCAACAAAGAGTTCGTTCCACCGGGCCAAACCGTTAATGCACGATTCTATCTTGGCGTTTTGAAGCGTTTGGTGCTTCGTATTCGCCCAGAATATCGCGTGGAAGGAAGTTGGCGTTTGTTACACGATAATGCGCCATCTCACTGATCGATACTTGAAACCGATTTTTTTGAATAAAAATCGCATTTTAGCTGTAAACCACCTTCCCTACTCGCCTGATTTGGCACCGTGCGACTTTTATCTTTTCCAGAAAATGCATTTGCCGATGAAAGGAAAGCGTTTTGTAGATGTAGAAGCCCTCCAAAAGGTTTGCACCGACGATATCCTAAAGGACATCCCGACCGACGATTTAAAACACTCATTCGAAATGGGACTATTTTAAATAAAAATAAATCGGTTTTGCCGAAAACAAAACTTAGTTCTTATTTTTAAAAAGTACTGTTTACTTTGAAATGCACATTGCAGATTATGACATTTTGTGCATTGAAGAGGAATTAGACAGCACTGGCAGCGTTTTTTTTTAATATTCCTTCTAATTGTACTTGTGTGATAAAAAAACATAAAAAATGGGGACAAACACCCATTGTCCATCGACATTGCCAGTGCCGACGCCAGGGATCGAACCCAGACCAGAATAGGAAGTCTGGAGCACGTGGATTCGATAACTTATATACAGAAAGCTGTAGCTTCAGAACAGTAGTTTTTCAGACCTAGGTCCCATGGACTTGATCGAGACATTGAGGACTATTCGGCAAAGTTTCGTACCATTCGATCGGGACCGGTTTTCCATAAGGATAGTTGCGGGGTCTTTTTCTATGTGGGTTTTCAAATAACTCTATGGCATAAATAGAATGGATTCTAAACAGTACAGCAGTATCCTAGTTTAGTTCTAACATACCAAAAATACAAAATAATGAGTGAAGCGATATTAGTAAACGAAATAAAATAAACTCTTTTTTTGAGATAAAACCGAACAGTTTTTAAAATTCCATACCTGTGAGGCCCAAAAGCGAGTTGTTTTACGCATGTTTATGCGTTTTGTTCTTAAAATTACTTTTTATAATAAAGAAAATTAGTTGTTTTTCAAACCTTAGCATTCTCTAAATAATTTTTTGTGTACCTATATCTTACTAGAATTATGTTAAGCTAATTTGGAGGTCAGGAAAAATGATAAATTTTATATAGACACTGCGAAAATTGAAATTTCTTCACTTTTTCTATTTGAAATTCCCTTCTAAAATTGAGAGTATCGACGCAAATTTGTAACCAATCACGGTGTACACACTTTATATTAACATCTTTAAAATTCTCGAAATAACAATTGTCTAATTTATTCTAAATTACAAAGTTACAGTTACTCCAGAACCGTTTTACTTGTAAATACATAGAAAACGTAATTGTGTAGTTCAGGAGCGTAGGTGCATGTTACTTTCCATATCATACATATCCGCTCCTCCACTTTTGCGGTTTGGTTTTCCCCGCGAACACCCTTTGTACGCTGACCGTAGCGGCTCGCTTATTATGCGTGCGTACACTCGGGCTGTTCATTGTTCTCGTCTTTTTATATTTAGATAGGCGCCGCGCGCCTTGAATTTCAATTAGACACCTACCTGGTACAGATGTTGATCCACCGGTGGCGGTTCTTTGAGCGTTGTTGGACTTGTTTGATGGTGGACTTATTGCGGATAATGCCACGGGATGGGGTGTTATTATAATGCCGATGATTGATTTCTCGGTATCGGTCTGTTTGTTGATAAATTGGTTACTGCTTCTTGAGTTTTATTGGTTTCACTTTGATTCCTGCCCTCCTGATGGAACAATTAAATGTCAATATACAGGGTGTTTCGCATAAGAACTAACACAGAGCAGGGGCGTGATGGGGAATTAACGCAACTTACACCTTTATACTTAGCTGCACCCCTGAGAAATTATAGGCCTTGAAAGTGGGAGAGTTTACACTTCTTGTCAGTCGCCACATTATGTTGCTTCTCCTAGAGTAGAACTTGAAACAGTGACGAAAAAAGTAAATTTCCCTCTTTTTTCAACCAATTTAAAGAAATTATATTAATATAACAAAGCTTTTTACAATTTGTCGTTATTGTGTTGATTTTTTAAGAAAAATCAGTGGCGTATCATTTTTTTCTTTAAAAATATCCAAAGACGTGCCTGCACGCACGCCCCTGGTGAAACTAAAAACAATATTTTCATCATGAAACATGTATTGTTAATTGTCAAAGCTGGTAAAATTTCATTAAAATATCCTGAGCGGTTTCCGCAATATTTATAAATTTGTATTTTTTTATTAAAACTTTATCACCCTGTAGATCAGATACTAAGCGTAAGTCGGTGCAAGGAATGCATCGACTTACCAAACGTCCTGTATATGGTTCAAATCTATTAATATTAGAATTTAAGTTACATCTTGTAATGAAACAATGTATATTATACAGAGTGTTTCATAATGATGTGCAAATATTTTAAGAAGGTGTTCAGAAAGTAATTTTAGAGGGGTACTTCCTATATTTTTTTTTTTATTTGAGCCCCCCCTGAGAAAATAATCAAATCTCAAAATGGCCGAACAAATTAGCTTTTATTTTTTTTCACGAAAACGGTTACACATAGAAATTTGAATTTTGGTACACGTTAACAACTAGTTGAATGGTATTTTTTGGTAGTTTTTTTTTCTGGCTTACGCCTTTGAATGAAAGAAATTAGCACCCGTTGATTTTATTTCTCTCACAACTTTTTTCTACGTTAGCCAATTCCAACCAGAAAAATAGCTTTCATTACTACATTTCATTTAGAAACTTTTTTACTCTTCCCATTTTTTCGTATACTTAATGATTTATGAGCAAAAAAATAAATTATTTTTCCTTCTCGATTAGGTGCACATAATTAGTATAACAGTTATAGTCTTTCCGAAGTCAGTTGAACATGTAAAAAAACGCTTGGCAATGAAATTGAATGACTTTCATAGGCGTCCCTAAAAAAAGTTTCTGCTAAAAGTGAAAAATTATAATAATTTTTATATAATGTGTAGAAATGTGTATATTATATGTTCATTTGGCCAACAACATATTTTAATTATTTATAATTTTAATCAATTTTATTATATTGATGGCAAGTTTCGTTTTGTTCCGTTGCAAAGTGTCATGTTGTAATAATAGCTTTGTTCGTAAACCTACACAACGTGTAGTGTAGTGGAATTCAGTGTTACACTAAAATAATAATTGTGCACCACTTTTAGAGAAAACATTTGGCTGTTCGTTAATTCAATTTGGGTAAACTTAAACTGGCATAACCTAATTGTAAATCATGGTTGTGATGAGTGAATTATTTAGTGACTCTGGAAGCGAATCGGAATCAGATGATGAAGATTACCTTCGTAAAAAAAGAAAAATTCATGTTTTATTGGCGACCTGTTTCCAAAAAAATAAAAGAAAGTGCATTACAAATTTTATAGAACTTGTTCGAAACTGTGAGGAAGACGAATTTATCAGCCATTTCAGAGTAAAATCAAATATTGCCAAATTTTTAATGATCTATCTAAAATATCTACCAAGATGTGACATTTGTGATAAAAGCTTCATTTTCGCGCCACAAATATACTACACTACACTTTTACACCACCTTGTTAGTCAGTGTAGTAGTGTCTGCACTATTACACTACACTGGACTTTTCGAACACCTGGATTATACCTGCACTTGGCTACACTGCAATAAACGAACAACGTATTACTACACTAGTGCAGCAGTGGAAGGTTTACGAACAAAGCTAATATTATTTCTCCCTTTCGCAATTATAATATCACTGATTAATAGAAGGTGCCTATAGTAAATTAAAATTACCCGAATCACACCAAATTCCGCATTGCTACACTGCACTGCTGGGCAATTTGTCAACCACTTGTCAACAGCTGAGATTTATTGCCCAGTGACCCAATGCAGTTGTGTTTTTATTTCGTTTGCCCGCGCTCGCATTCTTCAACTGGGCGTATACATTTCTACCACCTCCACGATTAGTTCGACCAGACCTGTATATTGGTATGACTAAATAAATAAGGGAACAAGTTTAAGTAACAACAAGTCAATGCCGAGTTGCTGCGTCAGCGACCGAAGCTAATTTTTTCGGCCATTTTGAGATTTGACTATTTTCTCGGGGGAGGCTCAAATCGAAAAAATGTATTGGAAGTACCCCCCCTAAAATTACATTTTAAACATTATGAAACACCCTGTATATACACAGTGAATCAGTTTTTTTGGAGCAATGTAATTTTAATAATTAATAGAAAAAGCAGTCTGAAAATAACTTTTTGTTACAGATTTTGTATTCTTGTTTCAGAATGCTGGGAGTCAGACCCCCACAGACGGCCATCCTTCGAACTTATCCTAGAAGACTTGGACAATATCGTTCACTCCTCATTTACACAAACACCTCACGAAAGTTTTCACATCATGCAAGACGACTGGCGGCAGGAGATCGAGGAAGTCCTGCTGGAACTGCGCAGGAAAGAAAAGGTATGGAAGGTGAAGCCTTTGGCAAAATAGAATTATTCAGAATTATTTAGATTTAGCATTGATTGGTGTTCAATTATTGTGTGACTGGTAAGCTCATATATTTATTTGTGGGCAAAAATTTTCACATAGTAATAAAGAGCTAAATTTTACATTTGGTAAAAAAATTGTATCTATTGTGCGTTAATATGGATGTATTTATAAAACTTGATAATATGAACCTGTAAACTATTTTAAATTTTCTACTTCCAATGGGTTATAATGTTTTAGAATGTTTGTAGTCAGTTGTTTTTGTGACTGTATTTTGATCGCATAAACAATTTCTTTGATATACTCGCAAATCTAAAATCAAGAGGCTTTATGTCTGGGATTGGAAGAGGAAAACTAATATCGAAATGTAACGCCTCTTGATTTTTATGTTTGGGGGCATATCAAAGGAATCCTGTATGCAACAAAAATATACAAGGGGAACAAGTGATGAATTGAAGACACACAGTAATATAGGTACCAAATAAGTTTTCAAAAATTATGGAAACCAACATAAGAAAAGACACTCCTACTCGTGCAAGAAAACGAGGTTTATTGAATTTTATTTTATTTATTATTTATCCCACTATCTTTATTCAGGATGAGGAGAAAATCTCACCTAGAAAAAATTACGCTTAAAACTGCCCTATTAAAGGAAAATCTTCAGATGTTTGGTGTTTCTGATTCCAGAACAATGTGTTCTTATTCATTTTTAACATATTCAGAATCTTCATCAGCTTGTTTTAGAGGCAGCAATAGTGTAATGATTTTTTTATTAAAACAATTTCTAAAGATTTTTTGAAATGTACGGTTACTATATTATTTAAATTGGCAAAGATAATGGTCGGAACCCTTTATATGCTAGATTTTAACAAATTCTCAATTTTCCCATTTTTTTTTTCAAATTATCTGGAAAAATAACCACTTTTTTCAACTCCTAATTTTCTAGAAATTTTGGTGCTCCGTTCGCACCCACATTTCCAATTTTTTTATTATGTATATGATTAAATAATGTTTCCTAGAACATTGTACCTCATTAAAGGTAATAGCAATTTTTAAACTAGTTTGTATGTTTCACGTAGCAAATGTTGGCAACATATTTACTCGAATGTACAGTTAAATTTAATTTTTTTACGGCAAGTGTAAAATTTTGCTCTTATATTTAAATTATATCAAAATTGTTACCTTAGTCTTTGTTAAATAACTTGCTTTATTTGTTTACTAACACAAAATATAAAAATTAAAAAAAAAATAGATGAAAATTTTCATAATATAGTTTTGTATAATGCAAGTGCTCCACACTCACAGTCATCAACTTACCAGCTACCCAATGTCCACAAATATTTGCCAGTTCTAATTTTATCGTTGTAATATCCCATTAATAATCACTTTCCTTTTTTCTATTCAATGCTTTCCTTGTATCGTCAGGCTTGTAAATCTTACGAAGAGGTAAATACTTTCTGTCATATTCTAATCTTGATAGCATTCGTCCACCTGTTGAACGTTCTCTTTTTAGGAGTTGCGGTGTCGAGAGGAGGACTTGAACAGAGCCCAGTTGCAGCAGAGGATGCACGAGGAGCAGTTGCGACAGAAGGAGCAGGAGCTGCAAGCCAGAGAAATCGATTTACTCGAACGAGAGCTTGATTTTATGATCAAGCAGCAGACGCCCACGCCACTTAAACGAAAAGGTAAAGAGTATGTTGTTTGAAAAATATGCAGTGTACCAGTGAGTTTTGCCGTTACCACCTACATTATAAAACTTCTTAACATCAGGGTTGCATAAGTTTGAATGTTGTGTTGATGTTTTATCAATGTTGCGCAGCGTCAATTTCTTTGTATTGCACGTAGTGAAGGCTTTACTGAGGGTTAATTTTCTGACAATTGCTGTTCTTCTTTTCAGGCAAATTCAAACGATCTAGGTTAAAATTACTTAAAAAGGAGCCTGGTACGAACATCAGCTTCCCATCGGATTTTAGGCACACGATAACAGTTCAACATACTCTAGACCCCAAAGTTATTACATCACCAAATAGTCCCCCGGGATCCCCGGCGATACCAAGGCTTCGCGCAATAGCACGTGAGTACTGTTTTTCTCTGTCGCTTCCATAAAACGTGTAACATCGCACATAAAATTTTTGTAGGTCGTTTTGAATGATAATAAAAAAATTGTTAAAAGATACTAACAAACAAGGAAATAATGAGACAACCTGCCCTGTATTGTTTTGTTTTTGTACGAAATCATTGCTGGAGATCAAAAAAATAATTAAAACTAAAACGAATTTGGCGATCAACTGCGACATACTAAACTGAGCCTTAATTGCGCCCTCTGTCAGTAGGAAGCTCAACTAAAATCTCATGCTACTGTCCTCCTTTTCGTTAGTAAGCGCGAGTTGAATTAAAATTTTTAAAATAAAAAATGTATATAAGGAGTTCTTAGCGAAATTCTTATACGGTTACGTCATGGTAGAATAATATTCAGTGATAAACTATAATTTTTTTTATGCATACTCTGATGCCTTTTTCGGTAAATTTCCCTATAGTTCCCAAGAAAAATTATTTAGAGAATTGAATTTCCCATCAAAATGGCTTATTTAAAACATTTAAAAGGAAAATTTTATGCAAAAAATCGTTAATAAACAATTTGAAAAAAATACAAAAAATTTGATTTTTTATTTTTTTTACTTTTTTGCCTCGTTTTTTTTGAGTAAAGATAGGTATAGGCATTGCTTCATAAAAAAAAGGAGATAACATTTTCTTAAAAAAAAAGCGGTTGTACAGTATTTTTGGATGAGAATTGATTGATATATGGCCGTTCAACCTTTCGATTTTCGTCCCGTTTACCCTTATATGTTTTAATTCTCATTTTTGCAAAAAAAGGAAGGATTTGTTCAAGGATTTTCATCACATGACTTGTTTGAAGGGTCATTAAAAATGAAAAAACCACGGGGTGCTATTAAATTAGAGGGTTGAAATTAAAGATAGGGGTGAAAATGCACTTTTGCAGTTTTTTAAATATAGCACGAAAACGAAACAAAATTTCGGTGTAGTTCATAGGGAGAATTTCGTAGAGAATTGAATTTCCCATCGAAGTGGCTTATTTAAAAAATTTAAGAGAAAAATTTTATGACAAATTGTTAATAACAATTTAAAAAAAAGCAAAAAATAAGATTTTGATTTTTTTGCTTTTTTGACTAATTTATGTTAAAGACGACGAAAATCTAAATATATTTAAGTTTGATCGGTAATAACTCGGTCAATATTAGTCCAAAAACTTTTGAAAACGCATCATTTTGAGGGGAATCTCGTCTAGTTTTTTTGTACAGCAACTTTCTTTGCCTACTTCTGCTAAAAAAAATTAATCAAAAAAAAAAAACATCTTATTTTTTACTTTTTTGAAATTGTTTATTAACGATTTTTTACATAAAATTTCCCTTTTACATTTTTTTATAAGCCATTTCGATGGGAAATTCAATTCTCTAAATAATTTTTCCTGTGAACTATGTATAGCGAAATTTTGCTTCGTTTTCGAGCTACAATTAAAAAATTGAAAGTGGTGCATTTTCACCCCTGGGGAAATAAAAAAAATATGTGTGGCGAATAGTATTATTTTTTTTGTCAATTTCAAGAACGCCAGACTTACAAAAAGACAAAATAATTTATACTAGTTACTTTTATACATATTAAATTATATCGGTAGAACTATTTTATTACTTTTAGTGATAATAAAAAATTTTCTTGCAAAAAATCTAATTTAATTTCAACTTAAATTTTAAATTTAATGTTTTTATTAATTTTGTGATAGTAATCCAGATCAAATAAATAATTAGATAAATGTAATTGTTTTATTTTTGACTCCTGGACTGGCCAAAAGTGGTCTGATCGCTGTTTAATTATTTTTTTGGGACACCCTGTATATTTAAATATTGTTATCAGTGTCCTTTTGCCTTTTTTTTTCTCCAATTTCCACCCTCTAATTTAATATACTCCGCGGTGTTTTCATCTAAAATGACCCTTTGAACAATTCATGCAATAAAATTGCTTGAACGTCATAGTTCCTTTTAACCCTGTTCTTTTTTTGGCTATAATCAATCACCTATTAGTCCAATGCCTTTTTTTAAAGTTAGGCTCCTTCAGGACATTTTCTCCATGTTTTTAAGATAACCGTTAGTTAGGTATTTAATGAAATTTATAGAAATATAAAAAAAAAACCAAGGATAACTCTGTATTGGAGACCTGCAACCTTTTAAAAAAGTAAAATTGTACAAGGTAACTTGATCTAAATCAGTTTATTTTCATAGAAGAAAGGTATCCCTGAAGAAAGGACTATTTTATATATAGTTGCAATTAATATTGGAGACCTACGAAAATTTTATGTTCGAAACGACAATTTGAATTTTCAGCATTTTTGGCATGGTGTTTTCATTGCATGGTACTTTTCACAATTGTGTGTGTTTTTAGAAGCTGCTTCAAATTAGGTGATGTCCTCCTTTTTTGTTTATTTATTTAGTTTTGAAAATTTTGTCACATATATTTTGGTCTTACGCATCAGCAAAATATACTCCTGTAAACAGAGATCATTTCTAAATT
Source organism: Anoplophora glabripennis (assembly GCF_000390285.2). Classification (NCBI taxonomy): domain Eukaryota; kingdom Metazoa; phylum Arthropoda; class Insecta; order Coleoptera; family Cerambycidae; genus Anoplophora; species Anoplophora glabripennis. The sequence continues at coordinate 3,276,572 of NW_019416568.1, read as the reverse complement.
TAAGTACGAAAACTACGATCTAACAGTAAGTAACTTACTGAAAGAATATTATTAGCTGTTTGTACATTTTTTTATTCATAATAAACTGTTTACACACTACTGATTGGTATGTGTATTTATTTAATAGGCGTAATAAACAATGTAGCTGATACTTTATAAATGCTAATGATCAATGATAATGGTCGGGGAATTCACAAATTACAAAATTTTAATGACATGCTCTCAAAATTTACATAAACAACATAGGAAATTGTGGTTATGAATTTTATCATTAGTTTCGACCTATGACCATAATTATGTTAAATAGAAGACAATTACACCTCAGTATATCTAAAAAGAATAAACACACACAAACAGTTACAATTCAATTTATACAGGATGTTTCGTAATAAGGTACCATATATTATACAGGGTGTTTCGAAATTCTCAAACACAGAGTGGGAGAAAAACTGAATAGAAAACCTTATTACACTTTTCGATCAGACAAGATACAAGAACGCATTTTTCTATTACTACATGAAATAACACCTGAGAATAATGCTCTTCAGCAGTTCAGCAAGTGCAGAAGGATGTTTAGCAGCAGGTGGTGAACATTTCGAACAGTTTTTATAGTTAAAATTTATTATCATTAATCAATTAATTAATATTAAAGTCTGCTTCATCATCGATAACTGGAAAAGCAATTGTCTGATTGAAAAAGTGTAATATGGTTTTCTACTCAGTGGTTGCTCTAAATTAACCTCCCACTCTCCGTGTCCGCGAATTTCGAAACACCCTGTATATTCTAGAGGTAGTAGGATTTTAATAAATGAGATTTTTAATTTGAATTTTGGATCCACTGTCTTTTGATTTTTAGATACAGAATGTTATATTTATTTTTTTTAACATGAATTTTGCCTATTTTACAAAAAAATGTTTTAGGTAGAAACTCGTAACATATTGATGTTAGGATTTTGAGGTTATGTAATTTTTGATTATACTCAAAAAATGTACTTTGGTTGACATTCGCATTTGATTTTACTATTTTAAACAATATTTTTTTATTAAATACACAAGAATTTGAAAAAAAAAAGAAAAACAAAACTTGCACATTTACCTCCACTTTTTGTTCTTTCTAAACTTCAAGATTTTAACCTCAAAAAGTTTTGATCTAAAATATTCTGATTTTGCAGCATAACAAACATTCTGTGTAATTCATTTAATAATTATTCATACCAGGCTATTTATGGACTGTCATAACATATGCTCACTAAGATGTCAATATGATATGTCAATCATTTATTTATAAATTTGTTTTAATAAAATTAACTTAATGCTCTGAATCTTGAAAACAAATGACGAAATCTCTTTTTCAATATTCTATTACCCATACAATTTATGGTATGTTAATCTGAAACCACTTATACACATACAGTGTGTTACACTTTGAGTAGCACCACCATCATATTTTGGAACACATGGGTCGATGTTCAAATTTTTTTTCAGCATGGGGTACTTGATGAGGTATTACCATATGTAATTTTTGTTTACCCTGTTATTATGGCCTACTATATTCAAAACTTTGCTAACAATTGGAAAATCTTACTAAGCATTGAAAAAACCTGATAACTTGATTGAATTGTCCGTATTTCCATTTGCCGATACCAAATTTTCATTTTAATGAAAGTGCAAGGTGTGCTTTAGTAAATATAATTTTTAAAGTGCATCGAAAATATTTAATCAGTATCAAATAGGCATCCAGTATTTTTTTGTATTTGTAAGGCATTGTTAATGTAATGCCAAAGATTATATAGCACCAGAGTTTTCCATTTTTTTTACTAAAAGAAATACTCTGTATGAATTATCAAACTGAAATTTTTGGTATTAGCAAATACAGCTATGAACAATTCAATTAAAAAAAATTTCTTCATGCAATTTTCCAATTTTTGGCAACATTTTTTGGGGCTACAAAATTTATTATAACAAGTTACGTATGATGACGTCGATTTCATTTTGTTTTTAATCCACCCATCTGTTCAAAAAAAATGAGGGCAGTTTTACTCAAATTGGAACACATTGCCGTTGCGATTACACGTACACACATATTATACTCTGCTGCTTGCGGGAAATGGTAAAGCTATCACTTTATGAGAGAATACTTGGCAGAGTAGGTTGTTTCTTTCAGTACCAGCTGACGGAGTGAAGGGGAAAACTTGGGGTCCGAGCACGTGCCATCAGCGTGAAAGGGGCCAGATTACCATGCTCAGGCCTAACCCGAACAGAGGCGCGATGTGGTCGAAAAGCGCCCCGAACTTGGACAAAACGAGGACGGTGCAGAGCCGGCCAGCGCACGAAATAGGTAACACATCCCCTACAGATAGTAACAAATCTGGGCTACAGCTATTGATAAACAAAGTATCCGCTTTAACACCCCTCTCTGAATGGAAAAGGTTTGGAAGTACCCCGCGTAACAATAGTTTCCCTACAAATAATGCTTCTCTAATACCAAAATCTGGGCTGGGGAAAAATAATCGACTAAGTAGATCTATCGGGAACATATCCCAGTCGCATTATGATACTGTGTTTAGCACTGATAGTTTTGTTATAGCTAGGGGCGTCAGCAATTCCGTTGACTTCGGGAGTGATTATATAAAGGTTAATGAAAATGATGGTGATACACAACATTTATTGAACGATACCAACACCACTATCTAAATATAACACTGATATTTAAACAGACCAATTCGCGATCTTACGTGAAATTTATTCGTTCCGAAACAGTGGAACTGAAAATATAAAATCATTTTTCAAAAATATTAGACAATATAATGCTGAAAAATGTTCAATTAATAAATTCATTTCTTTTTTTTAGAAAATTGGAATCAACAAATTTTAAAGGAGCCTCTATAATTTCATTGTTTCTTTAAATCTTATATGACAAAAAAAAATGAGCACTTACAACATACTTACATAAACAATTTGAAAAAATGATAGTGTATATTAAGTTCTACAGATGAAATACAATTTTTAGTGGCACCCTCTTTAGCAGCGTTTTTATTTCGTCCTGTTGTAGTGGCCATTGGTGGATTTTTTAAACAAAAAAAAGATTTCCTAATTAAAAATTTGAGACTTCTAAGAGGGTTTAAACATTTAGAATTTTGACTTTTCATTCAGTCTTTCTAGTATTAATTTTTTTATTGGTTACAGATCGTAAGTAGTAGTAATTTAATTTATTCAATAACCAAATTATATAACATAGAATAGGACCAAAAAAATAACAAATGAACAAAAAAACCATTGGCTAGTGACTAGATAGCGTAAATTAATTTTTTAAGTAATAAAGTATGCCATCATTTTTAACTAAATTTTAAGTTTTCGTATATATATAAATACTTTTAGTACTTTTTCGATAATTTATTTATGTCCAAAAAAATACTACGCGAAATTAAGCGGAAACGTTTTAATGTAATACTTTTTCCACAATACCTGTATAATGCAAAAATTGATATGGTTACATTCCATTTGAAATTTTGTACTTTTGTATTGTTTTTTTTATGAAATCAACTTTTGCATTGCTTGTGGTACTAGTTTTTCAAATATTTAATTCAAAATTTTTAACCAAGGCGTGTCTCAGGAGAGCCTGCCGAATATAATATGTAAGTCCTATATAAATCCCCCGATAGTTAAGTTTTTTTTTAGTTTTAAGCACAGTAGCATGTTTTAGAAATTCCATAAAAATTGTTTTATTTAGCTTAATTTCTTAAGTAGTGTTTGATTTATGTAATTTAGTTAGGTAAATTAGATTTTTATTGCTATTTTATTTTATGTAGCGCTTCATGAATACGTTTCACTTTTTATTATTTTACTTCATTTTTTTTTGTGTCCTTTATGTGTCGTGAAACATATTCAGAGCCGTTTTCTTTCATTTGGTGATGGTCTATTTTTAATGTAATTTGATTTTCAATAAACATTGCTAAAATGTTTTTTAATTACTGTTATTTTATTTTTCACACGCATGTCCTTTTTTGGGATTTCCGCACATATTGTCTTTAATAAAAGCTCTTAACCGCTGGATAAAATGCTTCGAATGGTCTGTCGTAGAAGTAATCGCCCCCTTTTTAGATGTAGCATTTTGTCCAAGTGTAAACTGCCAAAGATACAGGGTGGTCCATCTGGTCCAAATGATTTTTCTCAAAAAAAAATAAAAACATTATTCTCAAATAACTTTAAACACTTTCTGATGACTTATTATGTAGGATTTAACTTGATAAAAAACTAAAAAATTTATATATTTATTTCGTTCAAATTTTATAAAAATCGTATTCGGAACACCTTGTGCAGTGGTTAGTACATTTTTCAAAACGGCGTTTTGAAAAACTGAGTTTGTGTTATTAAAACGAAATTTAGTTGGACTGTAAAGACGATTTCAGTGTTCCCTGCCATGTTTTTTCGTTCTTTACAGTTTAACTTGCGGTTACGTTAGGATATACGTAACCCAAACTGATTAACCTACTTGTTTTCTGTGTAACAGACTAAAAAATTTTACTACTTAACAACAATTAACAAACAGAAACTGGAAAAGCCTTGTAGTCCTTTTGCTTTTGTCGTAACTCCTTTTTTTATTTTGCAATTTTGTGTAGTAGCTGAAGTGTTATGATTAATATAAACAGACGCTAGATAGTTTATTTGCGTTAACAGATTATGCGCCGCCAGAAGATTGGGGTCCCGAGTATCCTATTCCAGGAGCGATTCGACATAATGTGCCAATACCTACTTTGTACAGTGCAGACGGTAAGTTAAAAGATACCAACATATGTTTAATATATTTTCCAAGAAATTGTGTAACAAAATACTGCTTTTCATATTAATTGTTATAGAGACAATGCAATTTAAAAAATACTTGTGTAGGACTCGAATAATAACATTAACAAATGATGCTTAAAATATATTTCTGCAGAAATGGGAACGTAAATTATTTGAGAAAAAGAATTCGTGAAAAACATTCAAAGAAAATCATAATAGTTATTTATGTACAGATGTCAAAGTTTTCAATTTTTGTAGTTTGTTCGTGACAAGACCATAAAGATGCAGGTTTTGCTGAGATGCTTGTTAAATTTTTCCATTGATCTTAATAATACCTTTACTTTGTTAATTCAAATCTTTGTTTTGGAGTCATTATTTGAATGTCATTTTATTTTACGTACGCAAATACTTCACAGACACTATTACTTCACATTCGCTTTTACTTCACAACTACTGATTATATCTAATCAAGTGAGTCTGTGAAACATTTGCGTACCTATGTCAATAGAAATGGTTATTTATGTAACGAGATCAAAAAGTTGCATTTAATCTGGACCGACAAGCCAATGATGCCACAAAAATGCAAATTTTGCAGGGATACATACAGTGCGTCCCAGAAGTATCGCAAAAAATTCGTATTTGATTTTGTGTTTCGTTTTCACAAAAACGCTAAAACACGTCAGTTAGTAAATAGGAATTGTTCTTTTGTCACGTTGCTTAAACCTTCTTTGCGCTATGTTTCATAAACCTATCGACATTTATTTTTAAATAGCCCTACCTTATTTTTTATGCGTAAATGGATAGCCCTTTTGAAGGGAAATCAGTCGATATAGAGTTTGGCCTACTTTACTTTGACAGGTGCAAAAAAAAGCCAACAATTGGAATGTACATGGTCTAAAATAACAATAAAAGTAGGTATCACAAACTGATGCGAGAACAGTGTCACAGCAAAAAAATGTGTTGTGGTTGATTGTAGGTATATGTTTTTATGTAGATTGGGTAGGTTCACCCGATCACAGCGGCTAGGCATTGTTTTGAAGACGACAGTTAGCGAATGCAATAGTCATATCATTGTGATAGTTACAAATGCCATAACTTTACATTACGATGGTGTTGCGTTTAAGTGAGAAACAAAGAATTGAAATCCTAATTATGGTTGGTACGGAGATAGGATACGTAGTTATGATGAAATATGCCAAGTATCCGGAACAACCAATACTTCCGTCTACAGTATGCAGATTAGTACACAAATTTGAAAACTTTGGACATGTTAGAGATCTGTCTAAATCCAGAAGGCCAACGACAGTGACGGAAAATGATAGGCAAAATGTTATATTTAGCTGTCACTGTAAATCCACACACTGCGGTTTGTCCTATCGCCGAAAACGCCTACATATCATTACATAAAAAGATACCTACAATCAACCAAAACACAAAACATCTACAAATTCTCATTTTCTGCTGCGGCACTGTTCTCGCATCAGTTTGTGATACCTACTTTTGTTGTTATTTTAAACCATATCCATTCCAATCGTTGACTTTTTTTTCAACAAACCAATTCCCCTCAAAAAGGCCAACCAATTAAGCCTAAAAAAGAAGGTAATACTACTTAAAAAAAATGTCGATAATGTCGTAGGTTTATGAAACATAGCGGAAAAAAGGTTTAAGCAACGTGACAAAACGACAATTCCTATTTACTAATTGACGTGTTTTAAAACAAAATAAAAAACGAATTTTTTGCGTTACTTCTGAGAGGCACTATATAAAATTTTTCCATCGTCCGTAATAATTTAGCTTCACTTTGTAAATCAATATTAAACTCTAGACTATCTCGATGTTTATTAAATGAACCAGCAATAAGGCCAATTTTAATTAACACGTGTACTTTGCAGGACAGAGACTGAAACCAAAGTTCAGCATAGTGGAATTAGTTTTGTATAATATAGCAGCTATGCTAGCAGGTGTAGCATCAGGATACGATGTTCGATTATCAAATGTATCGCCGTTACATCCCAGACTTCAACCAAATAGGTAAATATTAATATCAGTTCAGTGATTAAGTGCCTTAACTTCGCTCACTAGGAAATGTATATTTTAAAATTAATTTATCTAATTTCTACATGTTGTTGCAGGCTAGAAATAACTGAACTACCTGCCTGGAGGCCCGTAGAAAACCAAGATTACGAATATTCCACAACTTCAGGCTACAACCACAATACCTACCACGGTCCCACCAAACATTATCGTCCTATGTTGACAGGATCGCAATTAATAAATGTACAGTACGAGGAGAAGAGGCCGTTAAGGTTCACAGATTCACCGCAGCACCACCCACCCAACCCATCACCTAGAAGGAAGTCCAGCTCAACTAGTAATGACGGATCCGAATTATACACCCCGTATGAACGAAGTGCAACGATTTACATCCCCGGTGACTACCAACCTTGCCAGAGTGAAACGGGACATTGTCTAGGTTGTTGCGTGCGACCTGAGCCTAGTAGTTATGCTTACAATCAATATCACGACGTCGGCTACGCGGGGTACAGCTCAGAATACAGCGGTTCAACGACGATGTATGGTTATGGGACTGATTATGCATACGATAATCCAAGTAGTATTAGTAGCCATAGTGGTTCTAGGACTCCACAAAGGTTACCCGCTCACACCCACAGGCGAACACCTTCCAATGTTTCAAACGCTAGTTCAACTACCACGAGTGGGTCGAATGTAAATCCAAGTTTCCGACTAGAAGATGAATACACACCCACGCACTATTTACCTAGGAGACCTCAGTACGACTATGATTATAACACGAGTTCTTACTCCCGACAGAATTCGCAGGATTCTAATTTCGAAAGGCCCACAACTTTGGAAACGTCCGGTTATACGAAACTACGTTCTAGCTTGAAACGGAATAATTACCAAGCCACGCAAGGGCACTCCGGAGGGAACACCCCCACGAACCCCACACCTCCCGACAGTTTGACGAGCGACGACAGCTCGTACGTTTCGGCAAAAGACAGCAATAGCAGCGTAAGTAGAGTTAGATTCTCACCCACCACTCTTATTGACCTACCTGTACCTGGGCAGCATCAAGATCCCACCATTCCTATGCAAGCGAGAAGGACAAGGCAGAGGCCGTCCCTCGCTGAAATGGAAAAGGAGTTCTTATCATAACCTTATTTGTATTATATTAGTTGCAATGTGGCTTTTGTAATATTTTATATGTAAAGTCTGGAGTTTTAAATATCTGTGTAAACTGAAAAGCAATATTTTATGTTATACCTTGCAGTACAAAAGGTAAAACGATTTATGAGGTAAACTTTTGAAAGATATATAGCCGAGTTATTGTTTTTCATTAGTGATAGCATGATTAGTTTGTTAAAAATTGATATGTAATTGATCGAAGAATGTGACCGGTCATTTTTGGTCATTTTTAAATTTCAAAAGTTATGTTTCCATTGAATTGGTCTTGTAAACTATAGAGCGTTCAAAAATGATTAAAAGCCACGCGAGACCGAGCTTATGCAACCAACATTGCACGATTGGTACTGTCAATGGAATTGGAATTAACGATTCATTCATTCATTCAACCGTTACGGCTCAAGATAACGCAATCACAGCCGGTGAAACTGAATGTTGGATTTTGTTATAATTTTGATCTTATTGCTTTAAGGGGTTACACCACTGTAATGGCCTAAAAACGTGTTTTTGACAATTTTTTTTTAATAGAACGAAAGGTAATAGAAAAAATTATTTAAGTATGTTATTAGGCATGTATTAAGTGTACAGAACAATTTTTTCTTTAAAAATTATTTCAAAATGGCGGCACTGGAGCCATTCTCCTTAAGCATGTCGCAGTCGAGGCGTTCCACGGCACGCACTGGAACTGGTGTTTTTTCAAGGTTTTGACGAAAAAAGGGCAGTTATTTGTTTATAACAATAATTGTTTAAATAACTTATCGAAAAATCTGTGTGTTTCCCTTCAAAATGTTGTTTTAAATATGTGGTTAAAATTTCAAAAGAAAATATTTAAAATTGTTGGAGTTATGATGCGTGCTTTCAAGTCGAGACAAATGTGTAAGTTTTAAAATAAGTTTTATACATGAACGTGCACTGATGCTACACTAACGTACTTTTGTTTCAAAATTTTGTTTGAATTGTACATGCATACTCCCTAACGACATCTATGAGTATATTAGAGAAGTTATAAATCAATAGGTAAGAAGGTATGCGGTACCTTCTGAGCGAGTATGTTCATAGCACAGGTAGCCGAATGAGAGATGCCCGACATACGCCAGGAAAAGCACAAAATTAAAAAAAAAAATTTTTTCGTGTATAAAACCTTTTACCTCGTTCTAGAAGGTTCAAACTGCCTTTTAAGCAAAAAAAAACGATTTTTCTAAAATTCTACAGTGGTGTAACCCCTTAATTTTACCGAAATTTAAATTACTTGTAATCATTTATGAAAGTTCTGTACAATGATACCAAATATGTTGCTTTTAAGTAAACAAAACATAAAACTAAAGTATAAATAATAACTAGCCAAAGACTATAAAAAATCTTAGATCCAGAAAAACATTGCTGACAAACAATTTTCTTCCCATATAGGTCATCCAAAACTTTTTGAACAGGATACATGAGGAATGACATTACACGTACCTAACAAAATGAAGGGTTATTTAAAAATCGGCAAGTGATTAAGGAAAGTGACCAATTTTGATCATTTTGTTTTTCGTTTCTAAACAGTTTTTGTACTTTTATTGGATTTTGCTTCCATTTTAATACGAGTAAATGCAAACTAACAACACTAAATTATATAGTGACCCAAAATTTGGCCCGTTTCGGCGACCTCACAAATTCGATTGGAAAGTGGTCTAAATAATAGCTTGTGCTGATATTTTAGAGTAGGCAAAATTTTAAGTTGAGCATAGTTGTTGTTTTAGATATATGACAAGTAGGGTTGCCAGATTTCCTGGCTCCGGGTTAACATGTCATTTCTCCGGGTTTTCTTTGTTACGGAAAAAAACATTTCCTGATTCCTGAACTTTATAGATATTTCCTGATTGCATCCTTTTTTTTAGACATCGATTTCTTCGAAAACAACAATTTGTCTCCCTGATTGCATTTGCAAATGCAATTATTTTTTACAAAAATCTTTTATAACTTTTTTGTTACAATATTTTTAGTAAAATGTAATGAAAGATTTGAAATGAACGGAAAATTTTACGTTATAAATGTTACTGCTTGTATTTGTTGAGAATTTTAAGATATTGCAAGAGGTCACCGAGAATGTCGGATTCGCCTTGGCGTGGATTAATCAAATAACGAGTTCAATTTGCCATATCCTAAAAATTGAATGTATGCTCAACCTAAAATTTCACTTACATTAAACTGTCACTATAAGTTATCATTTAGACCACTTTTGAATTGAATTCTTGAGGTCGACGAAACGGGCGAAAAAATTATACTATTAAAGTAAATTATTTATTTTATTTATATTTATTTTATTTAAATGATAGTAACTGGTGATTTTAAATATTTGATGGTCATTTTTTATTGTGACCTATCGTTTATAGTTACTGACTTTAGTCATAGTTTGATACGTAGGTGCCGTCGCTACAGATAATACAGTGTATAGTTGACTCGTATCTCTTCACTGTCCTGTTCAAAATTTCTTTGTTCTCTTGTATAATTTATCGTCTTCAGTATTCAAAACACATATTTTGCAATTAATAACAAAAAACTTTGGTCATTTTAAATATTTGCCATTTTCAAATGTGATTGGTCACTGATTTTGATAATTAATTTTCTCTTGAACTTGAATATGTAGCACCGATATTATATCGTTTTCTGTAATTTATACACCTTCACAATCTCATAGTACAGGATTCAATTATATGACAGAAAAAAAGTTTACCCTAATACTTACTCAGTTTTTTCAGTGCCATCTAATAAAAAAAAAATAATGTAACACTCCCATTCCAGAATAAGATCATAAAGAAAATATTTTTTTCTTAAACCTCCATTTTTACTAGTCATTGTTGTAATAAATTGTCGATTATTGGTTGAGGTATAATTAGTGTATAATTTTATAGGAATAATGAAAGCTTATTACAAAGTTTTGACTGTTAAGGGATTTCTCATACCTTTGGAGAGCAAGGCCGAAGTAATCAAGAAGCCGCCTGCACAATTTTTTGGGAAAAATATAATAAAAAATGTATGAAAAATAAAAAACTCGCATAATTGTCCAAAATTGACCAAAAATTAATTATCTGATCTCAAAGTGTCAAGGCTTGGTTTTCGCTATTCAGTTTCTTTTTTTCTTCAGAAATATAACGTGATGTTTTACCTACTTTCTCTCTTTCTCTTGGGGAAATATAGGAATCTCTAAATTGTTGATATCGATCCACCCTGTACAGTTAAATCAGAAGTATCAAAGAACATGGTAATATATGTTTTATAACTATTAACTTAAGATTGTTAAACTTACTATTTTTAGTAGTCCTTTTGAATCAGGACTATACTTCCTTATATCATTCCTTGCATTAGAAGAAAATTGTATTAAAAAAAGGTAACTGAGTAAGTATCAAGTTTTACATTTTGTAACTTTAGTGGATAAATATATGGTCATTGATGAATGTAAGACATATCCAAACGTTTCCCCCTTTCAGTAGATTATCGTGTAGGCTTTCAAGATGAGGTTTTGATGAGTTTGGTGACCTTACAATCATTTATGCTCATGCTGACTTATTCGTCGACGATATTTGAATATTTAATCGTTACTAGTCTAATTTTATTATGTAAGATATTAACTCTAAATTAGATTTTAAATTCGGTATTTATTTTTTAATTTCGAAATTAATCTGTCGTGGGGGAGATTACAAGAAAAGCGAGCTCTTTAACAAAGGTATTTACTAGTCTAGTATTATCAGGCCGAAAAAATTATTTAAACTAATTAATTATAAATTGCTGTGTTTACTTGTATTTTTTATGTGTAGGCACACTCAGTCCCTTTGTTAAAGTTGTAATTTCTCACATTAGAGGATTCTGCTCAAGCCTTTATTAAAATTGTTAAACGTTAAGTCCTTGTTTGTATCCTAGCAACTGAATTGTAAATTATACAATCCATAGTGCCTGTGCAGCTTGTGTACAAGTGATATTATAACCTTATAGTCATTTATGTGCAATTTTTTATGCATGGTTTTATATGGCTCACAATTTTTGTGCCGGAGATTTTTTTTTTATTTGAAATTTAATCAACTCTAAATGGAAACATTATTTAAAATACATTCTATTTGCAAATATGAGGGAAAATCTTTCTGGTGATTATTTTTTTTTAATATAATAATTTTGTTGTCTTCAGCACTCAAAAAAAATGATTTATTCGCAAGAATGCATCAGAAATGAAGACTGTCCTTAACATTCCATGATTTTACACTTTTTGCACATCAAAAATGCCGTACTATTTTAATTATTTTTAATCTGACCAAGTTTTATAAATTATTTATAAAGTAACACCCCGTTCATTACTAAATGTACTTAAATTTTAATAATAATTTGTGTTGGAGTATTAAAAATCACATGTACTTTGAATTTTAATAAAAAAATTCTCTGTTAAAACGGAGAGTAATATATTTTATAATATTGTGGCCATTATGTAATATTAAATAACCGGAAAGGTTCAGTATTTGAATATATATTGTAAATATCTTATATATACAAACTCTAGTTGTAGTTAACACTTCTGTGGCTTCCACAATTGATTATATATCAAGTTAGATTTATTTATTAAAACATTGTATTATACATTCCAAGATATCTTTATCACAAGAAAATTTACTTAATACTCATATTGTGTGAATGATGTAACAGTCAATAGAGTTTTTAAAAATGTCCTGTTGTTTTATTTTGACGATTTTCAGTGTTTGGGATAACTGGTATTTTATTGTCAGTTGAGCTAATCAGAAAATATTTTTAAAAATTTGTCGAACGAGGCCGAACATTAAAAAATATGGACATATTTCCTTTGGTGGACAAATCTCTCTAACTCTTCCAGATTTCGAGATTTTCCATTTTTTTCCTAAACAGAGGCATTCACACAAAAACCGACCATCCCCGTGTGTTCAGCGAGTTCGGTACCACCTTTAAACAAGCACTTTAATTATTTGCCAACTTTCATGAACTGATTTTCTCAAAAAGTTTTAGGGCTCAGAAATACCTGAAAAAAATCTGGTGGACTATAACAGCGCTGACAAATCCAAAACCGCAGTTTCTAGTTCCTCCAATTTTCGAGATATTCAAAATTTTTCCTTAACGGAGCCATTTGCACAAAAACCGACCATCACAGGGTTTTTAACGACCTCAGGTGCATAAGGAACCACCGTTAGAAACTTTTTTGAAAATTTTCGTGCCATTGGAAATGCATCATCCCAATTAAATTTTCGATCAGTGAAGTAGAACCCTAGATAAATGATACTGTAGATAGGAAACTTGAACAAATTTCGTGGTCAGTAAGAGCGCTAACTGTTGACACTTTCTCCAACTTCTATTGCTTTCCTTTTCTAGGAGTTATCGGTAATACAGCGAGTTAAATTACCTGTAGGTTAAAGATGCAAGCGCCATCTAGTTGTACGCTCTACAACTATATACCTATCCAATATTTATTTTAGGTATTCTGCCGCCGCTAAATTTAAAATTACATAACAAATCTCACCCTACACAGATCACTCAGAAATTGGTTTTGTAAAATAATTTTCACGTAGATAATTTTTGTCACCATGAGAAAATAAGTACATTTTATAAAAAGCATTAAAATCACTCAAGCATTAAAGACACTTTTAAAAGCTCTAATAGCCTTTCTACTTAAAATTAGAAATAATTTTGATACTAATTTTGTTGAAATGGTTATTGAAAAAATTTCAAATTTCAGTTCACATTTTGAAAAAAAAAGAGTAGAAATGATTATAGAGCAGCTTTCAGTGCTTTCTATATTTTATTAGCCTTCACGTTGAATAAAAAAATATTACAAGTAAATAATTTTACTAAACCAATCTGAATAATTCTTGTAATAGAGATTTATTATGCAACTTTAAATTTTTCGTTGTGTTGATATCCATAAAAAAAATACCTACCTCTGATCACGACAAACTTTCAGACATTTTTTATTAAAACAAACAAAAAAACTAAACATTTTATTATTAATAAAAAAATGTGATTATATGATCAGACATTATTATGTTATACAGTGAATGAAATGTCTAATAAAACACACTAAAAACACACCAACACTCGCCAAACTTAACCAACAATAAACATGAACAACATAAATTACATGAAATGATTCATTGAGTGGAACGCTCACTTGTGTCGATTGATCAATCAGGGTTCATTAAAATTTTCATGCCGCCTTCTATCGCTCAGAAACTACACTAAACTGCGGAGGAATGCTTTAGGAGGTAGCCAACTGTAACAGTTTCACTTTACTGGTATATTAAATAAACGTTTAATGTATAGATGGCACTGCATACGTTCCCATTGATATTAAATATTTTATCTGCTCCCACTATACAGGGTCGGAAAGTCCCCATGGTAAGTGAGATAACTTACCTCCCTACGGAAAAAACCGATTTCGGGTTATAAACGAACAAATAAATATTTAGTAATTATACAGTTATTACATTTAGTAACATTTATAAAATTTGTATAATTATTCCTCACGCATTTATTAATTGTCACATTTTCCTCAAAATGATTTGATTGCTCCATTTCAGTCATTGGAGGCTCAATATTATCTGACTGATCCATTAAAACGGCATGATGCGACGTACTACTAGAACCTGGAATTGAAGTGTCATTGTAAAGAATCCAGTTGGCTATTTCAGTTTTGTTACTTAAACCACCCACCATGTCTCTTGATTGCTAATACATCAACTCCTGTATTAGCCAGTAATATTACCGATGTTCTTCGGAATGAATTACCTGTATATGTTTCAGGATGTACTAGTTTCAAAAACTGTGCAATCTTATTAAACCTTTCACTGCTCCAGATGTAAATATTCGCTAAAAATTTATAGGGCTCAAACTGCTCCAGACGGATAAATTCGCATGAATAGTTAAATTGGATCAGGCTGCTCAAACCGTATATATTCGCAACCGTGCGCATAGTGACTCGGTTATTGCAATTGGTAAGGCGAATTTTTGCGGGCGAGCTTATACCGATTGTGACAAATATTTTTATGGAAAGAGGTACTGGTAATACTACCAAGATTGTTAATGTTTCTTTCAGTTTCTATTTAGTACATATACTGTATTTTATTCAAAATAAAATCGTAAAATTTATCGTAAATCGTAATTTAACACAACGTAATGTAAAACTATAAGTGGTCTAACTGCTCCAGATGTATATATTCGCACAAGATAAACAATCACGCACGGCACGGTAGCTACGTTCAGACGTATTGCGCAGCGAAAGGGTTAAGAATCATAGAAAGGGTATTCTTGCCGACTGGTTGGTTGTAACTTCTACCTGCTTGATAGCGCATAAAAAAGTGTGAAATTTCAATTTTAATTTCTAATCTAATCTTGATATATTTCTTGAGAATTTCTAGGTGAGAAACAGAACCCAGACGAGTAGTAATTGCAAACGTACGCGACATACCATTTTTAGAATCTCGAATTGTAACTACAATATCATCAAAATTTTTGAAGTTGAAGTCCAAAGTAAGTTGGCATAACTCATCAGAATGGCATGCTTCTGCAATGCCTAAGACCGTCACTACCTTCATTAGCAAATATGTTATCGGGTGCCTGAACGAGAAAATCGTTGACTTGTTCTCTTTTAAAATCGTTTTTTAGGTGTATAGGCGTCATTCTTACATTTCAAAAATACTCTCAGTTTGGGGTATTTTGATATATCCACGTTCTCCTCTATGAAAATATGTAGTTGACTTAATCATTGAGTATTCACTCCACAAACTCACTATTTTTGTTCTGGCACCATTCTTTGAAATTTCTATATGCTCGTCCGTAGGCGCACTTTTGACTTCTTGCGCAATAAAAATTCGCAGGCAGGATTTGCTGCACTTTCTATTTGAAAATCACTCATTTAGAAATAATTCAAAACCAGCAAAATTGCAACTTTTATGTATCTTTGTTTATAAACATCTTAGAAATGACAAAATACAAACAACTTTGTAAGATTTGTAAGATTTTGTAAGAGACTTTGTAAGATTTTGAAATAATGTCAAAATAAATTGATTAAGAAATGTCAAAAAATATAAACTAATCTTTATTTCATGAACGATAAAGAACTGTAGGAGCAAATAAAATGTTATATACCACGCAGCAGTTAAGTATAATTTACCGGTCTCGGACTCTATTGCCAGCCCTCGCTCCGCTCGGGCGCAAAATCATTCTCGACTGGTATTACTTACCTCCTTTATGGTGTACATAACTATTACATTAAATTAATAAAGATTTTTCTTCATACCGGAGTGTTCAGCGACCCCACTAGTGTATGGTACCGCTTTTAAATGAGCACTTTCTGAAAATTTTCATGGTCCATCCTGCTATACTCCTAAATATACTTACTTTTGGACTAATTCTCCTTATTAGAATTTTTTACTACCTTTATTATTTATTATTTACATTCAGCACAATCAATAAATGTGTTTTTGGTTCAAATAGACGAATTTTATTGCTTCCTAGTCGAGATGTAGCACGAAATCAGAGGGAATAAGGCACAAATATTGCTTAATTTTTTTATTAACCAAAATTTACAATGAAGATTATGTACCAAATTGATGCCGGTACATAATAATGATTATCTACAAACTCATGTAGTGAATATGATTAATTTTATAAGTCTAACTAATTTGCTGAGACTACACGCAAACAATATTGACTATTAATCACACGCTCAATTATGAACAACTGTAGCTAATCCTCGTGATTTGAAATCGGGAAAATTTTAGGGACGTCATGGTGCACGTTTCAATACCGACAAAAATTATATAAAAATCCACGGTAATTAAAAAACAAGACGATATCGAGAGTTAACGGAAAACGCACCATAATCGTAAGAGATTCTGCCTTTGACAAATATGAAGCTGTTCTACGGTATAGTGTCAGCAAAATTAGCATATTTTGGATAAATCCACTAGTAACACTCAAGTAGAAAACCCAACAATACAAACAGCTTTTTAAAAAGTCTTATCACCGTATTCACTCTTCTTAATCATTAAAATTAAAGGACTAATATGTAATTTCTTATATAAAATTTGAATATCTTAGATGTTAAACGAACGCGCCAAGTATACAAACAAAACGATCTGTCATCCTAACACGAAAACCTCAAGTCAATTGTAGGCATTTACAAGTCAGATATTTATTTAAAAAGTTACAATCGCCATAATAATGTTACTTGTAAATTGATATAATAATTTACAATTAATGTACAAATAAAAAAAAAGTAATGAGATATAAATAATTTGTAGACAATTTATTAAATTAAGTCCTGAGGTATACCAATATACCACCATAACTCAGTTATCAATTATATAAAAGAAAACGCTATTGGTTAATTGTCACACACTCACAGATAAGACACCTGTTGTTTCCCTGCGCGGTTGTTGGAGCGGTCTGCTATCCGTATCTAAACTGCCATCAGTTACTGTTGTAGTTATCCTGCTCTTGCGTCACGTGGTTAGTTTCGCTGGGGGACACCAATTCCGAGGGTGGTTTGAATGCCGCTGTGTATGGAAATCTCGAGTTACACTTCTTAACGAATTCTTCTAATTGAGCATCGCAACATCCAAAGTCGCCTTTTTTTAGCAAATTTAGTATCTCTGTACAAATCTGCAAAAAATATAACTATCTAAAGAAACATCATAATTATCCCATGTTCCAATTACCAACATACTAATTTATAAATATTAATACATGCGGGACAAAATTAACAGACCAACATACAAAATTTCAAAATTATATTTTAAAACGAAAACGATGTACCAGTGCAAGAGACGAACGTTTTCTTAGGCAATCTGCTATGAGGGTTTCTTTCGGTGTGCAGCAAAATGCAACGCTCTCTCAACGGTTAAAATAAAAATATTTTTATTGAAAACAAAGTTTGTCAGAAAAAAGTGTTGTACGTGCGAGCGTTTGCTGGAGAGTCTTCGTGTTGTGAAGTCGTTCGCAGGTATACGAGTAAGTATCTGGTCGTTGGCGCCAATCTGCCGTGGACCTTTCTTGGAACCATATCCCGTGTTGCACATTGTTTCTTGTCACTTGCAACAGGTAGGCCGGTCCGGGCGGCGTCAGGCTGGCGCTCTTGACATAATACTTAAAATGGGTCACTTGCAGACATGTGTACCCACAGCTTTAAGAACCAGTCAATCACTAGTTCGCGTTAAGGAATGACCTCGAAGCTATCCGAAATGTTTCAATTTCAGCTCGAGCAGTCAGAAGGCTAAAAGAAGCTGGACTGGCAAGTAGAAAACCAGCAATTGCACCACTGGTTACCAGACAGAATACCTTGTAAACAATTGGAAACGAGTTTTATTCACGGATGGAACTATAGTGAGGCTAAAATCTCCTGTCTCGCAGAGACCTGGAGAAAAATGTGCGCAATGCAATATCTCTCCAAAGTTTTTATTTGGTGGCGACTCTATGTTTTGGGTAGCAATTTTTTATAATGTTCGTACAGAGTTAGTCCCTACTCGACACAGATCTATGAATGCAAATTTCTATCTGGAGAAGAATGTAGTTGAACATGTAATTCCCTTTGGTCCTTTTTTGGGAGACAATTTTTTATTTATACAGGACAATGTTCGACCTCACATTGCTAGAGAATTACTGAATTACCTCAATGACGTTCATATACAGTTTATTGAGTGGCCATCAAAAAGTCCAGACATGAATCCGATAGAACATCTCTGGGACATGCTTAAAAGGAACATAAAACGTCATATACCTGCATTCCAAAGGGCGTCATTCAAAATTTCATTAGAAACATGCCTAGGCGTATCAATTAAATAATATTAATTAATTATTAATAATTATATGATTAAAAAGTAGAGGAGGCAAAACACGCTATTAATATTCCAATACTACCATCCATTGTGTTCTGTTACCATTTAATTGTTATTCACTTTTCCCACATAATTTTAATGATTGTTAATTTTATTACAATTAAATTGTAAAATTGGCATTTTTCGTATAATACCGTTAAACTAATTAAATAATGCAATTTTTGTGGTGAGTTAATTTTGTCCAGGAGTATGTTTATTGATAATACAATATACAACAAAATGCTTACGAAAATCATAAATGTAAAAATACAAACACCACAGACACACATCACATCACATACATACAAACAAGTGTAATATATTATATTATTAATAAGAAATTCGTTAAATTGCTCATAAAATGTAATTTTAACAGTTTTTCAAAGTTATCCTACAAGTTTAAGTAGTCAATATTCAAATTTCAAACAAAATTATGAATATTCTAATTAGACTGAATCTAATTCCAAGTCAGGATTCTGAAAAATAACCATAACCATGTATTTCCTTGTCTTGATGATAGGACGCAAAACAGCTGGATCGTTCGTCGGTTGTCTCACCTATGGCACACTGATGAGGACTAATAAGTCCGAAACAGGTCTCTGTCTGGTGGGTTAAACTGGCGAACGATCCTAGCTGTTGCACTAGGTGTTGCGGGTATAATTCAATGCCGGTAGAGACATATAGTCCTCGGAGTAGTTGTTTCTCGCAACACTGACAAATTAAAACATTGTCTTCGCCCTCTGTGGGTGGCAGTCGTGCAACAAGTACCTGCAATATAGCAGCAGATGGAGCCATTTGCGCTCCCGCGTACAATAGTTTTATGTTTGTTATTCTGGTTGTGTTATGAATTACACCGTAAACTACCCATTTAGTAGTTATGAAGGAAATAATAATCATAAAAACATTTAATTCAAATAAGCCGTAAACCCCCCGAAATATGTACTTACTTCAATATTTACATCTTGGTATTTATTGTTCAGACTGGTAACTAAACTGACTGCATGGCTCTGGCTCTTATTGTCGAGGTGGTACATCATCTTCGCCCCCTCAAACACGGCTCTTAAACTATTCGAATTGTTTTCCAAAAATTCCTTATTCAGTTCTTTAGCATCTTTCCCGTCGAAATAGATCTTAGTCTCCTGTGTGATCACTTCCTCCACGCTGGGATCCCAGTCGTCTTTCTGTTCTTGGATAATCCGGTGGAATCGTATTAGGCAGCTGTGAAGTTTAGGGTTTTTCGGATCGACTTTGTGGGCGCGTTTCAGAGACTGGAGCATGAGAAGGACTTTTTCTATAGAAAAAAGCAATACGTTTTAACTTTACCCATAAAGTTAAGTCTAGGCACTTACTTTTCCTGTAGTACACCTCAAAAGCCATCAGGTGTGTTTCTATTCGATCCTTAGCCAGAGTTTGTAAGGGTTGTAGAAATTTTATGGCCTGTTCAAGTGGATCATCCACCTACAAAATAAACAAGGACAAACTGATGGTAGGAACGCATTACAATGGCATCAAGAAACATGAGAAATAAAATGAACTTTTCTTCGAAACTCTTAAATACATAAATATATAAAAATTTAGAACGTGAATTTTTGTGCAATTGATCACTAATAGTCACAGTCCAACATAGTATAGTAATCAAATGTATGTAATGGTCTAATCCATTATTTGTGCATAAATATTTAATATTTGGGCGACAATGCATGTATCATAAAACAAAATTAATTGTCAAATATTCAGTGTCTCCATTTCGGCATCTCAAGTCAACACAAACTCCAACTCCACACTTGCACTGTTTGTGGATATACTTAAACGAAGGATATACCATTTCGAATAGATTTAAATTGCATAGATTTAAAACATATGAAGTAAGTACAGCCTTTACCCTTGCTAATTTGTCCGGAATAAGTTCGTCCAATTGGGGTGCATCTGCCTCGACGTCGCCTTGCTGACGCGACTTGTGATGTTGGTCTCTCTTCACCTGAGCTTCCCTCGCTTGAGCGCTCTCCTGCTCCGCCTTTCTCTTCGCTTTCCTCTGCTTGTTTCTTAATTTTTTCAGTTCGGAAGGCGCCAGATTTTCTGGAACGAACATTATTTTAATTACAAACGTGTATTTTCAATACTTTCCCTTCTATCATTAGCAATAATTATAAACAGGTTACACAACTAAATAGTTTCAAATTGCATTATGTTATCTCTAATAGACTCGGAGATGTCTAAAAAAAATCTTTTAGAATCTCATTTTTAAGGGGCTGTAGTCCCTTTACTTGTAGAGTGTGCTGATAGAATATTGTAGGCCAATTCGGGGACATCTTTTAGTGGGTATAAATGCTTGTCTTGAGAAGTCCGCGATAGAATGCGATACCATGCAATAACCTCTTGTTTTAGTTGAACAATTTCCGAGATGATTGAAACAATTACAACGTTTCTTCTGAAGGAGAGAGCGGTATATCTCTCGAAACAAAAAGTCTAAACCGATGACGTGGCAACCAACCCAGAAATTGTTCAACTATTGACAGTTGCCATGAAAGCATGTAGCAAATTATTGTTATGACTTGTCTTTATAGCTTTATAGCCGTAAACAAAACAGATCCACATCTACTCTTCTGCGATTATCACGGGGGTAAAGATCAATTGTTTCTATTTTCGATCACCTGTGCAACCGGTTCGTAGGCGACTTGAGGAACGCCACTGTAGCGCCACCCATTTCCCTTTCAACAGCAAATGCTAAAGTTTAATTTTATTAGGAATCGGAGCGTTCGCAATAACCACGGCGAAGTGCTCTAGGTGAGGGCCGGACTCGATCGATGAAAGCGCACTTTCGCCGCCAAGTTTTGAACTAGGTCGGATCGGAGATCGCATTACAAAGTGGCCATAAGATCTCTTTCCCACAACGTGAATAAAATCTATCCATCTATCCAACAGCAGCGATAAGTATTGAAATAATTGTGATTTATTACGCTACACCGATCTACTTTTCCATTGAAAACGTGCTACTATTTAACATTTCTTATTTTAATTGGGTATAATAGAAAAAAAAAACAGTATCTCCCAACCACAGGCGTGCGTAGGACAAAATTGTGGGACCGCTTTCATCAAAATTGCTCAAAAGTGTCACCCCGTATGTATATTCACAGCATAATTGCAATTCACATCCTTCAACATTGTATTGAATTTAGAGTCTGTAAAGCATGTAATACTGAAGTTATATTTATTTGAATCCAGCTGTTATTATCAAGGAAAGCAAGGAAGTCCTGGTCACTGAACCCTAATATTTACTTCGATTAACCAATCTCCACTTTCGTCGAACGCAAATTAATTTTTAACTAATTAATTGCTAAACGAGCTCGGATTATGTCAATTTAATAGTTATTAGTGTGCAGGTGTAATTAAATCGATGATTTTTTTCTCTCCAGCTAGGAATGAGTACGGCTCCGTAGGTGCGGTTTCTTAATATCGCTCTGCCATTGTAGACCGTTTATGTTCAAGGATGAATACATAATTCATAGTAAACAGCACCGGAAAATAAAAATATCTTTGGGTAGTTAGTCACCTTTATGCGATTTAATGTGGAGCAATGCGTTGTAATTGCTGGTTAGTTTTTAATTTGTACCTTTTTTGTCTTAATAGGAATTTACATAATCACATTTTCGGGTTGTTTAAACAAATACAATTAAAACCGCTTCGACCTCTAATATGGGTAATGTAATTAGGATCAATAACAATCACTATTGCGACACTAAAAGTGGTTTATTTATTGTTGTTTAATTGTACACACCTAATACTGAGGTGATTATTTCAAAATAGAAGCGTAAAAAAGTGTTTGACTTTTTTTTGTCTGATCGGGGCAAAAAAGGGGTCGTTTCCGAAGTTTTGAAAGTCTCTAAGTGACAGAGTTGATTGTGACTGGCAATGTGATAATTAATTTACTCTAATACAGGGTGCAGCAGCGACAAACTGTCAAGACTGATTCATCTAATCAAAATAAATAGAAAAGTTAGAGTAAAATTTTTGTTAAATTTAATAGTCAATTGTTTCAGAGCAGCGAGTGAACTGAAGGATTTACTTTATTTGTTAAATAGACCCAGAGAATATTTAAACCGGAAAAAAATAAAATTTGGGTGGAATAAACACCAATTTAAATTCGAAGTTACGAGAAAAAAATTGTTTTATATGGAATGGTTTTCCAACGTATTAGGTCTTTTAAAAAAAATACACTGATCGAATTTGCAAAATACTCAGTGGCGTAGGAATTCTAAAGATCATATATACATTTTTTTCTGTCAGTGACATATTAACAAATTTAGATAAATGTTACCTTTATAGTTTCATTCAGAGATACTTGCGTAAACTTTATTTTAACATAAAATCGAAATTAAAAGTGAAATCACCATATTATTAACAAATTTAGATAAATGTTACCTTTATAGTTTCATTCAGAGATACTCGCGTAAACTTTATTTTAACATAAAATCGGAATTAAAAGTGAAATCACCCTGTATAATTTGAAGTAGGTCGTTTCAGTAAAAAAATGTCCCTTCTCTTTCGTTAATATATAAAAAAGCATTAGAATACCTTGATCAGAGTATTTTTATTACATAATTAGATTTTTATCAGTGTTTATCTATAAGATTAGATTTTTATCAATAAATTGACAATATTTTCAATAAATATTTATACATAACAGAAATAAATAACAAAATATAAGTAAACTGCACGGTTTATACCATTTCATATTCTTTAATTATTTATAAGGTCAAATAATTTGTATTTGTATTAAAAATTACTAAAAAATTAATCAAATAAATCGTGAACAAATAGTAATTGTTTAGTTATGTTTACAAGACTTAAAAAGTGCAGAATAATATGAATAAACAATAAAATATATTATATTACCTACCCTTGTACAGGGTGTTTGTAAATAAGTGAGAAATATTTTAGAGGGTACTTGCCGAAGCTATTTTGTGAAAAAAGTCCAAATAAACATAAGACGAAATATGCTTCGTTTCCGAGATATGGAGTGTTTAAATTTTAATTTTTCATGTATTTTTATTAATTATTTCAGAGTTTTAAAGATATTAACTCGAAATTTGAAAAACGCTTTGGAGGGATATACGTGCATTTTTTGGGGTGATCCGAATATTTTTACTTGCACCGGTGCGAGAATGCCACAACTTTTTTTAATAAAAAAATGGTACGCCACTGACATTTTCCTATTTTGATGATTTTTTAGAAATCCGCCATCAATTCTGAACGAAATCGGTCTCTTCAATTTTTTTCGTAGGATGCACCGTTTTTGAGGAAAAAAATAAAACAGTTGTGTATTTTTAATTTTTATTGATACATTACCTAGTAGGTTGCTGTCAATATTTCTAAATAAAATACAAAAATCAAATTTCGAGTCAATATCTTTAAAACTCAGAAATAATTAATAAAAATAAATAAAAAATTAAAATTTAAACACTGTATCTCGGAAACGAAGCATATTTCGACCTACGTTTATATAAAACAAAAATCACAATATAACTTCGGCAACCACCCCCTAAAATATTTACAAACCCCTGTAGATCCTATGTCTAGACTTCATATAAAAAATAAATGATGAATTTCATCGACTTTATTTTGCTGCCAAAGCAAATGTTATACAAAGCATTTTAATATGTTGTAGTCTAATGCACAAAACAACCATTAAATACTGAAGTAATGTTCTTTATCATATAATAAATATTTGTAAAGGATAAACACCGTAATCTTTTTCTATTTATTTTTGCCTTGACATTTTTTTAATTTAGCGGCTACGAAATAAGCTGCTAATTTGATTCCAAGCGAAGAAAGTTCATTGGAATCGGAAATCATTTAGAATGTAAAGACTAAACGCTCGTGTGATAAACGACCGGCAAAAAAATAAACACATATCGCTCGTAATGTAGTTGCCCCGATTCTTCCTATTCCTTATTTTACAGACCATATACCTACATTTATCTCGACAATTAATGCATTATACAAGCCATGTCACGAAGACCGGATTGGCGATTTTATCTGAAACATTTTCAACTTCCTGTTACTGCGGTTTGGAGATGTAGACATTGAGTTTGTGATTAACGAAAAGTTCCTTACGAACGAGAAGGCGTATTACGTAGAAATTGGAAGTTTAGTCTATTACGTCTACAGGAAATAAAAAAAATTACCCATCAAGACTACGTAATGGTCATCTATTGCCTACAAGAGAAAATTAAATCTTGTACAAAATATTAATATTTCGACCTATGTCAAAATAAAATATTTAGTAAATTCTTAATTTTCTCTGTAATGGACGAATATCTTTTATCATATTGGCAGAGTGAGGACAACTTTGGCAACTACAAAATGACTACACAAAAAAGTCATAGGTTCTGGTAGTGGATGAATTTCCTTCCACTACATGTTATTTTGGTTGTAGTTTAAACAATTTAATAATTAATTTAATTTTAATTTTCTCATATCACTGAACGCTAATATATTTGCTATTATCTCATCTTTATAGGTTCAAAGTACTTGAGATAGTGACAGGAACCATACATTACATTTTTTGTTCAACTTTTCAATTCTGGTACCATTTTTTTTTAGCTATATCGAATGAAGGTACGAAAAATTAGTTACAGCTCTTCTCACTGTTAAAATAATATTGAAAAACTTGACTTGAATATCTACAAATTTTGACCCAGTACTTTTTTAAGTTTTTAAATTTTTACTTAAACAATGCATACAAAAATTATCTGAATATCTCACAATTACAGGTTAAGCTTTAGACGAAACAAAGACATTGATTCTTCTGATTAATACCGAAGGAAAAGGAAGTACATGAATGATTTCTAGTCTCGATAAATAATCAGGTTTACGTGAATGCTCACTCGACAAAAATGCATTTATTATGCCTCGATATGACACACCCAGATTCTAGATAGAACTCCATGCGTATACTCAGCTTAAAAAAAGTTGCGTCTTTCATGCATATGCTCGTGAAATGATATTTTCAAGACTGGCACATATACAGATGTAATTATACAGGGTGAGGCGCTTATATTAATTAAAAATTAACACTGTTTCTTAAGAATATCTATAATAAAAGTTTTACATCAAAAACTGGATATTCTAGTCTTTAAACCTTTACCGAGAAGCGGTGTTGAATTGAATATTTATGAATTTTTCGTTACCAGTACCAGTCCTGCAATGTTGGTTGCCTAAGCTCGGTAGTCACGTGGCTTGTATACATTTCTGAAAGCTCTGTATGCAATTCGGATCACAACAGTGTCGATAATTTTCACACCTGGTACTATAATAAAGAAAGAAGTTTAATTTTCCGGACGCATGTACGTTTTATTATAAATATTAACTAAAACACCTACGTTAGTACGTTAATAATATTTATTAAAATAATTACTCGTGTCTGTAATAGTCCACAAATGGCCTCATATGACTTTACCTTCGAGAAATTGAATTTTTAACGATATACGCTCTATTAAGTCTACAAGATCGCGAAGTTATCGGAAATGGCAAATGCGCCAATGATAAATATCTACTTTTTTATCTATTTAGTAAAATAAGAAAACGATTTCTATAAACCTCTGATGAATTTATTAATTTAAATTAATATAAACATTGTTTAATTGACGTAAAAGTAGATGGCTAATAAAAATCCAAAGATTTTTATAGGTTCGTATAGGAAGTAGCACTGAAAATATTATTTTCGCTACCAAATATTAAACAAATGACAATAAAGAAAGACAGAAATGATAATATTGAGAAATGTTGCGTGATTTGGTGATAAAAAAATGCATATCTTCTATGGTATGAGAAATATTTCGAAACATTCGTGTATTAAGTTTTCCGGGGTTACTTGAAAAGCTACATGAAAATGAAAATAGACAATTTTTTTTTTTTTACTTTTCTGCCTAGTTATTGAATCAAATTTGAGGACCTTCGTTTGATCTTTTTGCAACCTCATTTTTTAAAATATAAACTCATTAATATTTTGCATTTATTCTTTTTTGTCTAACGTTTAATGATGTTTCGAACTGAATAATTCATCATCGGTATGACTTTTTCTAGAATATTGATATTTACTTTTTACAAACAAAATCTTAACGTGATTATATTTGAGAATAATAGAAGAAATATTTTTTCTTGAAACTTTCGGATAAAAATCGTGAATTTCCACTTTAAAATAAAAGTTGTGTTCAACGAGAGTCTTTGTGACCATTTTAGTCTTACACGAATAAATCCTGGTCCAATGAACTAAAAAAAGGATCAGTTTCGCGGCAGATAGAAGAGAACATTTGTAACAAGGTTTTCGGTTCCTCAAAATGAGCAATTTCCGCAATTTTGAGGCGGTTTGATCACCTATATGAACCACTTTTTGGCGAAGTCTTATTCTCGTTAAAAAACATGTATAAAAAACAGTTTTATATTACTATCTCCTTACTATATTAAGAAGATGCATGCCTATATTAAAAAAAATAATTCCTGAATTTTCAAATAATTACATACCATTTTTTTTTCCATTTGCCAAGTTGTTTTACAAGACCATTTAACGTTTATTGCATACGTATACAAACTTGTACAAGATTTTATCAGTTTTACCAGGAAGGGTATAACATACACCTAAGTAACATAAATTTAAACTTGAGAAGGTATTAAAACTATCATAAACGCCAATGTCAGAAGTGTCTAATTATTCTTTTATTTTAATTAAAAAATATTACATAATACCTTATCCGATCTAACCTTGAGCCGTTTGAATTCTTATAACTTATAAATGTTTTATATTAAAAGAATATTAAATAATAGAAAATTAATACGAAGCTATTATATTAACAAAAGACATATGGTCAATGGAGAAAAAACAAAGAGGAAATAGAGGCAAAATATAATAAATTCCTGTTAAAAAAAGTAATTAATATCTTTTAAACTAATATAGTATTCGATGTGTTACAAGGTTTCTTCTTGTTAAATATTTGTGTCAATAACAATAATTATCTTTTATGATCAAATAATAAATGTAAATTATTTAACATATCCCATTTCGCGAGACAGAAAAAATTAGATCAGTGGTTATTCCTTACTTTTTAACCTTTTGACCTATGTTGTAATAATATTAATAATTAAATTAATAATATTTTATTACTGCCACATTCTTCACAACGTTTGTAACTGTTTATTTTCTTATTATCTCATTCAATTCTCGGTGTATGAGTTTGAATTTAATACCTAATTAATTGTTCAATATTCTCTTGAACTATTGTAGTTAGGAATGGGGCGCCTTTTGTATTTCACATAATGAAAACATACGTAAAATTTTCTTCGCAATTGACAAGGTTCGTTTTCGATTTTTAGAAGTCAAACGCGCCAAATATATACCCTGTAGAAAACAGTAGATATTAGACAAAGCAAAAATCGCTGAAAGCCAAGTCATAACAGGCTACAATGTAAAATATTTTAATATACATTTATAATTAAAGGGTAACAGCACCCTACGTGTTCTCTGATTTATAAATGGCGTGTCGACAATAAACCATTTATTATTGCTTCAAATTTAATGACTAGTACCTACAAACATTGTTATTTTTTCTTTTGGATGGGCGATGTTGTGTCCGCTAAATGTTCGTATCCTGTTTTGTAGAAGGTAACGTAGCTTTTGAATTGAATTTAAAATTGATTTGCCATATTTGAAAATAAAAATATTTAATAATAAATGAAAAATTGTAGTTCGTGACCGCTTCCGGTGTTTTTATAAATATCGCCGAAATTAGTATACACGCATACAGTCTGAATAGGTTAATATAACAGAGCATAGATAAATTTAAAAGAAAATTGTTTGTAGTTTTGAAAGCGTTTTTCATTGTTTCTGTTTTTATTTCTTTGATAAAGTGCATCTACTGTCTAAATCACACTGAATCGTTTAAATGCGAAGAGACTAACAACAAATTGACAGTTTAGTTGTTTGTTTTGAAGTTTTGCTAAAAATTCCACAGCTATCCTCGCAAGAAATTATATGATTTTAGGTGATTACACAAAAGATAGTAAATAATTTAAAAACTAGAAGAGATAAGTATAAGGCACCCTGATACCGTTCGAAAGAGAATAAAATTGTGTATCAGAAAATAGAAAAACGTACAGGGTGTTCCTTTTAAAAAAACCGACTTATGAAGGTTTGAAGTTAACTAAACTCGGCATTAAATTTCTAGCACCCTGTATGCAATTAAGCCACTTTGAAAGTATGGATGGGAAGCTTAGGGGTCTAGCTATACCCCCTATAAATATTGTTGCTTTGTCTTTCTTACTATAAAATACACATGGTTTGAAGCTAGTCACTGTTTCTCTCCATCTTTTTGAAAGAAATTAAATATCTCGAAAACGGTTAATTTTAGGAATAGGGAAATTTCATAAAAGGCCACCTAAAATAACACGTAGAATCCAAAATTGCAATAATATATAGGGTGTTCCATTTAAAATAAGCAAGTTGATGGCGATTTCCGGTACAACCGGAAGTGGTACGTGGACGCCATTATTTTAGTTGAGAAGGGCATGCCCGAAAACTCGGTATCCCAAATTTTAACTCCCCATAAAAAAAATGGAGGGGTGTTAGATCTGGTAACTTTTCGGGCCACTGAATAGGTCCATTAAGCCCAATTCATTTTTCTGGGAAAGTGTTATTTAAATATTGCTGCACAATCCTGGCTTTGTGGGGTGGAGCCCAGTCATGCTCAAACCATAGGTTTCTACTTAGCTGCAAAGACACATTCTCCAGTGCAGGAAGTTCTTCTTGTAACTTTAATTAATTTAATTTTTTTGTTTATCAATGTAACATGGACTCTTACGTTTTTCGAGTAATTAAAGTGCAAATTTTAATAAACAGCTCAAAATTGTATATAATGATTATAAAAAAATTTTCGGATTCTAGTTTTTTTGTTTTTTGGCATTTCCTAGGAAAACTTACCATAGTAATGTATATTTTTTTTACACCATCAGAAAGTAGAGATTTCAACGAAGAAAAAGCACACCGACGTTTTTAAAAAAGCAGATATTTTGACGTGAGAATTTTCGATTGAAAATTAGGGTGCTTTTTCGATATTAAGTAAAAATAAGGTGAAAGAATAAATATTTCANTTTTTTCAACTTTGCGATTTTTTTTAACCATGTTCGCCATATTGGATCGAGTTTAAAGAACAAGAAACTCAATTTAAAATTTAATTTTCTATACGGTCATATTTTTTTTGTCCAGGTAATAATTTCTGTAAGCATTTCTCTATAATGCTTGGATTATAAATCACACTGAATTGTTTAAAGTAACGCATAGAAACAAATGGGTCAAAACATACATGTCGTGGTACGAGCGAGGGGTATATTTAAATTCGAATAACGCCACCGCCATCGCTACCGCGTATGTATGCGCAGGCCTTAAATGCGAAGAGACTAACAACAAATTGACAGTTTAGTTGTTTGTTTTGAAGTTTTGCTAAAAATTCCACAGCTATCCTCGCAAGAAATTACATGATTTTAGGTGATTACACAAAAAATAGTAGATAACCTAAAAACTAGAAGAGATAGGTATAGGGAACCCTGATACCGTTCGAAAGAGAATAAAATTGTGTATCAGAATATAGAAAAACATACAGGGTGTTCCATTTAAAAAAAACGACTTATGAAGGTTTGAAGTCAACTAAACTCGGCATTAAATTTCTAGCACCCTGTATGCAATTAAGCCATTTTGTAAGTATGGATGGGAAGCTTAGGGGTTTAGCTATCCCTCCTATAAATATTGTTGCTTTATCTTTCTTGCTATAAAATACACATGGTTTGAAGTTAGTCACTGTTTCTCATCATTTTTTTGAAAAAAATTAAATATCTCGTTAATTTTAGGAATAGGGAAACTTGATAAATGTCCACCTAAAATAACACATATAATTCAAAATGTTCAAGCAAGTTGATGGCGATTTCCGGTATAACCGGAAGTGGTACGTGGACGCCATTATTTTAGTTGAGAAGGGCATGCCCGAAAACTCGGTATCCCAAATTTTAATCCCCCATAAAAAAATGGAGGGGTGTTAGATCTGGTGACTTTCCGGGCCACTGAATAGGTCCATTAAGCCCAATTCATTTTTCTGGGAATTTGTTATCTAAATATTGCTGCTAAATCCTGACCTTGTGGGGTGGAGCCCAGTCATGCTCAAACTATAGGTTTCTCCTTAGGTGCAAAGACACATTCTCCAGAAGTGCATTAAGTTCTTCTTGTAGGAAATTTAGGTAACTCACACTGTTCAATATATGTTCATAAAAGTAAGGTCTAATTAAATGCTTACCGATGGTGCCGTAACATACATTTTGTAAGCACAAAAGTTGCCTATACGTTTTACGTTCGTATTGAGTAATGACGAGTATTTTGTGACATTTATGCACTTTAAACAACGAACATTCAATTATTTTCCAACGACTACTTGATCCTTCTACCGCTAATGTGATTTTTAGGCGGTATTTCTTTTAAGACTCTTTAGGACGATATTGCTTATAACTTTTAAAAAGAGAAAAATTTCTCTAATAAAAGTTTATTAGAAAAAAGAGAGCTTTTTAATAGGAAACCAATTTGGGTATGTTTCTCGAAAAAATATAATTGATGACGTCATTAGTCGTTTCTGTCAAATCCCAAAGATAATACTTTCGATTGAAATACTATCGAATTTGAGATACCCTATACTTTACATTCAAATAAAAAATTCATGGTTTAATTAAAACATATACATTTTTATATGCCACACTTTACATACATCTATTCTAGTTTCACTAACATTTATATACCGAGATTTTTTCTGACAATTGTAAACGTATAATGAAAGAAGAGACTGGACATATTGTAGGTATATTTATTTCATTGTATCTATATTTTAAAAAATATATATCGCCACATTTCATTCTTATGTAAAAGAATTCATACATTCACTCTTATTAAACAGAAAGCCTCCTGAAAAGACAAAATAAGCGACAAAGTATATATCGAAAACCCATACAAGTTATTTTTTATTGAAATATTTTTTTAATTGTTTTTAGAATAATTCAAGAGGAAAATACACAAAATTTTACAGAATCAAATGTAAAATTTGTATTAGTAAAAACATACAAGTAGAAAAAAATCAGTTACTGACTATAGACTAGGCGCTAGCTGTTTTGGTTTGGGTGAATCGTGTATCCACGGAGATTTTTGGCTTTTTGGCATTCAAATATAACTAGACATGAAAATTTTTCTATGCGCATAAAAAGACGTGGGCTTAACTTTTGGCGGCACAATATGTTAAAAAAATTCGAAAAATGTCATATTTTTCTTCCTATTTAATTACGTATCTTATCAAGAGTTGATTTTAGACGAAAATGGAAGAGGAAAAAATGTTTGCAATTAAATTTTTTACAAAACATGTCTAGTTACAAATCAAATGAATCATGATTATTATGGTAAAAATCGAAAAAATCGCAAAAATGGGGTTAAAAAACAATACTTTTTAGGGAATTTTTTTGGGGTAATTCAATTGGGTATAGGACCTTTATACTTGGTTAAAAAAAACTTCATGTTATGTAGAATTATCACACCAAATTTCTTCAAAATCGATTCGATAAATTTTGCATAATAATTTTGCAATCCAGATTTTGAAAAAAAATTGCAAATTTTCAAAATTTTGCACAGCAAAAACCAAGGCCCTTAGATATTTGAAAATATAATCACTCTCAAGCTTTCAAACTTTTTTGAAAAATTCGAATCCGTCAATTAGGAGGCGCTTGTTTAAACATTGGTCGAATTTTTGTACTTATAAACAATTAGAACTTTGTGAATATTCAATCAAATCAAATTTTTTAAAGCAGGTTTTAAAAGTTCTTGGAAAGACGCTTCTTTAAAAAGAAACAGATCGATTGATCAATTAGTTACGTAGTTATAGCCGTCATTTACACTAAAAGTACTGGGACATCCGGGCTAATTTTTCGAAAAATACCTTTGGTATTCCGAGTACTTACCAGGTCTAAGATTACAATACTTTTCTTCATTGGCAACCTACTTTAAAACGTGTTTAAAGTTATTTATGCAAGCGAGAAATTCAATAAAATCGTACGGGTGGTGGTGGTGGGGGAAGCAGAGAGCGCGGCCGCTTCGGCCTGCTCGAAATTGAATCGGCTATAACTACGTAACTAATTGATCAATCGATCTGTTTTTTTTTAAAAAAGCGTCTTTCCAAGAACTTTTAAAACCTGCTTTAAAAAATTTGATTTGATTGAATATTCACAAAGTTCTAATTGTTTATAAGTACAAAAATTCGACCAATGTTTAAACAAGCGCCAGAGCTCTCCTAATTGACGGATTCGAATTTTTCAAAAAAAGTTTGAAAGCTTGAGAGCCCTTCTATATGTGATTAAATTTTCAAGTATCTAAGGGCCTTGGTTTTTGCTGTGCAAAATTTTGAAAATTTGCAATTTTTTTTTCAAAATCTGGATTGCAAAATTATTATGCAAAATCTATCGAACCGATTTTGATGAAATTTGGTGTGATGATTCTACATAACATGAAGTTTTTTTGAGCCAAGTATAAAGGTCCTATACCCAATTTAAATACCCCAAAAAAAAAATCCCTAAAAAGTATTGGTTTTTAATCCCATTTTTGCGATTTTTTCGATTTTTATCATAATAAACATGATTCATTCGATTTGTAACTGGACATGTTTTGTAAAAAATTTAATTGCAAACATTTTTTTTCTCTTCCATTTTCGCCTAAAATCAGCTCTTGAAAAGATACATAAATAAATAGGAAGAAAAATATGACATATTTCGATTTTTTTTAACATATTGTGCCGCCAAAAGTTAAGCCCACGTTTTTTTTATGCGCATAGAAAAATTTTAATATCTAGTTATATTTGAAAGCCTAAAAGCCAAAAATCTCCGTGGATATACGATTCACCCAAATATGGCTTTTTGAAACAGATACCGTCTGCTATTAAAAAAATTTAGCTCTTTAAGCCCACATTTTACTAATATCAACGATACTCAAATCATTATTTATAAAATACACCTTTTCCCCATTCCAACACGACACGCATTAATCACAGATCAATAACTTATCTTTGCTGTGCATATCTTGCAATTGCATAATAGAGCAATATTTTTCTATTTCAGTAAATTATTGGCATGTGCGTTTATAGCTCGGAGACAATCAAAGCGGACGTAACATTTTATACACCCATACAACAATTAATTATTACGTAAAGTCGACGCGCCTATGAAAGTGTGCCCGCCTTTGTTGTTCTTCTTCGTCTTGCTTGACGTGCGATCGATCTAATTTTTATATAACTCGAAATTAATACCGTAGCACCTACGGTGAGTTGCGTAACGCGGGTAACTCTAATCAAATCAATTACCTACATGTTCGTCGTGACGAAGCGAAGCGGGAAGACGGTTAAATAACAATAATTTAACACTGCGGTATGCATTTTTATTTTCTTTTCCTGCACAGGCGATGAAGACGCACGGTGAAAAAATAAATAAATTCACAACAGGTGTGAATACAATGTGTTCCAGATTTAGGTGAGAAACTCACTTGCTTGGGCCCAGCATGTCTCAGCAAAATGTTACTTGTTTTCGTTCATTCACTTCCCTTCCCAATTATTTTTTGAAATATCTTGAAAGCTGTTCAACGGATTTGATTAAATTGGTATCTTGTTCTTTTGGAATGCGTAATACGAATTTCATCAATACCGCCAGATGACGCCACCTACGGCAACACTGGTTCATCAACATGACCATAACTTTTTTGTCCACCCTGTATAGGCTGTCCCAAAGTTTGCGACTCGCGCCCATAACAGGCAAACGAAAAAACGACAGTAAAAATCTGTTCAGATGGCGTGAATAGGGATTAACAAACATTATACAAAAATGTATTCTGTTGTATTGGAACTAGTCATGACTTAATCAACTTCAACTGCGAAAAACAATCGCTGTAACTCCTGTCACAAATTTGTTTACATATTAGTTGCTATGTTCTTCTTAAAAAGGCAACTACACGAAGAAAAATAGAACTATACACATAATGACGGTTAAATAGAATAACCAAATATAGAAAGTATTAAACAATTTTAATTGCAACTAATAAATAACAGATAGTCCAACCAAATTACACTTGAAGAAAAAAAATTGTTACTTAGATTTTTATAAGTGGTAAAAGGGCTTATAATAAACATGAAAAAAATAAATGCGTGAGCAGGGGGTTGAAACGTTATGAAAAATTGTAGCATTGGGATTTCTGGCGAAAGTTGACGTCAAGCAATAAAGTATCCAATACAAAAGTTGTAGATCATGCAAAAATCTACAACTTTTGTAGATAACATAACCCTTTTTAACATAACCTCAAAATTTCCGAAAACAAAGCGAAAAACAGGTTTTTTTCTGATTTTTCGTTTTTTATTTCTCATTTCCGCAAAAAGAATTTAATTTTAACGAAACTTGGTGAAAGTATACCTTTCTGTCTTAAATAACCACTATTTTTTTTTTTTTGATATAAAATCAAGAAGTTTCTGATTCATTTTTTTGGCCTGACACTTTTTCAAAGAAAAATTATACTTATCGGTAATCCGGTAATCATTTTTTTCATTTCGACATATACTTTTTGGTGAAATAAAAAAATAAATAATGACTTGCAACAATGAATTTTTCAGTAATTGTTAACACAGCCACACAAAAAAAAAAAGTTGGGTGTACTTTTTATGCGACATATATTTTTCGTAGTAATTTGGCCTCCTGAACACGAATCTGGGATCAGAATTGGCCCATCACGTCACAGTTTTTTCCTAACCTCAAAAAAGTTGTGAAAAATAGTAAAAATTGATGAAAATTTACTGGGAAAATTTGGAAAAAAATTTATTTCCACATCAAATTTGAATTCAAATCCACTGTCAGAATTGAGCTAGAACGTGTATTTTTTTTCTAACCTCAACAAACCGAGCAGGAATCGCTATTTTCAAATTCTGAGCGGATTTTGACCAGATTTTGTATAAAGGGGTTTTTTGGGTCGCTGATTACGAATATGAATTCACATTGTAAAAATTCAAGATGGCTGATCCAATATGGCGGGTGTACTTTTTTGAAATCCACCGATTTCAGTAAAATTTGGCATCATAAGGATTGCTGGTTGATCTCACCTTCATTAATCACACATCTGGAGCCAGATTTTCATAAATCAAGGTAAAATTTGTAGGCAGAGTCATAATTTTAGGCCGAGTAGGCGGCATTTTTTCGGCAAAGTCACATTTTTAGATTGAAGGCATAAGCAGATGCAGTGATGTGCTGTGTGGCAGTAATGTGTCCTTTTCCTTGAACTTTAAAATTATTAAGAAATAAAAGCATCTAAATGCCATAGGAAAACTGCATAGTAGTTAAAAAAATCTGATTGGAAAACCATAAGCCCATGCACGACTAAATAAATGAAAGAATAAAGTAGAAACTTTTTTGTCTTGTCCCATGGAAACAAGCACATCACACTACACATCATTACATGTGTAGAGTCCTTAAGTCATTTTTTTAAGCGAAGTCACATTTTTAGACGGAGTGGAATCTTTTACCTTGATTTATGAAAATCTGGCTCCAGATGTGTGATTAATGAAGGTGAGATCAACCAGCAATCCTTATGATGCCAAATTTTACTGAAATCGGTGGATTTCAAAAAAGTACACCCGCCATATTGGATCAGCCATCTTGAATTTTTACAATGTGAATTCATATTCGTAATCAGCGACCCAAAAAACCCCTTTATACAAAATCTGGTCAAAATCCGCTCAGAATTTGAAAATAGCGATTCCTGCTCGGTTTTTTGAGGTTAGAAAAAAAACCACACGTTCTAGCTCAATTCTGACAGTGGATTTGAATTCAGCAGAGTCTTTTACATAAAAATGTACTATTTGATGTGGAAATAAATTTTTTTCCAAATTTTCCCAGTAAATTTTCATCAATTTTCCCTATTTTTCACAAGTTTTTTGAGGTTAGGAAAAAATTGTGACGTGATGGGCCAATTCTGACCCCAGATTCGTGTTCAGGAGGCCAAATTACTACGAAAAATATATGTCGCATAAAAAGTATACCCAACTTTTTTTTTGTGTGGCTGTGTAATTTGTTTAAAAAAATTTAAAAACTGTCTCATTTGACCCAAAAATTTAATTTTGTACAGTATTGCTATAAACATCTAAGTCGAATTAATTTTTAAATATGTCGCTGCTAGTTTGATGACAAAATCTAGTCATTTTTAATTCTGAATTAGATGATATTACTATTGTAATCGCTTAAAAAGTTTTTTAGCTATCATTTAAAAATTTTCCTGAGCACGGCTCTGAACGCTTTCAAAATATCTATTGGAGTAAGTCATAACTGTATAAAAATCAATACAGCACAAAATATTAAACAAGCTAAAAACTCAACCGAAATCAACCCTCCGCCTCCCCTGCTCACGCATTTTTTTTTCATTTATTATAAGCCCCATTACCATTTCCACTTAGAAAAGTCCAGGTAACAATTTTCTTTTTTTTCCCCCTTTAAATGAGTTATTTCGATCGGTCCAAGACTTGTGACAGCAGTTTTTTCCATTGTTTTCACAGCAATGTTGATTAAATCATGACTAATTCCAATACAATAGCATACATTTTCGTATAATGTTTATTATTGCGCCTAACTTTTTAAGGAGAAGAGATAGAGAAAAAATTTCCGCACAAAAAATGTTCATAAAAAACGGATCATTTTCCTAATTTTGAAAAAAATGTAAACAGATTTTTAATGTCGTTTTTTTATTATGGGCCCGAGACGAGAACTTTGGAACACCATGTACATTCTCGAACAAAAATAAAGAAATGGCATTCAATTTCACACATAAAAGGTATACTTCTTTGAAGTAAAAAAAGTAAACCGTTTTCGAATTAAACGTAATTTTTCAATGAGATGCATGTCTATAATATTGAGTAAGTCTCTTTATTAAACATTTAATTATTCTTATTTGCGTCAAAATGTCACGTTATAATGATTTTGCAAATGCACAAATGCGGGATATGGTCTGCCTTTATGTCTAGGAAAATTATTATACATTAAAGAACATTGCCCCCCAGGGAGAGCTCTGAGACATACATGAAGCTGCTGGGAATTTGTTGGATATGAAATTGCCGAATTCAATGTCTCTCCTAAAAGATATTTTTTATGTAACCTAGAAGAGGACCACAAACTTCAAGCAAATGTGAGACAAAATCGATATTTCTATATCCTATACGTCCCTCGAACACAAAAAAGACAAAGTGGTTTTGCTTTTCTTAATTTGTTCTATTCTCATGAACCATCAATTTAAAATTAAATCAACCTGTTTATAGCACATAGTTTATTTCGCAAAAAAATCTTAAAATATAACAGAGCAATCTGCAATGCAAACTATTAACTGAATCAATTCACTATAATATGTTGACAGCATTATATCACTATTCTTTTCACTTTATTTTTATTCAAGGAAAAAATGTGCATATTTGGGGCACGGCCCCAACAATACTCTAAATGAACGCTATATGTCACTTATCCACACACCAGGATCTACCCTTTCAATGTAAAGATAGACTAGGTTGAGGTGTGAGCGACAATCACTTTTTTACTAAAAGCACTACCGAAAATAACGCCCTGCTATTCAAATATTCCACGGCATATTAATGCGTCTTAGAACAATAACGATCCAGCCCGTTTTTTTCCCTGTTCAATGATATCACTACAATAGAAAACACCTTAAACATATGTAATGCGTCGAATTCCAAACGGCCCGAGAAATGACGCAGCATTTGTATCTACTAAACACGTCTATCTGGATCTATACATAAATCTTTAAGGAAATGAATTACAATATTTATAATTGTTTTTGTAATTAATTTGGTGGGTGTGTAAGTGTATAAAAAATGCAAGAATAAACACGAATACCATCTATACATACAGTGTGGCCGGTGGAAAACGAGGACTTGACAAATGGTTTAAATTAAGTTTCTGTGTTTGTTTAAGAATCTTAAAGGCACTGGAAAGGACTGAAGATTAATGCTATGTTTAGTGATTTTACCAAAAATTGCTTCTCAGTAAAATATGAAAAAGACATCCATATGTGCAAAAATATACCGTATGTTCCATTTTAACTAGGCATAGTGCTGTTTTCTTTCCTATAATCAATGAAAAAAGCAATTTTGTTAATTTAACTAATATTGTTGTTCCACGACAAAATAATTAGCAATAGAGTATACGTATCTTCGAAGAGCCTTTATAATTATCAGAATAACCTCTAGAATTGCATTAAAATCAGTCTTCAAATAAAATTATTCTCAAATATCGTGATACCATAACAAAGTTATCCATGCTTATTGTTGAAATGTATTTGACGCAAGATCTAACGAAGATGAAACAAAAATTAGAACAGAGAAGGGTAAAATTTTGTTATTTGATTTATTAACAATGTTTCAAATAATAACTTTTTGTCAATAAGAATGGACAGTTGGAGTAGTTTATAATTCTTTCCTTTCAAAGCAGTAGCTATTTAGATCTATAATTTTATAGATCTTATCTAAGTAGTATTAATATTGCTGATCGATTACTTCGTTACCTGTTATAGTATGTAACATGTACAAAATAATTTAGTTCTTTTTTACCACGTGTTTTTTTTTGTTTATCCGGTTTATCATATCCGATCTAATATACATATATTGCTGCCTAACCCAGATTTAAAAAGCTGCAGCAGCTGCGGGTGGACTGTCCTTTCCCGGATATTATTAGTATAAATTTAAATTGGTCATTTATTTAACTTAATACGTGTATCAACGGAAGTCGCATGGTATTTGGAGGAATTTATGTGTTCGCTTTTTATGAATGGGTTTCATTTAAAAATTATTATAAAAAATTATGACATTTAAAATACTGTTCCACTTGATTGAATATTAGATATCTTCAAGTCGGTGGTGAAATACTTATCCTTATTTCCAGACGAATAAAAATGAACATATTTAAAAAACGAACTCCACAGTCTTCAATGTCTGTAACAAAGATCAGTATCTACTTGTTTTCTAAATAAATAGACACAAATTGTCATTGGTGTCAGTTACAAATTATCAATTTCCAACAACATAGAACTGTTGTTGAATACTGAATTGGTTGAACAATTTCTAAACTGACATTTTAACTTTTAACGATTCCAAAGGTAGATCTTCACAAGTTCTAAAACTGGAAAGAAGTTTTATGGTTGCTTTTTATACTTGCTATATGTGGGTAGTTCTAAGTTATTGTCTTAGTTGAAATTATTCAGATATTTTGGAAATTCTCTATGGAGGAAAAATGTCTTTTACTCTATAACGTCTATTCTTTTAATTTCTGACTTTCGCATTTCTGAGATTCTGAGTATAAAAATATTCTACGCGTATGGGCAAAATTTAGTATTTTATGCAGGGCAATAGAAAAAGTTTTATGGGTCACACAATACAACTAGAACAAAAT
This sequence comes from Anoplophora glabripennis, assembly GCF_000390285.2. Lineage (NCBI taxonomy): Eukaryota > Metazoa > Arthropoda > Insecta > Coleoptera > Cerambycidae > Anoplophora > Anoplophora glabripennis. Next base: position 3,236,181 of record NW_019416568.1, on the reverse strand, counting down.
ATAACAACTCATTCATTTCTTGGGTATTTCTAGACAACACTTCAAGATCATTCTTCGGCGATATATTAAATCTGTCACGTAATAGTAGTTACATAATAGCCCCCTCTAGCCTTCCTTCAAGGACCAGTCGTGTAATTTTACGGAGCTCTTTGTTATACTTTTTGAACGGTAAAAAATACAAGTAGACTAAACTTTCGCGGGTGGAGGTGTTACGAATACTAAAAGCTGTAATGTACACAAATAAATTCAACCGAAACACTTTGAAATCGTTATACAATTTTATCTTTTAGAGTTTGTTAGCCACAGCTCAGGTATAGTCAATTTTTTTAAGGATAAATCAACTTACTTGACATTGATAATTATTTTTGATACGCAGATTAGTTGAACCCATACAAAATATTCTCGTTTATCTAAGAAATCTAAATACTGAGATAAGATTGACATTCGATAGGTATTTAATTATTTAATAAGAAAAATATGTTGGAATGTGTGAGTGGCAATTGCTGAAATTACAAAACATTAAACTTATTTTATTGAAATATCATAAGTATACCTGTTCGTAGATACGTTGGATCTTCATAACGTACAATGTTGCTGTAATGCTGCGAAAAACTGTCGAAATTATACTCTTTTAAAGAGATGGGATAGAATTCAATTATTTTATTTCTCATAGTTGGAGAAACATATAAGAATGTTATCTTATCAAAGGCTTTTCTACACCGATCATCTTTTATATATAACTAGAGTTAATAGAGCTGACCACTTTGTGACTTAATTATTACACGAAAATTAATGAGCCAATAATATTGTTATATAACTAGTTTGCCGAACACACTTAATATAACAACTAGTTTAACCAAGAAATAATGGTAAAGTACACATTCTACCGTTTCGAAATTTGGGATTTGTTATACACGTTGACATAGTTAGAAAAATTCATTTACAATCATTTTAACAACACATGCCTACTTATGTCATAATAACTCAGTCCTGGATAGTAACATTACGCACTTATCGTTAAAATCTTTTCGCATATTAATTTGTTAATGTGTTCTTATGCGTCGAAAGCGGAAGTTATTCTAATTTTTTCACAAACAATAAAACAACTGCGACAATTTTACAAATGTGAATAACTAATTTAGTTTTAAATGCCCAGTAGTTGTGAAAGAAAACAAAGAGTTAATAAGTAAGTATTCTTTTTTTATTCAATAGTCCAGGATGTTCTTTATATTCTGTGATTTTTTTAAATGAACACATATTCTGTTATTAGCTTTCGAAAGTGTTAGTTAATTCGAACAAACATTATTTTTCACTGACATATTCATCAAGCTTTCATATTACTTTTGAAATTACTACCTGTCCCCTGATACCTGAACAATCATTCTAAAACAAACCTCAATCCCATAAATCAAATAAACAGGCAGTTACTTCTAAGTACTTACTTCTATAAGTGATTTATATTTACGTACCTATTTAATATCTACTGCTTTTCTGCTCTAGGAAACCTATGAGGCAAGATGATATCAGAAATCTAATTCCAATTCAATTGCTCTGTTATGTTCGATTGGTTAAGATTAATTTTAAACGTTTCCAGGTCAGATTTACTTAATCAAAACAGTGAACTAACCCTAGTATTGTTAAATTATTATTAAGGAAGCAATTTATTCAAACAGGTCTTATGACAAGTTTCCTATATAATGAATTGGGAAAATCTTACATACAAACCGTATGTTCTACCTTTTCCGAAAACCTTGCCTATAATTATAAATAAATCTAATCACAATTCCAGCTGAAATGTAGTTTCTGATAATATGTAAACATGACTTGAATAAATCGAATATGATTGAAAATATGACACTCAAAGTGTGATAGCATTAATCAGAATAAATTATGAATAATTAAACATTGGGTAATACTTATAATGTTACATGAAGCTATAAATGTATACAAAATACTTATAGGAGTATAAAACTGGGCTAGGTAATGTTTTATAACTCAAATAGAAGTTAAAAAGAGCTGTGTGCACGACGTTTATCATTTAATGAATAATCTATTCGACTCATCGGCTTATGTTTTGCCTTCTATTTCTGGAGACGCTATTTTGTGCACTTATTTTGTTAGACCATTGCAATTAGAGATTCAAACGAAACAATTTTCTATATTTAGAAAACTTATGCTAAAACTCAAAAAATCATACCAAAAAAAAAGATTTTATATTATATATTTATTAGTATCAATCCAAGTACAAAAACACATTTTAAAATTTGGAGAATATGGGGGTCCAATTGTGATAACATCAGAAAACCAGTTTGCACAGATTTTAACAACAAATTTCTGTGTTCTGCTTTAAAGTTTCGTCAAACTTCTCCAAACTCCAAATCGTCAAAAATATATCGTATTTGTAGACCTATTCCTTCAAAATTATTTAAAAACTGTTGCACCAAGTAGATATCTTCATTTATTTACTTACATTCTTATTTTTTTTTATGTAACAAATTATTTTTAAACTTAGAAAAAGGCTCCTTGATTTTTTAAACGTACCGACATTTATACACTGGTACATACAGGGTGATTCACAACTTATCCAAAAAAAATTGGGAATAGATGCGGCATGAGAAATGGAGTCAATTTCGTAAAAATTATTTTTGTAAAATCCTTATAGTTTCCGAGAAAAAAATTATTGAAGTTGTAGTACATTCAACCACTACATAGCTGGACAACTGTAGTCTCTAGCGTCATTCGCAATACGCGTGGGGAGCCACGTGGTCTATACAAATACATTTCTTCTCGTATTAATTCAATAGAACCCTGAAGGTTCGTAATAACATAGTTACCACACCCTGTATAGGTAAGTTCGTATCATATATCTCCTGACTCACTTTTGATCTACAAGAGCAGCTCATGCTTCCAAGAAATGGATGCATGTTCACTCCTTTCAAGGTTTCAACCACTAATTAGTAGGAATGCTATTATATGCTGATACCGTATTATTAGGATACGAAAATGGGAAATTACAATAATTAACTAACAATGCACTTTCGAAAAGCTGTGAAACACATCCTAATTGTTGCGACCTTGCTCCGGTCACGTCTGGCAACAAAAACTGCGCCAAATAGACGCATTCGCAATCGTGATCGCAGTGTTCTTTGTTCTAAAAATAAATAGGTAGATGTTACACGTAAATCTCGACCAGGAATTGTAGGAAATATTTAACAACCAAGTGTATAAAAAAATAATAATAAAAAGTAGATCTACCTACGAACACTGCGAAGTTGTAGATTATAGTATCACCTATTTTTGTTTCCTGGGAAAGACAAATATGAAATTCATTTTTGTAACAGTTTTTATAATTTGTTTTTTGGCAGATATAGCATTAATTTTTTTTGTATTTTAATTTTATCATATAATTATTCTTTTTAATTCTTTAACTGTTTAATCGTAATTATTAGGAAAATTTAAAAACTGTAGTTTATAATATTAAAGTGCTTGAGGCATACTTTAAGGAATAACTTTCCGAAGATATTACAAGAATTTAAAGACTACAGGAGTTGTTTCATTGTATTTCAATAAAGGGCTAATGTGTTTCATATTATCAAAAATTACACACGACGTTTATACCAGTTGTCTAATTGATGTCAGATTTCACATTCAAGAGAAAAAGAACATTTGACTTGATAACAGCTATTGCATATTGCCACATTTTCAGATACATTTTAGTCAACAGGGTAGTTGTTTCCCATATCATTAGTTAAAGAGTTTATTACGTCTAGTACGATACTTAGTTATGTTTTCATGATACCCACAGATTAGTAGGTCGCTTTCTGCCAATTGATTTAAAACAATTCTAGATATGACATACTTTTTAGTACGCTTATGCTTAAAAACTTTAAGCAATATTGAAACTTATACACTCAATATTTGTGATTCCTTCTGAATAATTTTAGGCGTACATATTCAGGGAGTTATACAGGTAGTAATGATTAAGATAAAAAAAAATAACTGAATAACTAATATTTTTGCCCGTCAAGGAGTGCTGCACATTCTTTAGACATACCAGCAATGATATGATTAATATCTTGTTAGGATATCGATATTGGGCTACCTGTTCCTCATGACGAAGTGCTGCAAAAGTCAGAGGAGGGGTGTGGTAACAGGCTTTTTTTAATATTTCCCGTGGTCAGTAGCGAAAAAGTCTGGACAACTTGGTGGGCATGGAAGGAGACTGATTGTAACAAACTGAAAGTAATTCAGTAGTAAAATGCGCTCTAAGGTAGAGTTCTTCTTTTAAATGTTGGTCAGTCATGTTTAAAGAAAATAGTAAACCTTCTGTTTACTTGTCATCGGGTAAGAAATCCTGCTTGTTTAGCCATGCAGGATAAGAGCGAGAAATAACGTGGTAAATTGGTAATTAGACTTTAATACAAGTCGGTAGTCATTGTTCATTGTAAATGAAGTATTAATATTGACGACCCCAAGATGTTTCGTTACCAGTACCAGCCCTGCAATGTTGGTTACCTAAGCTCGGGGGTCACGTGGCTTTAATCATTTATAAAGGCTCTGCATATTAATTCGTTTTTATAAATGAGAGCAGCAGGTAAGTAATAAAATTAATAATATTTTTACAAGCAAAGTGAAAACAATAAAAGGCGTGCTCAAATATGCGAGCATCCTATATCACTACATAATTAAATATGTGATAAAACTAATTATGGCGTGGAAGGAAGTGTTATTGAATTAAAATATAAATTCATACGTAATAAATACTTGTAAATTCATCACGTCTATTATGTAACTCACTTATAATACAATAAATAAAGCCAAATTATAAAATTCATATACCCATGAAATATTACGTACCTACCTCCAATAAAATTCTGCAACCATTGCCTGCTTAAAGTCAGAATTAAAACAGTTGCTAAGTTGTGCTTAAATAAAGGAAATTTGTTCGAAATCAAGTAGCCGTGTCCAATGATGTATTGATTTTGAGTAATGACTTTCAAACATATATTTTTTTAAATATTTACTTTTCAAATATAGGTACAGGGTGATTCAAAACTTAGGGGCATATTTTTGAGGTCAAAATAAGACTTTTTTCCTATAAACATGGATCCAAAAATGCTTAGTTTTCGATATACAGGACGTTAAAGTTTTTAATTTATGATTTTTGAAGGAATAAGAACAAAACAAAAACAAATGTGAACATAAAAATAAAAATGCGGGTACGGAGTACGATGAGAAACCTAAACATAAAAATGTCATAGACGATGCTTGTATAGAGGGCGCCACGTATAAGGGTACGCTTGAATTGACCCTAACTTTTTTACTACCCTGTACATTATCATTTCGTATTAGTGCGTTTATTCCCTTGCCCCTATCCCCTATCGAAAGCTAGGCATTTGTGGACTCACGACACATTAAAAAAATTAAGAGATTTTCAAATGTAGCAGTGCAATGTAAAAAGTAACAACACATCGTAAAAAGAAAATATAACTCTAACGCGTAATACTACAAACGTTTTAAGTATGTTTAATTCACTTTGTTAGTGAATAAACACCATTGCAAATCTGTGAAAAGTCTATTTAAATTTCCACAATTTTTATCGGTGTAGGTATAACGATTCTCCGCATACAACGTAGTTAAAAATAAATTTGAATAAAAACAGAGGCCTGTTTCGATTTACTACAAACTAAAGTAGATATAACGACCTCAAACAAAGTTTTCTTCAACGTGGATAAAAATGCATACTTTTATAAATATTTGTATACATTCATACGCAAGAAACAAGGTAACAATGTTTTAAGTAAGTATACGTCAAGGTACTAATAAATTAAAGGATAAAAGCAATTTGCTAATTAATCTCTTTTCCACATACCCACCTTGTGATTTCAATGCTACATTAAGCAAAAAACTCTTAACAGCAGAAATTTAGTCGATTAGAAAATACAAACAACAGATATACCTACTTAGTTTAAAAGCCTTATTTTGAAGAAAGGTAAGGTCAGTTTTTCCGTGTATCTAAAATTAAAAAGTAAATGGAATATCTACCTTAACCTTAATTTTATTGTCAACTTGTTATTTTAATATTAAGTATCAGGTGTTCCAAAATTCACGGAAAATTTGAATTTTGCGCCTTTTGCGTGGTAAAGTATTGGCGACGAAAAAAAAGACAGTGTGACAGCTGGGGGCTATTAAAAATGGAAATTTACCCCACTTTTTAATCAAATCAAAGACTACGTATGTACTCAGAGCCAATTTTTCAAAATTAAAATGAAATTATATATTAATTTTCAATATTTTTTACATACATTTTTTACTAAATTACACCTTCACAGCAGTATATAGGTAAGTATAAAGAATGACGTTTTTATTAAAGTTCAACCGATCATAAAAAAGTATCAAATAATAGACGTCTCTAGACAGTATTGCAGATTACAAGGACAAACCGCATATTGATCTGTTTCATTTGCAATACTCAAGCTTCCGCATTCCTCGAATCTCCATGAAATTAATCATGTGGGAAAAATCTATAAGTAGGTAAGTACAAAGATTCTTAAGTGTTTCCCATTAGAACATATACATTCAAGTTCATAGATACGATAAAATCATAAAAATCAATGTTGAAACCGTGAAATACGTCGTTGAGAATTATTCAAACAGCACTTTGAAGATATGGACAATCAAAATTGTTAATTAAATTTAACATGGAAGGCATAGTTGCATTTAAATGATATTTTAATAAAATTGGAACGTATTTGACTGAGTACCATTTCCCGGCGCCTATAAAATATTTAGAAGAAAAGGAACACCCCGTATAATTGAAGAAGTTGAAACAGTCTTTTTTTATTAATCCTCTTCATTAAATAAATGGGAGAACAGATCTTAATCTTATCAGCGACACCAGTCACAAATCAAGTTATGCGGAAATATCGGACTAAATACTAATACAACGGTTTCAATAAAGAGTTACCTTTAGGAAACGGTAAGAATTAATAAATTTACCTTCTGTAGCCGTAGAAATTCTATATGAAGTCTGTACGCTCACCTGAAAAGAAAGAAACATAACGTTAAACGACTTTAATCAGAAAATATTTTTTTATTTACTTATTTGTACATGTAGTAAGAAATGCCTATTCATATTAATAGAATAAAAAGTAAAAAAACATTCACGGACATGTGTTAAACTGCTAAAAATTTAATAATAACTAAGTTCAGTTTAATTGTAATTGTATAATTGTAATTAAAAAACTACCATGTGAAATTACTCCCCGTAAGTGTTGATATACACAGGTATGTACCATAAATGAGGATGTAATTTTAATTTCACTGGCAAATTTTTAAAAGATGTTATTTATATTTCATATTAGTCAATTTTGTTTCAGAACTCTCAATCAGACTTCAGAAAGTGTAACCTGATTTTCAGAAAACAGTATTGTTATATCAGAAAGCTTCAAACATACTTCAGACAATATTACATATTAATTAATTGTGTTCAAGAGACATCAACTGCATATGTTGTAATAACGAATTGATTAAATTTATTATAATGCTTGTTGATAACTGATATAATAAGTATGTAAATTGATTTATTTGCTTCCAGACGTGTCAGCGTGACTTAAATTAGCTTTATTTTTCTCAAAGTAAAGTAGAAACACCTGTATAAGTCAGAAAGTCGAAATATTTGGAATTATTCAATCTTCGTGGCTAAAATCATACATAGATATTGTATTTTCGAAACCGAGAGAGTTGCACTAACAAGGTCATATAGCTAACATAATGTGAAGCATCGTCTTGGTGTTAAAAATGTTGTCACCGCCGTTCTTGGTGGTGAAAATTCGAAATATTTGGAATTATTCAATTTTCGTGGCTAAAAAAACTTACAAACATTGATACTTTTCGCAATATTTGCAAAAGTAGTCGTTGATTTTCCAAAACAGCACAAAAAGTCATTTTTTGCACTTTTTCAAATATTGAGTATAAAAAAAAATTCGTAGATATACTAAAAGACTCTTGAAGGGGATTGATTCAAGTTTGCAAAACCCACCATCCGTTCGCTGTAGGATCATTAATTCATGAGATATGGATGATCAAGAAAAAAAGGTGGCTTTTCATTAAATAGTTTATATCTCAATGAGAAATAATCGTACAGAAAATTAAAAAAAAAATCTAAATTGAACTGAGGAATCAGGCTAAATCAGGCAGTTTTGAAAAAAATTGTAAAATGTTTGCCTTGCATTATTTCTTTTTTCTCAAGATTTCAAAACTAGAATCTTCAAGCTTCAAGATTTTTTTGTATTTCCTCGATACCACCATTATTCAAGAAGTTACAGTCTTTCAAAAATCACTAAAAAAATTTGGAAATGCTTCTGCTCCCTAAATTTTTTTGCTGAGTTTAATATTTATCAACCAATTTAATTTTGTATTTTGGTTCTGCATGAACTCATTGTTCGCATATCTCTTAACTTTTTCAAACGTTCAAACATCTTGGCAGGCAAACAAATCACAATCACAAATAAGTCGCTAACTATACCCTCGAAGCAACAACCGAAATATAAATTCAAAGTTCGGGACTTTCCAGAGTAAATTACAAACGATTGAAAAAGAAAGACCGCCAATGACACAAAGATCACGCCGCTCTCGCTCACAATGAAATTATCACCAACGACGGCCATCCATAAGCATAAAAATCCGTGAGCGTGCATCTAAATTATGCAGTTGCCTGATCACGACCGAGGAGTCGCATCTTCAACGCCGACACGACAGGATTCCATAGGCGAACTTGAAATTTTCAAAGGTTACTGCTGGTCGTCCACCTGATAACATCCTCGTGACCGGGGCTTGTGCATCGCTGATGGCCGAGATGATTGCACGCTGATGATCAGTCGCGTCGTTTCGGCCGTTGTAATTTGTAAGCCGATAAGTTTACTTAAGTTTTTAATGTTGGAACCAATTATGTGTATATTACTGTCGATGTCGTGATGATACAACATTATTTTAAATAGAAACGCACATAACAGAGGTTTACGGAAATTTAAACTTGTAGTGATCTAAGTATACCATTATCTTCGGCCTAAAATGATACGAACATGTTTAAATAATGATGAATGACATATCTAGCAGTTCCAGATAGCCGTCAGAGTGTTGAGGCATCAGCTAGTGTCTTCACGTATTATTTAAAAATGCTTCTTTTTCGTTTTATAAAAAGCCATTCTTAAAAAATTCTGCATTTGTTCGAATGTATAAAAAAAGTTTTGAGTGGGTCAACTTACACATGGTGTTTTCTATTAAGAAATGATTGCAAAACCTGTCTAAAAATTATTTGACAGTAAGTATAGCAAATATTTCGGATTAACTTCCTGGTATGAGATTTTTAACAGCACATTATTATGAGATTACTACAAAAAAAATTCATGTAATAGTAAGTACTCGCAAGAAAACTATATCAGAGATTAATACTGCATAACGAATATAATGATTTGAGAGAAAAAACTTAACAAAAACTACTGAACAATAATGAAAAACAAAATATTTGTATTCCATTTGTACTAAATATTAATTACATTATGTTAAATTATTTTAAACGATTCAACAATAGGTGAAGTTAATAATTTAAGTTCAAGATAGTATAAAATTGTTTTCAATTTTTTTTAATTTTACCATTCATAATATTTTTTAGGTTTTTACTTTGATTAGCGTTAATGATTTGTGAAAAAATGTTTATTACGATTCATAGAAACTGGTTCATTAACATGTGTGTCAATTTTGATTATGTTGTTCACATTTTAATTTCATTCATATTTTTCTATTAGAAATCAATCGTCCATGAAAAGCTGCTTTACTGGGAGATCGTATAATGGTTATTCACTATTTCGGCAGAGATACCAATTCAGTTATATTATGTCATTTCTTCGCACTGTATATATAGCAAAACCTACTGTCACAACCACTTAAAATTAGACTAAAAACAGAAAATGAAACAATTATACCGAATATTCACTTTTTTCTTAAATATCATTTGCCATGGCAATTTCCATTCGTTTCATAATTTTTTTATTCACAACGTTTGTACTTTAGTCAGCGGTCCATGGAAAACTGCTCTTGTAAGACGACTGAAAAATTAAACTTGTTCGACCATAACACGATCGGATTCTTCTATTTCAAATAATCTACTGTACACTTCGATACCAACCATTTAATGCTGGAGAAAGTATAATTCAATGCTAAAGATTTCCTGTCGACATTGCGATTTAAAACTTAATGTTGGCAATTGGGAATTGGTTGGAATATTTTAAGGGTAGGATGTTTTTAAAGATCTCAAGGCAGAGAAATTAAGCTCACAGAACAACAATTAGATATATCCTCAGGCCGGGATTAAGCGGTTTTGATGGCCTATCCCCACAGAGTCTAGCCCGAGAACAACAAGGGCAGGTAAAAAATTGCTATGTAAGGCTAAGTAAGTGCAATTTAAGTTTGTAAGAAGTACCTACATACATCGAAAAACCATGGCATTCTAAATTACCAAAAATTATTTAAATAAAATATTTGCTCGCTCATTTTGTCTATTGTATAAGCATCACGATAAACCTGAATCAATTAATATTTTTATACTTTTAACTTTTCTGCAAGTTGTTATTTGAAAAATACTGTGCTCATACCAAATTCTGCTGACTAATTCTTACACCATTTCAAGTTTAGTAGAAGGAAGGAATTCCTTCTACTAAAGCATTCCTAAAAGTCCCATCTGTGACTACATCACATTCCGTTTTTTAACGGACAAGATAATATTAAATGACCACAAATGTCGACTACAAAACCAAGAAAAATGTGTCTAATTAAATTTAAATTTCCTGGAAACATCAGATACAGCGGTTACAACTAGATTGTTTTGTTGATTAACGACACACTATTTACGTGCCACATGACATTGAAAGTGCAATAGCCAAACACTACACGAAATACCCTACCGAAGAGTACGCTTATAATGAACTAAAGTTAATTAGAAGCAAGTTTGTTAATTAAGTGGAATTGAGCTGTAGTCCAAGAGAAGTGAGATATCCATATCAGTATCGTTAGTAAACACTTCACAGTTCACAATCCTGGATTATTATCACAATGATACGTAAGGCACCGCAAGGTAGATTGACTCTTAACAGACACGAATTATATTAAAATTAAAACTACACTGTCATTCGTTTTATCTCTACTGACTGTTGAATGAATATTAAATGTATACATATATCTTAAGTAGCAGTACAGCGTACTGATAATATAGTGTTTATTCATTATTCATTCATTCGTCAGCTGATCCACCAGACATCTACCGGTTTAAAACTTCTTATCAGTATGTCATAGGTGAAATAACCCGTTATCTTTCTTACTATAAAATACTCATGGTTTGAAGGTAGCCACTGTTTCTCTCCATTTTTTTTTAATTAAATATCTCGAAAACGTTTAATTTTAGGAATAGGGAAACTTCAAAAAAGTCCACCTAAAATAACACGTAGAATCCAAAATTGCAATAATATATAGGGTGTTCCGTATAAAATAAGCAAGTTGATGGCGACTTCCGGTATAACCGGAAGTGGTACGTGGACGCCATTATTTTATTAAGAAGGGCATGCTCGAAAACCCGGTATCCCAAATTTCCAAAATTCAAATCGAAGTAGTCTCTGAAATAATTCTAATGGGCCGTCACCGTGTATATGATGCCAATAATATACGCCCATACGATAAAAGAAAACATGCAAAGAGTGTTGGAAAAAAATCCAGGATACACAATTTTGGGAAACATATGTAAAGTTTTATCTATTACATATCAGGAGTTACCAGCAAATATATTAATATATAGTTCATGCCTCAACAATTTCTCATACTGTTGTCAACAGACGGTGAACGGTCATTTTCCCTACACAAGTTAATTACGTAGTAACACTAAGGTTTATTGGATAAGTGGTGTCATTTAAATTTATATAAAGTATTTTATCCTCTACTTAGCCTTGCTCTTTGGTAATAGTACTACCTATATTGCGACATATTTTCTGTAAACAGATTAATATTTTCATTCGTAATCTGACTACGGTTCTGTTAAACTCCGCGCCACACTAAGCCTATACTAATGACGGTTTCATCTCATACTCGAAATCGGACCCGATTTTTTTTAATCAATGTCGTTCCATATTTATCTCGACAAGTTTTGAGTATTTCCAAAGGCAGCAGGAATAAAGGATGGTTTTTAAAATGTCTACCCATATTTTCACTCTTTTTCATTGTTAGGTACTTCTCCTGATTTTAAATTTTTACAATTTCAATTAAGAACAAAGACAACAGCTTGAATAAAAAAAATGTTCAGAAAAGATGGAACCATAGCTTGATTAAAGTAAAATTCGCTAGCTATTTTAGCAGGTGTATATGCTAAAACTGACATTTCAATAAAATCTAGCATCTTAGGAATAAACTTATCAGTATCCAAGTGTAGTTTAACACCCTGTATACGAACCACATTCACCGCGATCTCCACGAATATAATATTCTCGACAGAACATGTGAAACTGCATTAGAAAACCCATTAACCGCATTTGCGTACGAGCCGGTGAAGATGCGGCAATGAACTTGAAATTGAGAAGCGGGGTTCCTCGCCTGACCGCCCGATGAAAGTCGACCAGTTTTTAATGTTGCCGCACGGAAAAGTATACGGACGGTTCGACACGGCGAAGTTTTCGTTCGTGCTTCACACGTCGAACGGATTTTTTTAGTTTCGCATTGTATTCAAATTTGCGTACACTTGTAAGTGCGTTACGAAACGCTGTCAGCACCGACGTTGGGCGCGAATCGCCACGGAAAAAAATCAAGGAAGTAGGATTTTATAACACAGCCGGATGCATACCGGCAATTTAAATGCTACATTATGGTAATAATGAGCGCTGTTGCATTTATCCATTTTATGTAATTTAAAAAAAGGTGTCGCAATTGGACTTCCTTGGTATTGAAGGTAAATTGAAACGTTAAGCTAGAATAATGGAACGAGAAATGCAACCTGCAACTTGCGTAGGACTACTGGATTTTCAGCCTTTTCACAATTGCAACATTTAAGTACGTACACTGAAAGAAATGGGCTTATTAAACTGTTTATCTAGAATAATGTGTATAGCGCATATTAAAACTTTTATAACCAATATACAACTTTTTTTAAAAAAAAGCAATCATCTCCATACTCATTATTCAATCAATTTAACTGGAAGGTGCTTAATACACCTTATGCATCTATGAAATAAAGGTTATAATGAATTACTTATACATTATTAGGTGTTATAGACTTTATATTCCAATTGTATAGTAGGGAAGATTTGTTGTATAAAGACCAGTATCCGAATTTGTATATAACAATTGTATTAACAGAATTATTCGTTCTTATACTGAATATGTTTCCGTTTTTAACGTGTAAAACGCATCTTATAATGGTTAAGTGATCGTCACCTCTCGGTGCATAATCGGTTATGATCGTTGTTAAGTTATATTCATAGTCTTGTAATAATAATCATATGTCAGACCCGAGAGCGAAGTGCGCCGACTCAATAAGAAACCTGGCTATTCCAGCCGCTGATTTAGGGTTCGCCGCACGAGCTCATCCCTTCTAAGATTTCAGTAGCATGCTATGCATGAAGCAGAACGGTACTCAACTATCTTATACAGTCCACTTTTATTGTCCATACATGTTCAATCATTGTCAAAATAAACACACAAAACCACAACGTCTTTATTATCTTTACTCAAGAAGAGAAAATACAACAATCGTAAAATTTCCGACAGTCCGCTGTGCATCGACTTACACACGTCTAGTTTGATGAAAATGGACAGTATATGCACATGTTTTGTGGGATACATGATCATATCGCGTTGTGTGAAATGGAAAATTATTATGTAAGTATCTAACTGTTTTATGGCTTGTAATTGTTTTGTTTTTTCAAATGTAAATCTTGTCTAAATCTTAAAAATTATTATTTTGTAGGTCCTATTAGAAATCGCTGATGTTAAGTTTTACATAAGATGGAGGAACAGAAGGTTAACGGTGACAAAGAAAAGCATGGGTATAAAGTCAATCAACCAGAGGAAATAAAATTATATGGAAAGAAGCTCAACCTTTCTGGGGATGCTTCATTCTTAAGGTGGAAGAGTTATAGTGCAAATTCTCATGTAATACAAGAAAATACGGGTGCATCGTTGCTAAGAAAATAAACTGGACAGTTTTGGGAGCGATTTGTCATCATTTTTAATGCTTAAAAGTATGTTTTATGTATGTTTACATTAGAACCTTAGCTTGTAATTACAGTTATCCAATAAAATTTCTGAAAACTTAATGACATATGTTTTTAACTCATACAGAGTATACAACAGTTTAATACATTTATTATTATAAAACTTATAACCAGTACTAGATGTTCTAATAACGATATGGAACACTTTAATAACAGTTATTGCTATTATTTCGTAAAGGGTATAAAAAACGTTGTATACTAGTTATACAATAATTTAATAAAGAATAAGGTTTATAGTCACTATACAACTGTGCTAGCAATACGCGTTTTATATCCAATATTCACCTGTTTAACTGTCACATATAGTATACAATGGTCTTACTTATAATGGTATATAGAATTCTAATAAAGAATAAAACGCATTTCTTTCAGTGTACTTGAAATGTCTGTTGTTATGGTCTATATTTCCGTATAGTTTCAGCATATTTATATTTTCTGAATTAAAACAGACCGTTTTCCCAAAAACATGTAGGTACTTAGAAAAGGATAGGTAATAGTTGTCCACAATAAATGTTTGTTTATAATAAATTAGAATCATAAGAACGACCTCGGATCCAAAAACTCCTACACAGAAAACAAAATGGATCTAAAAACAATGCTGACAAATTTAAATTAAAATATGTCAAAGAAATTATTTTGATTCGAAATTAAAAAAAGATTCTGTTGTGGGCCTAATTTCGTATTAATCTAGACGGCAATTTTAATACAAACAGATGAAAATGTATGTCTAAACTTTGAACCATAACTTTTAATAGATAAAACATAATATACAGGGTTACAACTTTTTAATTTTCCTATACAGATATCTTTCTTATTTTAAGAGTTACAGAAATCGTTAAATAGGCAAAAAATTTGTTAGCTTTTAAATTTAGAAAATTCCGAATAGAAGAAGATTCTGAAGATATTCGAAGAAAATTGATTTTATGCTATTTCTTTTTTTAGTCGTATTTCACTTGTTTCTCTCAAAAAACTCAAATGTTTTACATGGCTGCTTGACTTTTTTATTTGTATTATAATTACGTTCAATATCGTGGTTAGGTATTTATTTATGAAAACCCCATAAACTATACATCGTTGTAAAGAGAATTTCCCTTTCTTCTAATGAAGCAAATATTCAATATGGCGTGCTTAAGGAAAACAAAACTTAACTACCGCATAGCACATATTTTTAGAGATACGTTAATACTGCTGACAGCACAAATCGATTCGTCACATCATTTAATATCAGACTACACATTTTTGTCCAAACATTTTGAAAAACAAGTGATATACGACTAAAAAAATGAAATAAGATAAAATCGGTTTTCTAACCTAAGCACGCAGCGAAGGTTAAATTCCTGTATTGAAAATAATAGTATGCTATTCGAGCATTTATAAATAGCTTTACTTTTGTAAAAATTTAATTGTTTTTTCGTTACATAATATCAATATCTGTTTGTTATTATTTTCAAGATTGTTATTGACTCACTAATTTGCTAATAACTTAATAAAAAAAAAATTATCTAACATTTTTTGGCGTCAAAATGAAGCTACTTTTATGCTCTTCAAACTAACCTATAATAAGTTGTATCCTGCTATTTCACTTTTTTAAGAAAGCGTGAAACAACCTAAACTTGGATAAATAGCACCAATAAATAAACAACACTCGTTAGAAGTTTCAAACTTATACTATATTCGTCGATTTTTTGTGCAGAATTCATTTATGTAAAGAAAACTATAGCATTGCGTTTAAAATTTTTGAGAAAAATCCATAAAACCGCATTCCTTTGAAATAACGCCATCTATACGTTTCCATAATGAGGTAAATGACAACACGCATTAATCACGAGATAAAGCATGAAAAGACCTTTCCAATGAGGTATAAAACTATGGGTTTTTGATGAGCGAATCCTTAAAAAAATGCATTTTTCTGATCAGACATTAGAGGCTTCCCCAACCCTTTCTGTCAAGAGATAGAACAAAATGTCAATGACAAAAGTTATGCGCAATGAATTCGACTACCCATATTTGTACTATTTAATATACTTGAATAGGAAACATTTCTGAGAAAAATTCAACTCTATGTTTTGGTACGTAGATTGCGCCCCTAGCGGCTGAGCTACGAACTTGAAAACTATTTCCAGCGACTTCTCTTGGTCGATTTAATAATCAAAATTTTTTTTCCGGAGCTCTAGAGCCTATACTTTCTCTAATATCGTACCTCGCCGACCTTAGTAGGACACCCTGTATTTTTTAATTAGAAAAGATTTATTTGTTTTGACACAAACGTGATCTTAATGAATGTCACAAATATTTAGGAAACATCTGTTTTTAGACATTGGGATTGGATTAAGGTATATATGTATACTCGTATAACGAAGTGTTAAATATTATTTAAATAAATATTAGATTTTAACGACTTAAACTGAATAAATAATGCGAGAATCACGAAGCACTTCCGATGTGTCATTTCAAACATCTTAACGATATATAAAATTAGCACTGTAAACAAAAACAGACCTAGATATATGCTCGAAGAAGACCCACACGAAATGAAAAAGAATGTGTTTATTCACAAGACGATATGATTATTCTCATTGTCTGTGAAAGCGTCTTACAACCACGTTCTCAAATAATAGGTAACTACTCGTACATAATGTCGTCTTACACGAAAAGTTGTTAGATTAATCCGGGTCAGCGGTCTTTTGTTCTCCGGGCCGAGAATAATGATTGCCCGTGGACAAAACAATCGGCAAATTAAGACGCTAAAATAAGTAAACCGAGAAAATCGTCGGAGAAAGTGAAATGTAAGGTTTTCTTATAAGATAAGGCAGCTGACGGGGTTTCTTCCGTTGCCGCGTCGCGTGTAGTTTTACACTACGATAACCAATTGCTAAATAAAAGATATAAGACCGCGTATAGACCCAGATCCCAACCACAGAAGATAAAACAATTTATCTTCCGTGTCCCAACGTAGGCAAAGCGCACGTGTTATCAAGCGGTCCGATCGAACGTTTATTCCCCGAATAAGTTTTATATTTTATTTACAATTTACCGCCTATGAACAGTCAACAAGGCATTTATAGCAGAACAGCATCAGCCAATACTGTGCATGAGATTGGACGAAATGGATAGTTTATTATCCGAATGAAATTTGGAAATCCTCGGTTGAATTACAGTGACACTTTCATTGCCCGATCATTTAACTGAATCAGAACTGAAATGATTGACTCCAAGTTAAAAAAATATATACAGGGTGATTTCACTTTAAATACAGAAACTGCAGGATTAGATTCAGTAGCAAAAAATAAAATATTTAAATATATCAGTTCACCACAAAATTTTGCATATGGTGATAAAAATAGTTACATTTCGTCGCGATGTTATTTAGAATTTCTTAGTTCTGTCACTTCCGATTAAAACCTGCCTCGCTTTCATACATCACCCGGTATACTACATAAAATATATTTTTTGTATTTCGCGTAACAACATAGCTTTTCTACCACACTAATGGACCACTCTGTATAACTTCAATTTACTTGCCAGCTACAACTAAATAAGTGTTTAATGTAAAAATAAATACAAACTAGGACAGACAATTGACTAGACGTCAAACATTTTATTTCACTTTTTTTACCAACAAAAAGGACTAACAAATTATTAAATCTGTTTGAGATTTAATACATAATTCCACCGATGATTGACGCGAAGTCGTCAAATAATAGACACATGAAATTTTTTATTGCCTACGATTAATTTAAAAGTTTAGTAATATCCACATGTATCTTTAATTTTGTGTAACAGAAATTTAAATTTGTTAACATGTAACAAAAGTAATGAATTTCATTGTAAAAAAAAACAACGAACAATTTGTTTATAATAACATTGAGTTAATATTTAACTCAATTTCTGACGTCCCTAAATATTGTTATACTTAGATTAAAAACGAGAGACTGCAAAGATTCTATGATGATCAAATTATTTAGATTAACATTATGGATATAACATAATAAACACCCAGGGCGAGATTCAATGAATAAATGAATAATTTAATACTATTTCCCACGCAGTTATATATTATAAGCGTTAAGAGTTCCTACGTTTTATTCTCAAATGTAGGTACAGAACAATATTTTAAATACAGTACTGACATTACAATTGTTTATTCAGATTTAGAGGTATTAAACTGAGTGTAAGGTACAAGAAAAAATTGAGGTGTGACTTGTATTTTTTTTACAAATCCTGTAACATATGTTATTAGTTTTTTAAATCATAATATAATTTGGGCTCCCAGTAATAAAAAAAGTTGGATTATAAACCGAAAACTTTAAATTCAGAGAGTTCATATAAGCAGAAACAAATTTAAATCATCAAAAAGTTATAAAAAAAATAGAACAAGTTCCCTTGTTTAAAAAAAAATGTGAAGAATTATAAAAAAAATCCCACAGCATCGCAGACGCCACTGATGAATAATTAGTGTATTGTATTCCTCGAGATAAAGTAATATCTATTTATAATTAGTCATTGTTTAAATACACGAAGTCATAAATGTCGATAGGTTCATAAATTTCATGAAAACTATAACGAACACCTACAAAGACACAAAGATGATAAAGGTTATGGATTGTAAAAAACAAGTAATACTATAATAATAAATAATAATAATAATATCTCTACTCCTCATTCTAATTACGATGATTAGCCCATAAGTCGGAGACTTGTGCGGGAGAGGAGGCGGCATATTATTATTAGGCAGGCCGCATTTGCGCCCAGGAACGACTTATGTTGGTAGGGCCTAACCACCATTCAGTGCATGAATAAGGGAAACCTGGAAAACCACATTAATTAGGGGGGTGGTCAAATACCAACCGGTGTCAATCTCTCATATTGACCCAAGCCAACATTCTTCCACCCTACCATACCTGCACAGAGGGTGCCAATTCTCCGTACAAGCATAGCTAATCTACGGTCTACCGGCAGCGGGAATCGAACCCGGGCAGAAATTTGCACACGATTAATAAAGGACTGACGCCTTAAACCGTGCGGCTATCGACCGACAAAGTTTTGATATTTATTACAGGGATATATGTATTGACGATTGAACAATCTTAAGAGCTGACTCGTACGAAAAAAATATAAACAAATTACAAGGATTCTTTAAGAATGTCAATATTCAAATGTCTACATTAAACCTACCCCTGATTGTGTTTGTATATTTAAAAGTATATTTTCATAGAAAAACATAAGTTAATGTGTAATATTGTGACACTATCCTCATAAAATGTATGAATGATGCTAAAAGCTATTAAACTCAAACCGAATTTGTACAATTTTATGAGGTAAAGAATAAAATTCTTAACCAAAATTAAAATAGTTTCTTTTAAAAACTGAATATTAAATTTTTTTGGCAATTATCAATAAAATTTATATCCCTCTAGCAAAGTATTGCAACATTGCAACGTGACTACATGAGATCTACAACTAAGTGTTGCGGTATTCATTATAAAAATACAATTAATTTGCAATAATTCGCAATCTTGATATGAATATTCGAAACGATGTCATAATTGGTTACTTCACTGTGCAACAATTTTAAAAGGCGCATATGAAGCAACACATGAGAATAATTTGGAAAATTAGTGGTAGTGGTTTCCCATTTTCCTAAGACATTTTTTAGAAAAATTTACGTAAAATATTAGTTTGCGCATTAGAACTACTCTTCTAGAAACTGTAAAAGCAAATATATACAAATCAATTATATATATTGCGATTAATCACTATTATTGGCCTTTGTTGGCACTGGTAATCCAATACAATACGTCCGGCCGGCGTGACAGAACTGCCAGATCAAATATTATGAAAGTTCTCCTGCAAAGTAAGCTTTAATTTTATTTGACGAGTTTCGATGTAACATATAAAACAAAAAAAAAGTTATTTACTAACTTTATTTTATGTTTCATGTTTATATTAACATTCTATAGATACAGAATTTCACTTATGGAAACGACCCTACCCCCAAGCCACGAAAATCAAGGCAAAGTGCTGACTTCCGTATTCTCAGTCCGATCATATTAAGAGATCTTTAATTGCTGTGGTACTAGAAAGAATATAATACCGCAGGAAATCTGTAGAACTGCAATTATCCACGGGATTTTTACTACTAGCGGGTACGGAATTAGAAACAAGATAGCTCATGGAACTACCACACCCGAAGGCTGATAAAAGTAAGAGTGAAACCAGATCTGTTGGCTTGAAGGGCACGCATTATTTACATTCTGTGAAATAACCTTACAGAGTGGAAAACGTTCATAAATTTATATGAAAAAGTAGAACAACATTTATTTTCTTTTCAATGAACACCAACCTCTTATTTTGCACTAAAATGTAGAACTATCGTAGAACCTGACCCCTTTTTTTTCAGTTTTTAGGAACGAACTTTAAATTTATTTAAGATTTTAAAATACTGCGCAAATTTCTATTGCGACAAACTTCGTGTACTGGAATAATAGCATATGTCTCATTGATTTCACATTAGGAAAAGTAGGCAATCGTAAAAGATATAGTAAAACATTTATTTGAAAATGAAGAGATGTGTTTTCATTTCTACTACTTAAATTTATTTACTATACAAGGAGTTAACGAAATAAGTACTCAAAATTGGAGAGGATGTAAAATATGTCGAAATATGATAAAACAAATCTTAGTAGAGTTTTGTCAGTACGCAATTTTTTCAACCTCCTGAACCGAAATTATGAAAATTTATCGTATTTTGCATAAATAATAATTTTCTCATGGCACAATTTGATACATTTATTTTGCAGTAGGAATTTTTGAGCAAGTAATGAATTATTTTACTACAAAATAGCTCATGCTATTAAAACTACAAGGTAACAAGAGTACCTTTTTTATGTAAAATATGATAAATTTTTATATTTTCGGTTCAGGAATTTTGATTTGTATATTATACCGATTATTAAGCATATAAATAGTAACAAAACCCTAAAATTTCGTGATTTAATATTAAATCGTTTTGAAGTTATGAAATAAAAACTGTTTCCTGAGTTACCCCTTCAAGTGGCTGTATCTCCCTCAGGGGCCGCCACTGAAAAAAACTCTACTGAGGTTTTCGTCATATTTTGACATGTTTGAGTACAATTTCGTTAACACCTTTATATTATTATCATATTTTATTTCTTTCATGTTGTCAATTAAATTTTTATAAAATTAAAAATAATTAAAACAATACGATCAGGATTGCATTAAAACACAACATTCTAGTTCACCGGCTGCGATTGGTGTAATTTTTCACGAGATTCGATTCAACCAATCAGCCATTGCATTATCTCGAGCGTAGTCGTAACAGTTTGTTACTGTTCATTGTAAACGAGTCATTAATATTGGTGATGCCATGATTTAGAGATTTTTTGTTACCAGTACCACTC
Organism: Anoplophora glabripennis; assembly: GCF_000390285.2. Taxonomy (NCBI): domain Eukaryota; kingdom Metazoa; phylum Arthropoda; class Insecta; order Coleoptera; family Cerambycidae; genus Anoplophora; species Anoplophora glabripennis. The sequence goes on along the minus strand of NW_019416568.1, from coordinate 3,214,451 downwards.
GTGCAATGTTGCTCACATGGCTTGTAAACATTTATGAATGCTCTGTAGTAAAGAACATTAGTAGGTACCTAACTATAAACGAACACCTTGTAAAAACAGCCCGAGCGGAAAAATAGCGATTTTTATTATATTTGGTTTCATAACACTCCATTTGCATTATCAATCTTTATAAACATTAATCGTTTGAACAATTCTAGAAAACCTGATTATTGTTAATTATTCTCAAGAAAAGGCAATGGTAATCACATAGATTATATATAAGTTCAAGGTCTCTAGTCATTAACGATAAATATTCTAGTCTAAAAGAGCTTTTCTATTCTGGGAATAGACAGACCTTCAGTTTTTGGTTGCTTTGTTTATGAAAAGCACGCGTGAATGGCATTTGAATAAGATTTTGAACAATCAAAGATGTAGTGTTGCTGTAACTGCGGGAAAATCTTTACAGACTGTTACCCACTTTATGCTCCTGCCTTAACAAGATCTTAAATGGGACTGAACAGAGTTCACTTTACGCCAAAAACATTATCTTTCAGAACTCCTGAAACACAAAGAAATAGGTTTGCTTTCTCAAGAACATCCGCAATTTTGAAAACAATTTTACTTCTAAAATATGCTACTTTTTGAAATACTTACAAATTATGCCGCAAATGAAACCTGTTTCAAATTTTTGAAACGTTAGAAATCGTGTGGCCAGCATCTTACCACGAATCCTCCACCATTTAAAAACATAGTTGTTGATTGCAAGCGTGCGACCTTGTTTAATTAAACGTGAAATGTAAGTGTTCCGAATTTACATACAATAACATTGTTTTACTTCGTTCCCATGAATATGGGTACACATGGGACTTACTCCATTCAAACGAGCTAAAAAAATGTAGACGTTTTCAAAACGGAGAATAATAGTGAAAATTGTTCGCATTTATTAGCTCATTATTATTTTTTTATAATAGAGGTTTCTTATGTGGGATTAGATACAACGAATAAGGTTGCTTCCACTGGTATGAAAGTTTTTTTTTATACAATATTACAATGTTAAACTATCTTATTATTCTTTAATTAGCGATTTGATAGGTCTGGAAACAATAAATAAATCCCATAGCAATTTTTATTAAATGAATAAATTATATTCGAAAAAGGTACATAAGTATACTGTCAAATTTAAAAACGTTTTTTCAGAAACGGTTAGAAATTTTCAAAAATATACCAGTGATTTTTGTTAGTTAATTAAATCCAACAATAACTTGTTAACACGGATGTTCCTATTTGAAATGAGTCACACTGTATATGTATGTATATGTAATATAAAAAATATGACAGTTTTCTGTTTATTTACTTATACAGCCACGTGAAATGTCATGCAATATTTAATATTTTTATTATTGCTAAAGCTATTTTTAAGGACAACATTGATAAAGTTAAGAAAACTGTATGTGTATCCATTTAACAGGAGGATAATAATAAAACTATTCTTGATCGTATGTGCGCTGGTTTAAGGTTAAAAATTGAAAGCAAACATTAATACTTCATATAACTATTAATATTTCATCTAAAGAAGACTAATAGAGGGTGTTTAGAAAATTTGAGAGGATTTTTTTAATGGTATGTGGAATGCATTAATAATGAATCATTTTAATAAATAGAATGGTTGAAATTGCAAAAAAAGTTAATAATAATCGAAAATGTGAAAACTTGTTGAAAACCTCTGGGATCGTTCCCGACCTACACCTACATACTACATAAATTAAAGTGAATAGTTGTCGCCGTAAATGGAGTATTGTATTTTTTTTGTCTCGTATTTTGCAACAAACAGAAAAACAGTTTGTCATCAGTCCTACTTTAGTTTCCGTTGAGGAAACGTTTTTAAGAGATATCACTTATTTTTCTACATTCTTGTCTTTTGAACTGTGTTTTCTTTTTATGATAGTGTGACAATGTGTGGTGTGTACATTAAAAAGCGAGAATAAACATACTAAAATGGTCCTCAATACCTTAACAATGAATTAATGAATATGGTTGATGAAAACTGCCAATTAGTTGCACACTTTTATGTACAGATATTTCCAATTACGCATACCAAAAATAATCCAATCAAAAAATGTAATCGACGAATATTTTTATGCCACGTAATTTTCTGTAGGTACGATAATTAAATAAATATTTTGTAATAAAATAATAAAAATACATAATTTATGTATTTTTATCAGAAGGTCGTAGAGCAACGTTTTTTTTTAAATTCGCGTAAAAATGCCAGCAATAGATTCCTGTAATAGATATTATCGAGAAATGAAAATCGGAAAAGATATTCAACGAGAAAAACACGACTTAAAATTTTTACCTTTTTCAGTCATTTGAAACGAATAAAATCGTTATAAATCTTTTTAACCATGAAAGTACAACTCTTAAGGAAAAAATTAGCCTTGATCAGTTTCTCTACAACTATTCGTCGAGCAAGAGCCGATTTTCGAGATTACGTTTTTTTTTGAAAAATCGATATAACTTGAAAAATTTTTAATATTTTTTAATTTAAAAAAAATACACTTTTTTGCTTGCTGAAGGCTACATTTACAGCAAGTAACAAGCTTCAAAACCTTAATTTGCAAGAGACACAGGAAAAACAAAAAAGTCGATTTTTGACGGTTTTTTTCTATATATCTCGAAAAGTAGGTATTATAGAAATCAATATATTTAAAAATACGAATCGATAGGTTTTTTTAATAGCTACAACTTTCTCATTTAACTTTTTTCGATTGGAGTTCAAGTTTTTTTTTATTAACGAAAAACCGTTTTTTGGCTTTTATGAAAGTAACACTACCTCTCTTAGATTTTTTTTTTTTTGACTATATCACCATATTTTTTGTTTCCAGGTGGTATTTTTTGTAAGCTCTTCTACCTACTGATTGGACTAAAAGCTTGCAAATAGAAGCACAGTTATTGCTGATCAGCGGTCCCAAAAGAGTTTTCTCATATCAATGTGGCAAGTCGATAGGTATTAAAAAAATATTCTATTTGCAGAATTTATTTTTCCAATCACGCTTTTCAGCAAAAATCCTGTTTGCTGTTCCTTGTTTTATTCTTACTATTATTTGAATCATCCCATCACATTCAATTATTCAGTTGTGGCATTCAAAGAGGAACTTCTTAACCTTATTTTTAAATATAGTTAAAAATATTTTCGCTTTTAATAACCAAAAGAATAAAATCTGGGCAACAAATTACCTTATCTATTTAATGATTACAATAATTGTAAAATTCATCCAATTCTAATTAGAACCAATTTGAAACATAATATTCATCATTTTGGTTCATTTATTGCCCAAACTGACAGCAGAGGAACAGAACAATACTGACATGACATTAAATGATTGGATATTTATTTGTAAACTGACCCTGGCGCTATTCCATTCTAATCCCAGCTTTGAAAATCTTGTTGTATAGACAATAATTTGATTTCATGGCTATGTACCGATATCCTAAAACTGTTTAAATGTCTACATGAGAGGAAATTAATTAAAAACTTTAAATTATTTCCTCACGTTGATCCGTAACTGAATTTATAAAACTCTCCACACTGAAGAGCGACACGTTCCCTGTTAATAGACTCCACGCCGAGTAGTTCGAAAAGAATTCAATAGACAGACCGAACACGGGCAAAAAAGTAATAACTTTCGTCACGTTTTGCAAAACATTTTAATGAATCGGCGGGGGCTGTTCCATCCACGTGAGCAACGAAATAACTATGTTGTATCTTTCGCGTCGCCTTATGGATATTAAATTCTTGTGTATGCTAATAGACCTTTCCCACATTTTCGAATCGACTGTTAGTCCCTCTGAATCTTTATTGTATGTAATGAGCCGTGCAACTTCGAACGTTTATGCACAATTACTGTTTATTACACCTCTGTACGGAGATGCACAAGGTGAATTTCATTGTCTATATGGAGCCACTTCAGTATTTGCACATGCACGCAAGCTGTACATCTTGAAGTGGCCGTATTTACTGCAGTTTTCATTTATCCCCACATTAATAAAAGATGTAAAACTGATGTGATAATTTAGAAAGAGAGTTGATTTATTTCAATCATAATGTCACTAATTTTAACCAGCATTCGGAAGGCCTAATAAAGGCAGAATATCGAAAAAAAAATGTTTTACTCGACCTTTCAAAAAAATAAGGAAATTACGCATTAACTCCCTCTACTTCGCATCACATTTTCTAAGCGAGAACGTGCAGGCGGACCACAGAGCGTTGGAACGTTGAAGCGAAACAGCTGATTTCCAATTTGCAATCAAAGTGGAACGGATCCCAACTTTATAATAAAGTGCTTTGGACGCATGAGTGTTGTTTTAGCCGTACTGGCAATTTAAATAGGTAGGTACCATACTACTCTTTAAAAAGCAACAAGTCACGAGGTATACGTATTACAAACTGAATAGTTAAGTGAACATAATAATAAAACGTCATATTCAGTTATAAGACATAATAAAAACATTAACAACATTAAGAATACTAAATTGTAATAACCTAACATTCCAAAACAATTATTATCCTTATACATTTGTTTTTATTAACAAACAAATAGTACTTGTTAATATTGTTATATGTCTATGTCTGTATTAAAAACGCAGTAAAAACTAGGTTAGTGACCAAATAATAGGGTAGGTCAATATTCACTCTCGATAAACCTTTGTAGGTCAGCGGACAGGAGTAGTCCGAAAAGGGATCATCGTAACAATAATCTATTATATTATGCACATTACCATCCCATTATTAAACAAGACTGTTAATTTTAATATACAGGACTTTACAAAAAATACGTCAAGTAGTTAACCATAGGCTTCGAAAATATCATAATATTTATATAAATATCGGCATAACGGATAATCCAATACTTACATATTTATCGGATATATATATCAAACTTTAATATTTATTTTGTAACGCTTGTCTACTTTTTCCTAATGTAAAAAACTTATAAATAATAAGAATATAGTAGTACTGTATTTTTTTTATTTAGAAAAGAATACAATATTCTAATAAAAACGATCATAAAATAATAAAAAATGAGCTAAGATCGATAATAATATAGTTTCATTAAACAAATAAAATTTGAAAATGGTAATCAACTTAAAATGATTTCACTTCACATAACTAATTAGTAGTTAGGCATCGAATAATGATGAACGACATAGTCGTGCACTTATTTTTTATGGGAAAAACTATATTTTTTATAATGGAAGAATGTAAGTATTTGAATAAATGTTAACGTTTTCCATTTCTTAACAATAAATAATATTCAAATAAACATCCATTGTATGTGTTAAATTGACAACAATAAACTGGTGACAGATTAGGTGCTCGTTATAAGTTCCACTAAAAATTTCACAGCCATCGCTAGAAATTATGCGATATCCGTTGACTGCACAAAAACCAGTAAATACCTTAAAAACCAGAAGAGATAGGTATAGAGAACCATTATACCATTCGAAAAGGAACAAAATTGTTCATCAGTTTGCGGAAAAATATACAGGGTGTTCCATATCAAAAAAGAATAAGTTAAAATGGTTAAAGTTGATTAAATTTGGCATTAAATTCCTACCACCCTGTATGAAATTAAGTCATTTTGAAATTATGGCAAGGAAGCTTAGAGTTTTAATTATGTCCCCTATAAATTTTATAACTTTAACTTTATTATTGTAAAATGCACATTTTTTTGAAAAAAATTAAATATATCAAAAAGGGTTAACTTTAAGAATAGGAAACCTTTATGAAAGTTCACATGAAAATTGACGTAGAATCCAAAACTGAAATAATATACAGCGTGTTCCATTTAAAATAACGAAGATGACGTCAACTTCCGGTGGACGCCATTATTTTAGTCGAGAAGGGCGTAACAGAAAACCCTATTGCCCAAATTTTCAAAATTAAAATCGAAGTAGTCTCTGAAATATGTCTAATGTCTCGTCACCGTGGCACACTGTATATCAGAATTTAAATATCATGATATATATCGTGATATACATCGTGATATAGAATTTAGGAATTTCATCGTGATATATATCGTTGATATAGGTACATCCTTCGAACCCTGGTTAACCACATATTATTTTCATAAAAACAATAGGACCTTATGCCATTTTCCATTTAGGCCTTCTTTTCAAGACATCAGACAATTTAAAAAAGACTTTGATTAATAATTTTGTGTAAGCATGGGGTCGTAGTACTCCAATTCAGCCCTAACTTCTTCCTGGCATGGTTTAAGGTTATTAATTTTTAATTTTTTTATTTTGTCTTTTCTACTTTTGCGCAATATTTTGATTTAGGGCTTGGTTTATGAGATTTTGTAGCTTTTTCACATATGTGTTTTAAAGTGTTGTTCAAAAATAACAATTTCTCTGCCGTACTTGAAAATAGCCAGGTGTCATAAACCTCATACCACAAAGCTATCGTTGTTCACCGTTGCTCACTAAGCTATAAATAGTGCAGTTATTAATTGTTTAAAATATTTTTTACCGTAGAAAATACTCTGGATTTCCTTTGAAAATAGGACCGTCCATAAACGGAATTTTACTAGATCAATAAANCATTTTGAAATTATAGCAAGGAAGCTTAGAGTTTTAATTATGTCCCCTATAAATTTTATAACTTTAACTTTATTATTGTAAAATACACATCTTTTTGAAAAAAATTAAATATATCAAAAAGGGTTAACTTTAAGAATAGGAAACCTTTATGAAAGTTCACAAAAAAATTGACGTAGAATCCAAAACTGAAATAATATACAGGGTGTTCCATTTAAAATAACGAAGTTGACGTCAACTTCCGGTGGACGCCATTATTTTAGTCGAGAAGGGCATGACAGAAAACCCTATTGCCCAAATTTTCAAAATTAAAATCGAAGTAGTCTCTGAAATATGTTTAATGTCTCGTCACCGTGGCACACTCTGTATATCAGAATTTAAATATCATGATATCGAATTTAGAAATTTCATCGTGATATATATCGTTGATATACATCCTTCGACACATATTATTTTCAGAAAAATAATAGGACCTTATGCCATTTTCCATTTAGGCCTTCTTTTCAAGACATCAGACAATTTAAAAAAGATTTTGATTAATAATTTTGTGGAAGTATGGGGTCGTAGTACACTAATTCACCCCTAACTTCTTCCTGTCATGGTTTAAGGTTATTAATTTTTTATTTTTTTATTTTGTCTCTTCTACTTTTGCAATATTTTGATTTAGGGCTTGGTTTATGAGATTTTGTAGCTTTTTTAAGATATGTGTTTTAAAGTGTTGTTTAAAAATAACAATTTCTCTGCCATACTTGAAAATAGCCAGGTGTTATAAACCTCATACCACAAAGCTATGATTGTACACCGTTGTTCACTAAACTATAAATAGTGCAGCTACTAAAGGTTTAAAATATATTTTTTTACCATAGAAAATACTCTGGATTTCCTTTGAAAATAGGACAGTCCATAAACGGAATTTTACTAGATCAATAAAACAGGTGCAGAACTTTAATTTAATTAATTGATCAATCAACATCATAATGTTAAAGCAAAGAACAACTGCTCCTTTCTTGCTTTCACTGATGCAAATTGTTCTACAATGTAACTAAAATATGAGTTTCTTTTTTTTTACGTTCATAATAGCAAATTAAGATAGCTTTGAATTTACTGAATGGAATAGTTATTTACGTATAACAAAAAAAAGGTTAATATTAAATTTTCTAATTCATGCAAATTAAGCAAAACTTCCTTGCGAGATTAAGATCCAACTTTTGGTATCAATTAATTACTATTTTATGCTACAAATAATAACTCACGTTACTTAGATCCATCCTGGATCTAGATTTCTAAGCGGATTAGCTTAAAAATGCAAATCGTTTCACAAACGCAATCACGTATAATTCTAGGAGGAATTCATATTATTTTAATGCAATGAATTAACAGAATTCCTCATTGCACAGAAAAAATATCTACTTACATAAAAACTCAACGATGATTTTAAACGTAACTAATTATAAAAATAATTGATAATAATTAGAGCAATAAGTTACATAAAAGCGTAATGAAATAAAATATACTGTTTCAACCGCAATTTTAAATCATATAATGTATTACATAATGGAATAATTAATACATAGGCATTTTTTATTTCTTCAAAGCAATGCGTATGTAGAATAAACGTTACTATAAGAATAATTCTGATAAATAGGATACAGCATTTAGAAATTAATTCATCATAAACTTATGATGAATTAATTTCGAGACATTCGAGATTCTAAAGAAAAGACCAAGAAAAATAAATGGAGGTAAACTATTATAACACAAATTGCACGTATTTTATTTAAAATTAGCTTTTTATAACTGCAAGAATGTTTGTCCCCTTGAAAGGCCGTCATGTGGGAATAAATAAATGAAATGTTAGAGATCTACTTAACCCTCTCATTCTCAACAATATCCAGAGTGTTAAAAATTTGACTACCCTAATTTTAACAGACCATAGAATACATTAAAATAAACAAAAAAAATCTTATATGACATGGGTTCTAAACTCAACCATTTCGAAGAAAAAGTTATCAAAATCTCCAATTGATGTACAAAGTTCGATTAATATTGACATAATTGCGTGCATAGAATACCATAAAATACAATGTTTATCACTTTTTTAACTTCTTTATGCTTAATTCTAAAAAATAATTAGCATTTTGTAATAAATTTAAAATTCGATAAAATTCACAATTCGAGCAATGTGACAACGGCGCGGCGGATAACACGAGCAATACGCAATTCAGTTGGTATCTGGAATTGGACCGTATTTGAGTGTTTTCTGCGTACCACTATTTCCATTCCTTGAGGTGTTTTCCAGCGGGTGCGCGAAAATTGGATTCGAATGTGTCGTGCGTACCTCGAAAATGGTGGTGGACATTTTGAGGATATGTTGTAGTTTTGTTTCGTACTTGTGCGTTTAAAAATTACTGAATTTTGCTATTTGGTAAGTGCCTAAATAATTTTTAATACGTATGATTATTTGTAATGAAAGATACGTAAAAAATGATAGACAACAAAAATGTAGCTTTTTTAACAAATAATTCGCTTTTTTTAATTTCTATAGCATAAAAAATAAAGGGCGTATTGCACCCACGTATTGGAACAAAACTTTTCGCAGATCCGGTACACGAGGAACGGAGATCTAGATGAGAGCGTGGTATCGGAGCGCGGAACTAGAGAGAGCACAGAAAAGCCCCTCCTAAGCCGAGAGACTAAGAGCACGCCGCCGAAGGAAACGGCCCGAAATGCAATTCGAGTCAGTGTGATCACGCCGGTGTTACGAACAGCAGGGCCCACGAAGTTTTTGGTGCAAAAACCTGAAAAATAATCACACGCCGCTCGATGGTACTACGAACCGAACCATGAATGGGACCAGTCGATACCGGAAGTAAATAAAAACAAGCCCGTCCTGTCGCAAACGGACAGTTCCTGCCTCCGGACTCGCGGTAGTGTGGTGGAAAGTGCAGTGGAGAATTCAGACTTTTTTTGTTGATAGGGATTATAGTTAAATAACAAAGTAAGAGAATTAATTAAAAATTGATATTGGTTTTATTACACTTTTACATTAAGTACTTCCGACACATTTAGTTGGTTTAAAGGAAATAATTTGTTTTATACGCACTGATACTTTCAGTAAATAAGTAAATTTTAAGTTGAAAATAAATAGACAGAATGCAACAAAAACTAATCAAATAATCAAAAGGATAAGTCAATGATTAACATAAATTTTTAATTTTTTGTCGCAAGTGGCCAAATAAGAGAAAAAATTAAGATTATGCCACAAACAAACAACTTCAGACCATAAAAAATGACAATTTTTTGAATGAACCTCAAAATAGTTTTCAGCAATTCTGTTTTCAATTCTAAACTGTATCGTGTTTGTATGCAAATATCAGGAATAAAAATATAATATTAATAAATATATAAAAAATGGAAATTGCTTAAAATATACAAAAATGAAAAATTGAAAAGGAATGAGGACTTTTTTAATTTTTTTTACTTTTTTAAATTTTGTAATAATTAGAAGTTACTGAAGGAACTGATTTTTCGAGTAATTTTTCTTATATGACAATGATAATATTTACCACAGTTTTGAAACAGTTTTCTGTTACCACCGATTACATTTTAGTTATCAGCGAATCGGATTAAAGTTTCGTAAAATTTTATAAACGTCTATCTATAAAAGCTTTCAAGAATAACTGCACACTTTGGAAATCTTTATAAAAATCACAAAAATATCTAAAACAAAATGCTTGACAGGATTTTAGGAAACTAAATAAGAATTATAATCAAATAATCGTACTTTAAATTTAGAGACTTTTTATTTTTAACATAAAATTAGAAATTTTCAGTTGATTTTTGCCTTACCAGAGTACTAGTCAGGAGTAGAGACTGACTATTTTTCGAATTTAAAAATATTCCGTTAAAACATGGAAATGGGACACGCATAAACTGACAAAATTGCAAAATTCCGCATTTTATCTCCCGTATAACTAACTAGATATCACGCCTGCCACTAAATTATAAAACGTAATTAGTGTCGCGGTTTTTTCACAACCGTCTAATCCTCACCCGATGGCGCAACCGTTATCATATAATTACACCGCGGACAAAAATAATAACTATGCCGGGGGACATCAAAACGCCGAAAAAATGCGCATGTTCCGATCGATCTGCTATTCGATAACCAATTCAAAAACGATTCGAATCGAGATTAAAAAGCAAATTGGATACGGGCCATGATACTACTTTCTAAGCACAATGCTCGTTGATATTTAATGATCGTTAATGTCGTTTTATAAAGGTGCAGAACAACGTGATTCCACTTTTGTCTCTTAAGGCGGATCTTCACTTGCCGCAAAGTTTTCTGTGACAAGCAGCACTATTTATATAATCGCATAAGTATTAAACTTTCCGCAAATATTCGTAAAAAGTTGGTTTCACGAACTTACCAGCTATTTTTTGACGCTATCTTTGACATTGAAAAGAAATAAAGTCGTAAATAATTTAATTTAATAAGTAATGTCCACATTTATTAGTTACTACAGTTACACAAACGAATACCTATGTTGTAAGCAGGGTATATACTAAAATTTGACCAAATTTCTTGATATTAGGTTTTCCAGATAGATTTAATAAAATTTCAATCACCGTTTCTTATAATAATTTTTACTTGTCTGAATACCAAATTGGGGCATTTTTTACATATCATTTTATAGTTTACACTTTGTAAATAAAGACTGATTAGCTAGTTGAAAAAATTCTATGAGAAATTGATAAATTGCCTGATATTTCCAGGTTTTCCAGATTGGTATATAACCTATATAAAGTATTCCTTCGATTAGAATTTATTTTTTCAGTTACTCGTGTTAAAAATTATTTGCTCCATATTATTTCACACGAGAACTAGCGTCATCAGGTTCAGAAAACTAGTCGCAGAAGACATTGCGATATATCGCACGTGGGAACGCGCCTTTATACCCCGCGGCGTTTTGCTCGTCTGGGTGTACACCTCTGGGTTATTTGCATTTCTCGTTAACATTCCCACATTTGGCAATAGGTTATTTCGTATATAAATTAGCATTGACGCTCTTTAGACGGGCAATTATTTAGCGTTAACATTTTTCGAACGACGCGGCGACTATTTGAGAACGGCACGAAGCAACGTAATAATGGGATATCGTAAAATCCCGCAATTGCTCGTAAACACTCACGATTCACAATAGTTGGATTTTATAGAAAAATAATGAAGCAGAAGGCATTGAACAAGATAAAAACGCGAGGAATTTATGCTGCGACTTTTCACCGGCTACGAGCAAAGGTAGTGACATTTCAAATACGAGTCGAAGGCTCCCGGTTCTCATGTTTCCAACTTTTATACGTTAAAATCGGTGAAAATAAACGTTTGTCGTATTTTCTGTAATACCAAATATAATAAAACGGCTTTTATACTCATCAATTCCAACACAAGGACTGAATTCAAAATTTAGTCATGACAAATGGAAAATACTGCGACTGTCTATAGATTTATCGTCAGTTAAAAAATATTGAAAGTCCCCCCTATTATAGATAGAATATGGACGTATCCACAAATTTCCCGATAATCCCAAAATCATCGTCAGAATTTCAAATATTTAGTAACTATTACATACGAAAACAGTAAAATTTCTAAAAATATTAAAACAATTTTATCATCTTAAAAAAATTGTGTTCAAAATATGCACATACTTTTCACGGTGATGTCTTCTACATTTGGAATATGTAACTTATAGATTTAGATGGAAATTACATCAAACTAAAAGGTAAATATATATTTAAGACAAATTAACAACAACAAGAAACTGTCAAAAAATCTACAATGGCCTCCCATGATGATATGCAGAGCTTAAGGATATAATATCGTTTTCATTTCATTTTCATCTTTCCTTCAACTTAAGCAACATTAAAAATATATTCACACTGAATTGAAAAATGGTTTTTCTGAAAGCACGAACTTTGGAATTTCAATAATTTCATTGTAGAAGTGGAAAACACAAGCGAGTATACTATGAGTTATGAAAAATCTGTTTTTGCTTTTAGTTCAATTAACACTATTAGATATAATTCCAAGTACAATACGCAGTTTCAAGGTGTATTTACTTATCAGAAAGACGCCGAAGTTATGCACAAATGTTTTTCCATTGTTGGTGTAATGTCAATAAAACTTTTGTTTGGAAATAAAAACACGTCATTGGATCTCGTAACCCAAAAAATACACAAACTTAAATGGCGATTTAATAGAAGTATTTCAAAAACTCCTTTTTTTCTGAAAAAAAATACGGAATAATTCTAATAAAATAGAGTCAGCAGTGTGGAATTAATTAATTAAAAAGTTCCTCAATAATAAATCCTCAATAAAGTCAATTATTAAAAAATTATTACTGACAATTTTTAAATACATAATTCCAACAAAAAAGTGGGTATCTTAAATTAACACAGTTAATGAAACTACAAATTTGACTTTTATCGAACGTTTCTAACCGATATAGAAAAACTAGTTCCAACTAACTGGGAAGTGACATATTAATTAAGTAAATTTATTCAAAACTTACTATACTATCATCAGCAAAGGTTATTTTTATTGCACGCATAACCTTGACGGTCTTTTTGAAACAAAAATCCATTTATAATCATTAATTTCCAAAACAAAAACGGTACCTACCTACCAGAAATAAAAAAGTTACAACAGTATACCTAACTGTTGTTTCGTCAACACACGTTTTAGAGACCAATTTACGTTCATTATAAAAATGTTAACTATTTTGCTGAAAAAGTATGACTATATTAAGAATGTACGTTATTTCTCAAGTCTCAGTATATCTATGTTACATTTAACATTGACATTTAAAAGTCGAAGTAGGTACAATTGCAGCCGTAAACTGTCGCTGATTGTGGTTAAGGTCAAATGAACTATCTGCAACGACAATGATGACGATAACGATGACACAATTAAATATTTTTAATTCACGTTAAATAATCACTTTGCGTAACTTGAGGTTAAAAAAATAATATAAAAAATGTGTCTACTTGTCTGTCTAATGAGCTGTCTATTTCTTCAAATTTTACGTAAATACAAAATACACAAGTTTTTTTTAAATTAAAACATAATCACTACCGCGACATTAATAGTGACTTGTTATAAATGAAACTCGATATATTGCATACAAACATGGTTTTTCAGTAGAACAATTCGTATAACTGTTTACTTGTTTTAATAGCAATTAAAAAAAGTGTATCGAAATAATATGAATATAATCATTGACAGGACAAATTGCAGAATGAATGTCACTGACCCGTAAAATACCTATTAGTGTTTATTACCTTGATAATGGCATACTGTTTCTATCAGTAGAATAAAATGTATATGCAGATGAATCTGAGATTCTAACTCTGATTGATAGGTAAAGGAAGATCCTATAATAAATATACAAAATACATAGACTCCAGAACACACTATAATAGAAATTTAAATTTTTGTTAACACGCGATAAGAAAAACTTGTTCAACAGTATTACAGTTATAAACGGGGTCTATGAAATACATACAAATCTGGTACCGGTTATTTAGGTAGATAGGAAGGTTTGAAATGTATGTTATAGTTCATTGCACTGTTTGAATCTTTACAAATAGTCAATAGTTTTAAATGCATATATACTTCAAATGTAACAAGACTGAAATAAAAAGTTTTTACTAAAACTTCTATTCAACTTATATTTATATTCACAATTGAGGTTGTTTCTAATACTTATTCACTTACAAAAATTGCAACAGCAGATAGTTAAATGGATAAAACGTACCGAACATAAATAATTAATATATTTCAAATATCCTTTCACAGAACATACAGACGAAGAGTCATATGCAATGTTTGTTTACTTTAGTGTGCGAATACCTTTTTGGGTAATTAAAATATAGAACGGTACTTAGGTTTAATATGAACATCACTGCTTAGTAACTCTCAAAATGATTTAATGAAAAATATTTCGTAATCCTATTCTACATCATACCTACTAGGTATCACATAATGTGCTACATGAAATAGGCTAAATATTTTCACAAAAGAAACTATCTTATGGACTTAATGGTGATATACCCTCTATAAAAGTACAACATTTTTATTACAAAATGTTGAAGACTCACTGAAATGTCATGAAAGTTACAGGCATCATATCGTGTAAACAAAACAGATTCTCGCTCTAATAAACACCTAATGTATGTATGCTTAAAGTTAAAACCGTTTGTTATGATATAATGAAGGAAATGTAAACTTGTGGTATATAAAATTTATCTGCTACACTCATACATTATTTCGGTATAACGAAAAATACAAATAGCATTTTGTTTCTATAATATTGATGAAAAAAGTGGCAGAAAGTGAGAAAATATACGTTTCAAATTATTTTTTAAATAGAAATGTCCATGTTCCATATTTAAGGTCTCAAAATGTTCCTATACTCGAGAGCTTTCGAATAAACTATGGCATTTCTTGGAAAAATTTCGAAATTCAAAACGGCCGCCACAAAATGACGACTATAATTAGAAATTTAAAATAAATAGTTCAGTACCTAGCTTAAAATCATCTATCCATGAAAAATATCCCAATATAATAGTAAGGTTTACGATTTTGGACATGCTAAAACCGAATTTCATAGTCCAAAAGTGGTAGGAGTATTAGTAACAGACATTTTTGAGCATTTTTTTAGTTTTTAGACCATATCTTTCTGTCCAAAAGTAGCTTTTTTATGTTTTTTGACGTGCTGACTTTGAGTTATTGGATTATGAAGTCTAAAAAAATTAGGGCAATTAAAACGAACCATTTTTTAACAATTTGTAAGCACCTAAGAAATTTATTAGGTAGGTCTCAATTATTAGGGTTCCGATTAATTAAGCATTTAGTTTTGGATCTTGACGCTTTTGGCTATGTTAGATTTAAGGTTGTTAGGTTTGGGGCTTGATGCCAAAAAATGCCAAACAATTGTCAAAAAATGGCCAGTTCTTATAATCCAAATTTGTTTGTACTTTAGGATCCCAATAATCGAAATTATGATGTCAAAAAACATAAAAACAGCTTTTTATCGACAAATATCTATTTTTACCAGAGAAATGTGGACAAAAATTGCCAAAAAATTGCAAAATAAAATGGTCAGATCTCATCACTCAAATTTTTTTTAAATTAAATTAAAAAATTGGAGCCAGATGGTCAAAAAATATGAAATTAGCTTCTTCTAATCAAATATATTCCAAAGAATTAAGGTCAAAAAATGCCAAAAAATAGTCAGATCTCATCACCCAAATTTTATTAGTTTTCAGGATACCAAAAATCTAATAAGTCAGTATGTCAACAAACATAAAAATAGATTCTTATTGAGAATTATCCTTTTTTCTGAAGAAATATGGCCAAAAAATGGTCAAAAAAATGGCCTGTTTTAATCCCCTTCTTTTTAGACTTCATAATCCAATAGCTCAAAGTCAGTATAGTATGTCAAAAAAGATGAAAGAAGATACTTTTAGACAAAAAAACCTTTTTCCACAGAAATATGCTCTAAAAACCAAAAAAATGGTCAAAAATGTCTGTTACTAATACTTCTACAACGTTTGGACTAAAATAAAATGAAATTCGGATTCAGAATGTCCAAAATCGTAAAGCTATTGGGTTATTTTCCATGGATAGATGATTTTAAGCTAGGCACTGAGCAATTTTTTTTTTTATTTCTAATTATAGTCGCCATTTTGAATTTCGAAATTTTCCCAAAAATGACCATCGTTTATTCAAAAGCTCTTGAGTATACGAACATTTTGAAACCTTAAACGTATTTTTTCCTTACTTTTATTTTTGGAGAGAACGGTGTCCCGGTTGACGCGGAACCTCCCGTATGTTTAGTTTGAAAAATAAATTTTAAACAATTCACGACAGAAAATAATTTTGAAAGCCAAAAACAGAATTCATTTTTCTCCAAAATTATCATTTAACTAATAATAAAAACTGCCTTGATATATCATCCTACAGAGAAAATGTAGAAATTGAGAAAGGAGCAACAATGGTCAGTATAAACTGAAAGTACATTCCCAACATTTCCCCATATTTCATCTTCTCTTTAAAGATCATTGTGTGGTGTAAGTGGGTCACCTCTTCATTGTCGTTAATTTTATTTGAGAAAGAATGGGTAATTTATTAAATAAAGGATAATAAACTAAATTAACGTTTCGGGCTGTAAATCACAATCCCCATTTAAATATAATTTTATAAATTAAATGTACAATAACACGCCATCATAATTTTCCCAAATAGTAATAAAGATGTCAAGGGTGTTACACGGATAATAAAGCGCTTTATTATCCTATAATACCCGTGGTGCCTTCATCGTAATGTCTCACTAGTCCGTCATGTAATTCGAAAATTTACATTCGTTTGACATTTAACTTGTAATGGCTTTAACAAATGTTACAAATTACATGTAATATTTGTAATTGAATTAATTTATTTCCATGGTGATGCATTTCCAATTCATCCTAGGGAGTTGTAGATGTTTATAATTCCTCAGAGCAATGGTCCTCAAACTTTTTAAAGATGCTCTTAGAATAAACGTTTGTTTTTGACCCCTCATTAAACACGACAAAACAAAAATAACAGGGATAAAACAAATAATCAGAACAATAAAAGTCTCGAAAAAAGTCATCCATCATAGGAAAAAAATTGTAGAGAACAAAAATTATGTGCGAAAATAAAAGCGAGATGATGGAAATGGGATAATTAGATTAGTATGTAAAAATAAAATCATCTAAGAAAGCTTGAACGTGGAATTTGTAGGATGGTTTTTATGTTTTAAGCACGTGGTTGGGTCACGTTTTGGTTTAAACATTTTTTATCATTACCTAAACAAGAAAAAAAATTAGAAATACAATATTTAATTACATTCCAACTTAAATTAAATTACGACAAAAAACAATACCTTCAACAATAAAAATCGTAGTAAAAATTGCTAAATAAAAAAAAACCATTACAAATAACTGCTATTAAGTTTGTCACTCGAACAATTATTTCCTTTATAATTAACGAACACTGCAAAAATGAATTTTTACACCCAGTTTACCACATGTAATTACATTTAGTAGCCTTCATTTTCCCGCAGTATCTAATAAGATGTGAAACATATTACTAATGTTTTTCCATGTCCTTAAGTTTAGTTTATGTAACTTACATATAGGAATGATTCAGCATTCTAAGGTACCTACGACTTTTTTAACACAATAATTATTTAAATTTACATATAATTCTATAAACAGGATAACATATAAGCAACGCATTACACGTAATTAATTTGCTAATGCTTTTGATTTAGCTGCGTATTTTTTTACATCCGTTTTATTAGAATACTTTTTTTGTGGATGAGGCATTCTACTATACATATATCATATTTGTGTTGTAAAAGTATAAAGAGAAAGGCGAAATTTTAAGTGAAATTGGTCAAGTTCACATCTAAAGCTTTTATGGTTTCAAATTAACCTGGTCTTCTATTTTGCTCAATTAATATAATAGCACCATCACCTGTCATATTTCAGAGTACAAATTAGAAGGCAGTAATTATATTTTTCTACATCCATTTTATGCCAAATCTGGACACGTACGTCACATTTCATATCATATACAGGGTGGGCCATTAATGTGAGAAAGTAAAAAACTCCCTTGTTATTCGTAATACAGAAAAATAGTTTATATAAAAGTTGTACAAAATTGAAAAACCTAAAGGACAAAATTAATTTACTACACACAGGGCGATGAGTAAAAACGGGACAAGCCAAATATTGAATTTTTTAAATTGAATACCCTGTATATTTTTAAACATATAGATTTCTGAGAAAATTCTATATATGGCAATAAAATACAGGGTGTTCCAATTGAAAAATTTTAGAAAATCAAGTTTGAACTTTCTAAAACTGATCGTATTATAAAAAATGCCCTGCATAAAATATCGATATTAGTTAATACAGGAGCCTTTGTCTAACATTTGCCTATAACTCTAATTATTTTGTTCCAAGTGTTAGAAGCTGAAAGTTAATACAACTTCTTCGAGGTCATGTTTTTTCCAAAATTAGAAGAATTTTCTACATAACTTGGCAACCCCGCACTAAAATGATAAACTGTTTATATTGCCATATATAAAATTTTCTTGGAAATCCATGTGTAAAAATATACAGGGTGCTCCATTTAAAAAATGTAATATCTGGCGTGTCCCGTTTTTACTTATCACTCTGTATGTTTCAAATTAATTTTATAGTTTTTGGTCTTCAAGTGAGGAGAAAAACTCTTAAGTAGCATGGAAAACTTTATTCTACTAATTTCGCTGGTAACACGAGACACAACCGAGCAGGAACAAGGCTTCAAGACTTCTGGTTCGTGCCTCGAAATGTTTTCGGTTTTATCCTTGTCCCCAGGTACCTACTTTTATTACCCTATCCTAATTAACACTTATCCGGGTCATTGCCTACTCGGTTTGTACTTATGTACAATATATAAGCAACAACTAATTTATG
Source organism: Anoplophora glabripennis (assembly GCF_000390285.2). Lineage (NCBI taxonomy): Eukaryota > Metazoa > Arthropoda > Insecta > Coleoptera > Cerambycidae > Anoplophora > Anoplophora glabripennis. The sequence goes on along the minus strand of NW_019416568.1, from coordinate 3,195,320 downwards.
TTTACAGCCTACTTATTCTAATCTCATCTGCTGAATACATTTATTTGGGATAATCTCGGATAATTCAAAGTATAATTTATATGGCTTGTAAATTCCCAGAAAGCAAAATATATTTATTTGGGCAGGCATTAAATGTAATTATAGCGTACCGCTACACTTTTTTTCTGGATTATGAGTAACAAGGGAGTTATTTTACTTTCTCACGCTAACGGCCCACCCTGTATGTATTTTTATGAAGATTGATATGTTGAAACTTAAAAGCACTNAATTGCTTAAAATATACAAAAATAAGAAATTAAAAAGGAATAAGGACTTTTTAAAATTTTTTTACTTTTTTAAATTTTGTAATAATTAGAAGTTACTGAAGGAACTGATTTTTCGAGTAATTTTTCTTATATGACAATGATAATATTTACCACAGTTTTGAAACAGTTTTCTGTTACCACCGATTACATTTTAGTTATCAGCGAATCGGATTAAAGTTTCGTAAAATTTTATAAACGTCTATCTATAAAAGCTTTCAAGAATAACTGCACACTTTGGAAATCTTTATAAAAATCACAAAAATATCTAAAACAAAATGCTTGACAGGATTTTAGGAAACTAAATAAGAATTATAATCAAATAATCGTACTTTAAATTTAGAGACTTTTTATTTTTAACATAAAATTAGAAATTTTCAGTTGATTTTTGCCTTACCAGAGTACTAGTCAGGAGTAGAGACTGACTATTTTTCGAATTTAAAAATATTCCGTTAAAACATGGAAATGGGACACGCATAAACTGACAAAATTGCAAAATTCCGCATTTTATCTCCCGTATAACTAACTAGATATCACGCCTGCCACTAAATTATAAAACGTAATTAGTGTCGCGGTTTTTTCACAACCGTCTAATCCTCACCCGATGGCGCAACCGTTATCATATAATTACACCGCGGACAAAAATAATAACTATGCCGGGGGACATCAAAACGCCGAAAAAATGCGCATGTTCCGATCGATCTGCTATTCGATAACCAATTCAAAAACGATTCGAATCGAGATTAAAAAGCAAATTGGATACGGGCCATGATACTACTTTCTAAGCACAATGCTCGTTGATATTTAATGATCGTTAATGTCGTTTTATAAAGGTGCAGAACAACGTGATTCCACTTTTGTCTCTTAAGGCGGATCTTCACTTGCCGCAAAGTTTTCTGTGACAAGCAGCACTATTTATATAATCGCATAAGTATTAAACTTTCCGCAAATATTCGTAAAAAGTTGGTTTCACGAACTTACCAGCTATTTTTTGACGCTATCTTTGACATTGAAAAGAAATAAAGTCGTAAATAATTTAATTTAATAAGTAATGTCCACATTTATTAGTTACTACAGTTACACAAACGAATACCTATGTTGTAAGCAGGGTATATACTAAAATTTGACCAAATTTCTTGATATTAGGTTTTCCAGATAGATTTAATAAAATTTCAATCACCGTTTCTTATAATAATTTTTACTTGTCTGAATACCAAATTGGGGCATTTTTTACATATCATTTTATAGTTTACACTTTGTAAATAAAGACTGATTAGCTAGTTGAAAAAATTCTATGAGAAATTGATAAATTGCCTGATATTTCCAGGTTTTCCAGATTGGTATATAACCTATATAAAGTATTCCTTCGATTAGAATTTATTTTTTCAGTTACTCGTGTTAAAAATTATTTGCTCCATATTATTTCACACGAGAACTAGCGTCATCAGGTTCAGAAAACTAGTCGCAGAAGACATTGCGATATATCGCACGTGGGAACGCGCCTTTATACCCCGCGGCGTTTTGCTCGTCTGGGTGTACACCTCTGGGTTATTTGCATTTCTCGTTAACATTCCCACATTTGGCAATAGGTTATTTCGTATATAAATTAGCATTGACGCTCTTTAGACGGGCAATTATTTAGCGTTAACATTTTTCGAACGACGCGGCGACTATTTGAGAACGGCACGAAGCAACGTAATAATGGGATATCGTAAAATCCCGCAATTGCTCGTAAACACTCACGATTCACAATAGTTGGATTTTATAGAAAAATAATGAAGCAGAAGGCATTGAACAAGATAAAAACGCGAGGAATTTATGCTGCGACTTTTCACCGGCTACGAGCAAAGGTAGTGACATTTCAAATACGAGTCGAAGGCTCCCGGTTCTCATGTTTCCAACTTTTATACGTTAAAATCGGTGAAAATAAACGTTTGTCGTATTTTCTGTAATACCAAATATAATAAAACGGCTTTTATACTCATCAATTCCAACACAAGGACTGAATTCAAAATTTAGTCATGACAAATGGAAAATACTGCGACTGTCTATAGATTTATCGTCAGTTAAAAAATATTGAAAGTCCCCCCTATTATAGATAGAATATGGACGTATCCACAAATTTCCCGATAATCCCAAAATCATCGTCAGAATTTCAAATATTTAGTAACTATTACATACGAAAACAGTAAAATTTCTAAAAATATTAAAACAATTTTATCATCTTAAAAAAATTGTGTTCAAAATATGCACATACTTTTCACGGTGATGTCTTCTACATTTGGAATATGTAACTTATAGATTTAGATGGAAATTACATCAAACTAAAAGGTAAATATATATTTAAGACAAATTAACAACAACAAGAAACTGTCAAAAAATCTACAATGGCCTCCCATGATGATATGCAGAGCTTAAGGATATAATATCGTTTTCATTTCATTTTCATCTTTCCTTCAACTTAAGCAACATTAAAAATATATTCACACTGAATTGAAAAATGGTTTTTCTGAAAGCACGAACTTTGGAATTTCAATAATTTCATTGTAGAAGTGGAAAACACAAGCGAGTATACTATGAGTTATGAAAAATCTGTTTTTGCTTTTAGTTCAATTAACACTATTAGATATAATTCCAAGTACAATACGCAGTTTCAAGGTGTATTTACTTATCAGAAAGACGCCGAAGTTATGCACAAATGTTTTTCCATTGTTGGTGTAATGTCAATAAAACTTTTGTTTGGAAATAAAAACACGTCATTGGATCTCGTAACCCAAAAAATACACAAACTTAAATGGCGATTTAATAGAAGTATTTCAAAAACTCCTTTTTTTCTGAAAAAAAATACGGAATAATTCTAATAAAATAGAGTCAGCAGTGTGGAATTAATTAATTAAAAAGTTCCTCAATAATAAATCCTCAATAAAGTCAATTATTAAAAAATTATTACTGACAATTTTTAAATACATAATTCCAACAAAAAAGTGGGTATCTTAAATTAACACAGTTAATGAAACTACAAATTTGACTTTTATCGAACGTTTCTAACCGATATAGAAAAACTAGTTCCAACTAACTGGGAAGTGACATATTAATTAAGTAAATTTATTCAAAACTTACTATACTATCATCAGCAAAGGTTATTTTTATTGCACGCATAACCTTGACGGTCTTTTTGAAACAAAAATCCATTTATAATCATTAATTTCCAAAACAAAAACGGTACCTACCTACCAGAAATAAAAAAGTTACAACAGTATACCTAACTGTTGTTTCGTCAACACACGTTTTAGAGACCAATTTACGTTCATTATAAAAATGTTAACTATTTTGCTGAAAAAGTATGACTATATTAAGAATGTACGTTATTTCTCAAGTCTCAGTATATCTATGTTACATTTAACATTGACATTTAAAAGTCGAAGTAGGTACAATTGCAGCCGTAAACTGTCGCTGATTGTGGTTAAGGTCAAATGAACTATCTGCAACGACAATGATGACGATAACGATGACACAATTAAATATTTTTAATTCACGTTAAATAATCACTTTGCGTAACTTGAGGTTAAAAAAATAATATAAAAAATGTGTCTACTTGTCTGTCTAATGAGCTGTCTATTTCTTCAAATTTTACGTAAATACAAAATACACAAGTTTTTTTTAAATTAAAACATAATCACTACCGCGACATTAATAGTGACTTGTTATAAATGAAACTCGATATATTGCATACAAACATGGTTTTTCAGTAGAACAATTCGTATAACTGTTTACTTGTTTTAATAGCAATTAAAAAAAGTGTATCGAAATAATATGAATATAATCATTGACAGGACAAATTGCAGAATGAATGTCACTGACCCGTAAAATACCTATTAGTGTTTATTACCTTGATAATGGCATACTGTTTCTATCAGTAGAATAAAATGTATATGCAGATGAATCTGAGATTCTAACTCTGATTGATAGGTAAAGGAAGATCCTATAATAAATATACAAAATACATAGACTCCAGAACACACTATAATAGAAATTTAAATTTTTGTTAACACGCGATAAGAAAAACTTGTTCAACAGTATTACAGTTATAAACGGGGTCTATGAAATACATACAAATCTGGTACCGGTTATTTAGGTAGATAGGAAGGTTTGAAATGTATGTTATAGTTCATTGCACTGTTTGAATCTTTACAAATAGTCAATAGTTTTAAATGCATATATACTTCAAATGTAACAAGACTGAAATAAAAAGTTTTTACTAAAACTTCTATTCAACTTATATTTATATTCACAATTGAGGTTGTTTCTAATACTTATTCACTTACAAAAATTGCAACAGCAGATAGTTAAATGGATAAAACGTACCGAACATAAATAATTAATATATTTCAAATATCCTTTCACAGAACATACAGACGAAGAGTCATATGCAATGTTTGTTTACTTTAGTGTGCGAATACCTTTTTGGGTAATTAAAATATAGAACGGTACTTAGGTTTAATATGAACATCACTGCTTAGTAACTCTCAAAATGATTTAATGAAAAATATTTCGTAATCCTATTCTACATCATACCTACTAGGTATCACATAATGTGCTACATGAAATAGGCTAAATATTTTCACAAAAGAAACTATCTTATGGACTTAATGGTGATATACCCTCTATAAAAGTACAACATTTTTATTACAAAATGTTGAAGACTCACTGAAATGTCATGAAAGTTACAGGCATCATATCGTGTAAACAAAACAGATTCTCGCTCTAATAAACACCTAATGTATGTATGCTTAAAGTTAAAACCGTTTGTTATGATATAATGAAGGAAATGTAAACTTGTGGTATATAAAATTTATCTGCTACACTCATACATTATTTCGGTATAACGAAAAATACAAATAGCATTTTGTTTCTATAATATTGATGAAAAAAGTGGCAGAAAGTGAGAAAATATACGTTTCAAATTATTTTTTAAATAGAAATGTCCATGTTCCATATTTAAGGTCTCAAAATGTTCCTATACTCGAGAGCTTTCGAATAAACTATGGCATTTCTTGGAAAAATTTCGAAATTCAAAACGGCCGCCACAAAATGACGACTATAATTAGAAATTTAAAATAAATAGTTCAGTACCTAGCTTAAAATCATCTATCCATGAAAAATATCCCAATATAATAGTAAGGTTTACGATTTTGGACATGCTAAAACCGAATTTCATAGTCCAAAAGTGGTAGGAGTATTAGTAACAGACATTTTTGAGCATTTTTTTAGTTTTTAGACCATATCTTTCTGTCCAAAAGTAGCTTTTTTATGTTTTTTGACGTGCTGACTTTGAGTTATTGGATTATGAAGTCTAAAAAAATTAGGGCAATTAAAACGAACCATTTTTTAACAATTTGTAAGCACCTAAGAAATTTATTAGGTAGGTCTCAATTATTAGGGTTCCGATTAATTAAGCATTTAGTTTTGGATCTTGACGCTTTTGGCTATGTTAGATTTAAGGTTGTTAGGTTTGGGGCTTGATGCCAAAAAATGCCAAACAATTGTCAAAAAATGGCCAGTTCTTATAATCCAAATTTGTTTGTACTTTAGGATCCCAATAATCGAAATTATGATGTCAAAAAACATAAAAACAGCTTTTTATCGACAAATATCTATTTTTACCAGAGAAATGTGGACAAAAATTGCCAAAAAATTGCAAAATAAAATGGTCAGATCTCATCACTCAAATTTTTTTTAAATTAAATTAAAAAATTGGAGCCAGATGGTCAAAAAATATGAAATTAGCTTCTTCTAATCAAATATATTCCAAAGAATTAAGGTCAAAAAATGCCAAAAAATAGTCAGATCTCATCACCCAAATTTTATTAGTTTTCAGGATACCAAAAATCTAATAAGTCAGTATGTCAACAAACATAAAAATAGATTCTTATTGAGAATTATCCTTTTTTCTGAAGAAATATGGCCAAAAAATGGTCAAAAAAATGGCCTGTTTTAATCCCCTTCTTTTTAGACTTCATAATCCAATAGCTCAAAGTCAGTATAGTATGTCAAAAAAGATGAAAGAAGATACTTTTAGACAAAAAAACCTTTTTCCACAGAAATATGCTCTAAAAACCAAAAAAATGGTCAAAAATGTCTGTTACTAATACTTCTACAACGTTTGGACTAAAATAAAATGAAATTCGGATTCAGAATGTCCAAAATCGTAAAGCTATTGGGTTATTTTCCATGGATAGATGATTTTAAGCTAGGCACTGAGCAATTTTTTTTTTTATTTCTAATTATAGTCGCCATTTTGAATTTCGAAATTTTCCCAAAAATGACCATCGTTTATTCAAAAGCTCTTGAGTATACGAACATTTTGAAACCTTAAACGTATTTTTTCCTTACTTTTATTTTTGGAGAGAACGGTGTCCCGGTTGACGCGGAACCTCCCGTATGTTTAGTTTGAAAAATAAATTTTAAACAATTCACGACAGAAAATAATTTTGAAAGCCAAAAACAGAATTCATTTTTCTCCAAAATTATCATTTAACTAATAATAAAAACTGCCTTGATATATCATCCTACAGAGAAAATGTAGAAATTGAGAAAGGAGCAACAATGGTCAGTATAAACTGAAAGTACATTCCCAACATTTCCCCATATTTCATCTTCTCTTTAAAGATCATTGTGTGGTGTAAGTGGGTCACCTCTTCATTGTCGTTAATTTTATTTGAGAAAGAATGGGTAATTTATTAAATAAAGGATAATAAACTAAATTAACGTTTCGGGCTGTAAATCACAATCCCCATTTAAATATAATTTTATAAATTAAATGTACAATAACACGCCATCATAATTTTCCCAAATAGTAATAAAGATGTCAAGGGTGTTACACGGATAATAAAGCGCTTTATTATCCTATAATACCCGTGGTGCCTTCATCGTAATGTCTCACTAGTCCGTCATGTAATTCGAAAATTTACATTCGTTTGACATTTAACTTGTAATGGCTTTAACAAATGTTACAAATTACATGTAATATTTGTAATTGAATTAATTTATTTCCATGGTGATGCATTTCCAATTCATCCTAGGGAGTTGTAGATGTTTATAATTCCTCAAACTTTTTAAAGATGCTCTTAGAATAAACGTTTGTTTTTGACCCCTCATTAAACACGACAAAACAAAAATAACAGGGATAAAACAAATAATCAGAACAATAAAAGTCTCGAAAAAAGTCATCCATCATAGGAAAAAAATTGTAGAGAACAAAAATTATGTGCGAAAATAAAAGCGAGATGATGGAAATGGGATAATTAGATTAGTATGTAAAAATAAAATCATCTAAGAAAGCTTGAACGTGGAATTTGTAGGATGGTTTTTATGTTTTAAGCACGTGGTTGGGTCACGTTTTGGTTTAAACATTTTTTATCATTACCTAAACAAGAAAAAAAATTAGAAATACAATATTTAATTACATTCCAACTTAAATTAAATTACGACAAAAAACAATACCTTCAACAATAAAAATCGTAGTAAAAATTGCTAAATAAAAAAAAACCATTACAAATAACTGCTATTAAGTTTGTCACTCGAACAATTATTTCCTTTATAATTAACGAACACTGCAAAAATGAATTTTTACACCCAGTTTACCACATGTAATTACATTTAGTAGCCTTCATTTTCCCGCAGTATCTAATAAGATGTGAAACATATTACTAATGTTTTTCCATGTCCTTAAGTTTAGTTTATGTAACTTACATATAGGAATGATTCAGCATTCTAAGGTACCTACGACTTTTTTAACACAATAATTATTTAAATTTACATATAATTCTATAAACAGGATAACATATAAGCAACGCATTACACGTAATTAATTTGCTAATGCTTTTGATTTAGCTGCGTATTTTTTTACATCCGTTTTATTAGAATACTTTTTTTGTGGATGAGGCATTCTACTATACATATATCATATTTGTGTTGTAAAAGTATAAAGAGAAAGGCGAAATTTTAAGTGAAATTGGTCAAGTTCACATCTAAAGCTTTTATGGTTTCAAATTAACCTGGTCTTCTATTTTGCTCAATTAATATAATAGCACCATCACCTGTCATATTTCAGAGTACAAATTAGAAGGCAGTAATTATATTTTTCTACATCCATTTTATGCCAAATCTGGACACGTACGTCACATTTCATATCATATACAGGGTGGGCCATTAATGTGAGAAAGTAAAAAACTCCCTTGTTATTCGTAATACAGAAAAATAGTTTATATAAAAGTTGTACAAAATTGAAAAACCTAAAGGACAAAATTAATTTACAACACACAGGGCGATGAGTAAAAACGGGACAAGCCAAATATTGAATTTTTTAAATTGAATACCCTGTATATTTTTAAACATATAGATTTCTGAGAAAATTCTATATATGGCAATAAAATACAGGGTGTTCCAATTGAAAAATTTTAGAAAATCAAGTTTGAACTTTCTAAAACTGATCGTATTATAAAAAATGCCCTGCATAAAATATCGATATTAGTTAATACAGGAGCTTTTGTCTAACATTTGCCTATAACTCTAATTATTTTGTTCCAAGTGTTAGAAGCTGAAAGTTAATACAACTTCTTCGAGGTCATGTTTTTTCCAAAATTAGAAGAATTTTCTACATAACTTGGCAACCCCGCACTAAAATGATAAACTGTTTATATTGCCATATATAAAATTTTCTTGGAAATCCATGTGTAAAAATATACAGGGTGCTCCATTTAAAAAATGTAATATCTGGCGTGTCCCGTTTTTACCTATCACCCTGTATGTATCAAATTAATTTTGTAGTTCAGATTTCTTGATTTTGTATAACTTTTATAGTGGTTTGGTCTTCAAGTGAGGAGAAAAACTCTTAAGTAGCATGGAAAACTTTATTCTACTAATTTCGCTGGTAACACGAGACACAACCGAGCAGGAACAAGGCTTCAAGACTTCTGGTTCGTGCCTCGAAATGTTTTCGGTTTTATCCTTGTCCCCAGGTACCTATTTTTATTACCCTATCCTAATTAACACTTATCCGGGTCATTGCCTACTCGGTTTGTGCTTATGTACAATATATAAACAACAACTAATATATGTTTACAGCCTACTTATTCTAATCTCATTCGCTAAATACATTTATTTGGGATAATCTCGGATAATTCAAAGTATAATTTGTATGGCTCGTAAATTCCCAGAAAGCAAAATATATTTATTGGGGCAGGTACTAAATGTAATTATAGCGTACTGCTACACTTTTTTTCTGGATTATGAGTAACAAGGGAGTTATTTTACTTCCTCAGGCTAATGGCCCACCCTGTATGTATTTTTATGAAGATTGATATGTTGAAACTTGAAAGCACTATTTGTCATTATTATTTTCAAATTTCAGTCCATTTTCTCTAGTGTTTTTTTAGACACTTTTTAGTAGGTAGATATTATGTTTAACAAGATTTTATACCGATTAAATAAAAGTGAATAAAAATATTCGATTATCTTCAACGATTTTCCCGTCTCTAACATTATACCTCTAACAGCATAGACTAAAAATAGCATTGTCCTTCCAAGGAACATTCTTCAGCTCGCTTTGTATTGTTCTGTTTTTTGCGCGACTGCGGCAATGTCATACGCGGTGATTTCTCATTTCGTGAGACAGTTCTGTTCACAGGACGCTACGTTTACGTTATTGTAGACTCTCGTCCACGTCCTCGCTAGCTAACAATAAAGGCCCACTTCCCAACAAGGCGAATTAATAGAAACTCTTACTGGAAGATTGCGCAAAGTGGGTTGAAAATGTGCATTAGGACCTTGGCGAGGGTACACAGAAACACAATAGCGTGTCAAAAATGAGGCGTAGGTATTCCTCATTTCAGAATATTGAGTATTTAAAAAAATATTCAAATATATTCTGGATATTTTGACATTTTTGAAATGGAAAAGTGTATTGAGAACAGGGGCGCCATTTTCAACATTTTTTCCATACAATTTTCTAAAAAAATGAAAAAGGGTACCTAATTCTTTAGAAATAGAACATGTAGACTTTTTAAGTTATGAGAAGACATCCACAAATCTTCTCAAACTGGCCATCGTTTCGCTTGGTAATAAAAAAAAATCCCTGTATGGAATCACGCGACACAGAAACCATTCCGTATTTCAACGGAATCAAAAAGCGAGCTCAACGCCGATACAGGTGTGGTGCATGTTTAGAATATCTGATGGAGATTATAAAACGGTAGGCGTAGCGCGAAATTGGAACGAAAAATCTCACATGTTCAAACGCTGCATCAGATACACGAAACACGTGACCCTGTCACCAATTAGACAATTCCTTTATCTAAATTGTTACTCCGATACCTTGATAATTAATATAGGAATATGTAAATAACGTTTTATGATAGGCCGGCGAAAAAAGAAAAAGTGTTCAAGCACTGTAAAAAAAATGTAAATTGGGTAATGTTTCAGCCGAGTTACCTAATCAGATTGAATGGATTATGTCCTAGAACGTTACTCTACTCGACTTCGCTCGTACAATTCCGCGTTATTACTGCACATTAATGACAATAATGACCCAATTCTCCACTGAGGTTTTTAAGAACATTGCTGCCTTATTTATCCTTATGAAATTACAGACAGATATATTCCAACACTGACAAGGGACATGATTTTTGACAATTTGAATTACATGATTACATGCTCTCTTGGAGGAGGTGATCTACACCTTTTCTTTGACTTCCCAATGATAGATTATATTTATCTTTGTAAATTTTATGTTCGTAACAAGCATTTCAAGCACCATCTTCAATTGTGGATCCGATGATGACACTTGTATCGCTGTTGTCGCTTCGTCCACCCTTCCTAACAATTTTGGAACAGATTTTGTGGAATGGTATCCAGATTTCAAATCTCTCATTTCATCCAATTTAACTCTGACTGTAACAGTTGTCGAGGAAGAAGAAAATACCGAAAAGAAGACATTTTGATCACATGGAAGCTTTAAAGACAACACTTGCTCCTAAATTGATAATAAGGGTGTAATAATAATCAAGAATGATGTCTTATGCTTCTTTATATTCTTTGAATACATCGAAATCGTTTGCTTTGAATACTGACTCTTATATTAATTGAACTAGAGTTACATTGTACAAATCTGAGCACCCATGTACTATACGATAGCATAAATACATAATAGAGATCTGTCAGTAAAAATTCTTCATTGAAATATAAAATTGAAGCAATTACTAAAATTCAAACAAAACGCGTCATAGAACAACGGAATTTAGACATAACATCTATGTTACTGGCATGCCTTGAAACAGCTTTATTCTAGTATACACAATTCGAACAAATCACCTAATTTCACCCACTTATTAACAAAATTAGGTACCGTAAATGCCCCCATTGTTACTATTTCTTCGGCCACGATTTAGACCGCACGGTTTGCGTTCAAAAATGTCGCAGACCGTAACGCCTCGCATTGCAAAACGTCTTTGAAAATACTTTCAGAACTACATGGTTAGCCAAATTATCAAGTAGACATTCGTTTCTTTCTTTTGTATTATTTCCCGAGGATACAGTGAAATGGTTATTTATGTAACTGTTCCAAATACTGGAGCCCCTGTTTGCACATTCGACACATGCTTGGATGTGGTAACGTTAAAAGCAAATAAATTTTACTAATTTTTTAACTGCTCCATTGCGGTTGCCAATACAAATAGATCTTTATAATATCCTTATAGGGAAATGTACCCGACTGAACAATTTCCTGACACGTTTATGCCACAGGAAGTATTAATCATAATTTGTTCTTTAATAAAGTGATGCGGACTAGTGTAAATGTCAAAGTCATTAAGCATATCCATTTTACCACAAAACATTTTGTAGCAAGTATTTTTATGGCCTATGTGACAGTCCTCTTTGCAAATGTGTCTAGATCAGTGGCACTTATAATGCAATCTATGCGAGTATCATGAGTCACTGAAGTAGGCGATATATTAGCCAAGAGTACCTTTAATGATGAAAGACACACATCTTTAAATTAACGTCAGAAATTTGTTCGATGTGAAAGGATCCCAACACTCCACTTTCATTTAATAAGAAGTGTTAGCAGTTAATACTGATGCCCTAAATACGTGGTATGCTCAGAAAATAACCGAACATTTTGAATAATGGACATATTTAGTGATATATACGGTTGGTAGCATTGCGTTGCGCTAACCTCATATGCGACCACATGTTCTTGGATTTTTGATATCTCATTTAGTTTTCCTGATATCGTTATTTGAGTGCAACGTGTTCAAGTGTTAGTGACGATTTGTGAGATGTGCCATTTTCAGGAATAACGATGCAATGTAAAACTTGGGGAAAACTTTCACGGAGACATTTCAACTTTTGAAACAAGCTTGCAGAGATGATGCTGTTGGTCGTACGCAATGTTACGAATGGTCGTCAGCCAATTCAAGATGATCTTCGACTAGGAAGGCCTTCAGCTGATTACTCCTACGTTAAGAACCGCCATGGGAATTGCGGAAGAGGTTGCAGTAAAATTTGCTCCTCGAACAATAGAAAGAAAATCGTGTAGACGTTTGTCCTTGAACAACCCAATGACGATGAAACATTCATTCAACGGATCATAACAGGAGACGAAAGATAGGTTTACGCCTACAACATTGAAACAAAAGTTCAATCATCAACAGATTGGCAAAAAAACACCGCTTCGAAAAGTGTGTAAATATTCTTTGAAGGAGACAATGACCAATAATGTATTAAATTTATAACAAAGTTTAAAAAAAATAAAATTCGATTATTTTCTGATCAGAACTCGTATAGTCACTAAATTATACCTGCCGAATAGACGGTACAATTTCTTATGTAAGATTCAATCAATAATCAATTATTGTATACATATAGTAGGCAAGTCATGATGATGTGCAAGAAAAAACAAACTCATATTTTTTAGAACAATTGTATGAATAACACAAAATCACCTTAAACTATATAATACACAGTTTTTTATATTTCGGTTGCTAAACAACATTTTGAAAAATATTAAATTATACATAATCACCCAATCGAATAATGCTAAAATTGGTGCATTTATCATTATGTTAGCTAGTATTCTTACACAACCAACTAGTGTATTACATTACGATGAAAGTAAGTGCTCTAATCGCTTACAGGCTTATTTGAACTTATGCTATAACCAATTCGACATTTTCTGCTAATTTATGTCTAAGCAAACATTTGGGAAAATACCACAACACAACCATGTTTAAACTTACCTCAAATGTTTATTATTATTATTATTATTATTATATTCTTTTTATTATGTATTACATATTCATTAAAAACGATTATTAAATGCAAAAACTATTATTATTATTATAAGTTCATTTTTTGAGTTGTTTCCTTTCAATGTTTTTTTGTTGCTGCTTTTGGCAGAAGCTCGGATGACCAATCACGGTTATTGGAAGTTAGATTTTAATAGAGAATCTTTTTTCAAGTTAAGTACCCAGATTAGTTGTTCCGTCTTATTAACTTCTTTACCTAACGCCGAAAAAAAATTAATAATGGTGAACGCTCAATTTCAGAAAGGTATTTTCCAGTTTACGTAACGCTTGTGCGAAAAAAATATATAATTTACAAAATCAAGAATGTCACGAACCTAGAGGAATAGCTATAGTTCATTCTTTCACCATTATTATATCGGAAAGGTCAGCGAATATAATTTTAAATATAAAAGGCCTGATTTATTCAACATTTAACAAATCAAAAACCTATTAGACATTAAACATAACAACCGCTTAAGATTTTGATAAGGTTTTTTATGGTAATTGTTCTGAATTTAATTATTTGCTGCAATTATACCCTTCCTAAGTAGAAATTAATTTAAATCAATTGTTCAATAGGTCTAGCACCTCGCAACTCAAAGACAAATAATAAATGTAATTTTTAAATATACAGAGTGTTCTATAAGCTCTATGAGAAACTTTGACAGATGGTAGGTGGGTTAATTCAAACATTTTTTTTATATGAACATTGGTCCGCTTCGTTATTGTTTAGAAGCTACAAGCATTTTAAAAAATATAATTTCATATTTCAATCAAAGTAGCATGATAAATGATGGTTGCTATAACATTAATTATTATGTATTTCAATCTGTCAAAGTTTGTAAAATACCCTGTATACAAATTGCAATGTTAATTTGGCTTTTAGGGAAAGGTTTTAAGACATTTTGTTGTCATTTAGCTGAAACAATATAGGTTATGCAACCAGACTGAGAAAACAATTATGCTATTAAGTACAAAAACAGTTTGGCAACTCTGTAAAGACCAATTCAAAGAAATACGTTTTTTTTTATTCAAAATGACTGATAAATGATCAAAACTGACACACAGTAAGTTACAGATTTTTAAATGGTCCTTCAGCCATCACAACGTTTGTCTTATCATCAAAACTCTGAGACCACCGTCACATTTTTAAATTCAAAGGAATTTCGTTCTGCCTCTTAGCTAATATTCTCAATGCAACTGCGTGTACCAGCAACGTGAGTTTGTTTTTTTTTCGTGCGCGGAGCAGTGAACGGGCCATGCCGGTTGCCGACGTCGTCGTGGTCCACTTGGCTCACCCGTTGGTACGGCGACCTTGGGACTCCACGTTGCAATTATGGTTCTAATCGTACGCTCGGGCATACCACTTAGAAATACCCAAGAAAGCAAATCGTTGCGCCTTAACAGATGCTAATCAAATTACAAAATGGGAATTCATGACAACCAAAAAAGTTGCCAAGTGAAAATTAAAAGGGTCCGCGCTTGTAACGGCTTTATCTTTTCGTACGTGATTTTTAAAAGAACATTTTTCGTAATAAAACTTGAGTGACGAATTAATCTAAATTTGTAAAAAAATCTAGAAACTATTTAAATAGGTACATGAATATATTTAATAATTATTATTTAAATTGTGTTGGTTAAATCCAGAAGCTATAAGATTTTGATTTTTAAATATATACCGCCATTACATATTTTCATAACAAATAATTTAAAATATTTCTAGATATCACTCTGGCATTAAAACATTTTGATTCTTAATACTTAATAAATACAATAGGTAACCAATTTATCTTGATGTTCTTTAAAATAAATGAATGGATTATATTATCAATCTGTCAAACACAATTTATTTAGATTTGTATTCTTTGTGCATTATTACAAATATTTTTGATTAAAACTCTGTCAACGTTTTATATCCATTAATCTTCATAGATTATTATCAATGAATAAACTATCCATTCACTTATTATTGTTATAATTAATGAAAGAGCACCTTGACCTAATAAATTTGTCAATAACCGTCGAATCCGTAATCGTTGACAAAAATCATTCTATTTAAACAATCAATACTTGGGGTGTGATTGACAACGAAACAGGTGGTCCATAATTCTCCTTTTACTGCCATTTATTTCATTGATATTAAGATATCTGTAAAAATTGGTTAGGTTAGGTTTATATTCAATTTTTTCCAAGAATTTGTACCTAGGTATGGATCACTCATACTCAAACGTTTTTAAAAAAGATTTCTACCGACTTATTCCAAATTTGCACTGCACTCTAACCTTCTCCTAGCCCGTTAAGGAGCGCCCAGACGCGTACTATTTACCAACCCCCAAAGAGAAAGGCACAAGGCTGTCCACGATTAAAATTACGACACGAAATAATAGCTCTCACACCGACCTGCGTCACAGAAAGTCACTTATTGTGACCTTTTCTCTGAAGGTAACGGGAAAATATCCACCGATCACCGCGATCCGAAAAAATTTACGTAGTCACAAAAATCTGCTCTTTGGATGATACCCTTCTATTTTATAGTTAGCAGGAGCTGGTGAAGTTTAAATATTGTTTATCACATACACATTTCTTTCTATTTTTACCACAATCAGAATATGAAACGCCTAGTAAATTGGGACTAGTAGGTACATTACATACTGAAAAGGTCAACGTCCACTTACCTAATCCGTATAAACAGAGTAACAGGGTCTACAATTTACAGAATATAAACTATATCACTTTCTACGTTCCACTTATTAATAATTAGATTTAATGTGGTTTATTGATTATTATCGTTAATCTACGAATTCGTATTCAGGCTAAGCAAGAGTTGTCTGCATTTCTATACAACATTTAATACCAATAATAATTCGTGACAGAAATATTTATATTAGTCGCATGCCGAAAAAAACTAACAATTGTTTAGTTTCGCAAAACCGGGAAACTTTAATGTATAATTTATTTTCATTGAAATCATTGACATTATCCTTAACTATATTATCGAGGCTGGTACCAGAACTAATAAAATTACTTTTTCTTTCAGATGTACGGGAGACCTTTGCTGTTCCTTCTGACCTTAACTACGCTGGGAGTAACGGCAGAACAAAGGAAACTTCACAGACTAGTCGGCGGTCACCTCAGAATCATAAATCCTGATCCAGAAGATTCGGAACTAATGAGACTAGAAGCGAGTGGGTCGCGTGAAAAAAAGCAGAAATCCGACCAAGACGAGAAAAAGACATTAGCGCAACAAGTAGCCGACGGCAAGTACGGACTAATACAAAAGGAACTGTTCGGTAAGCCTCAGAAAAGACCTGGAGTTTTGAGTTACGACGACAATTCCGAAGTACCGAATGACAACAAAGAGAACCTTGGAGGACTGCACAAAAACGAAATCTGGTTGGCGGAAAATCACCTCCTCGTTATAAAAGGCGGCATATACCCGCCACACGAGGAAAAACCAACCAACGCCGTTACTCACTGGCCTCCGATTGATGACTTTAAGGCGCCGCTGCATCAGGTGAAGATTCCGAAGCATCCCAAAGTCCCGCCGCCCTTTCCGGTCCAATTCACGGACGACGGTCCCCTCCAGATCCTTGGCACAAACTCTTCGAGAACGATTAATGAATCAATCGCATCGACGGGCTACGCCTTACCGCCCCCCGACGGTTACCAAGACTCAAATGCGTCGCACTCCCTTGACCATTCCAATCCGGCCAACGCTACTCCCTGGCAAGCTCCGGTGCCAATACCTATCTACCCTTCGGGGGAATACCCGCAGGGGGCGCCGTTCCCCCCTTTTCCTTTGAACGGTACTTTGCCCCCATATTTCGCCTCTTTACCCCCAGGCGCCGCGATCCTCCCCCCGCCAGGCAACCAAAGCGACCTGTACGACGAGGACGACCCTTCAATCTACTATCCTCCGCCCTACAGCTTCTACTACCCAAAAGATAACTCTTCCGCGGTGCAACCGGGTCCTCTGGTGCCCGGTATAATTTTACCACCTCCTCCCAACTTTTTTGGACCGCTAGAGGAAATTACCACCACTACCGCATCGAAAACACCTCAACGACAAAGAAAGCCAACTACAGAAGAGAATCCCCAGATACATCCGACCACTACACCTTTGCCATCTACGGAAAAGACTATAACCAAGAAGCCTTTCAAAGTGTATCCAGTTCACAATGTCTATCAATCTAATGAAGTTAGTTCTACGTACACAACTACTAAAGAACCCACTGTAGTGTCAGTTTTACCAGTGCGTCAACCAAACAGGACTTATCCAAGAACAGGAAAACCGCAAACTCAAAGAAAGAGGCCACAAGTCACCATTTTACAGCCTGTAAGAGGAAATACTTCGCCTCCAACTTACCATGAAAATGAAATTTCAGATAAACCTTTTGTGAGCTATGGTCCACCAAGGGCAACAAAGAAATCCTCAGTCACCACAACTCAAGTGCCTCTCAAGTATTTTACGACTGTAAATGAAATAGAAACAAATTCCGTTACCCAACCCGCCATAAAATTACACATTGAATCAGAAAAAAGTACTGAAAAACCCATCCAATTCTACTTCTATGAAGAGGAATTTGACCCAAACAGCCAAACAACACAACAAACACCAGTAAAGCAGAGTACGTACGTCCCCAACGATTATTATGTTCCTGTAAAACCAACAACCACAGTTCGGCAGAGGAAACCTCAGTTCATATATGTAAATGCACAACCGTACAACACTCAAAAACCAAAATTCCGCTACATTCCACAACCAGTCAAAACAGATACCTTTAGCATTCATATCGCTAAATTACAGAACCAAATTAATCAATACTACACAACATCAAGACCGACGTACAAACCCGTTCATTCTCCAAAACCAGTATACCAATTCAGTTTTCAAGCAGCAAATTATCAACAACAGAATCGCTTTAAACCATCCCCACCAGATCTGAATCAAGAGGATCAGTTCAGACCTATTCCAAAATACAGTGTTCAAATTCAACAAGCTATAGAAATTATTCCTACTGAACCACCGAGGTACCAACAAACCCCACCTCCGGTTTATTATCAACACACATACCAACAGACTTCAGAAAGGCCAGGGCGCTATTATACCACCAATAGACCAAATTATGCATATGAAACCATTACACAAAATACAAGATATCAAAACGTTGCCACTCCAAAACCTATATCTCAATATTCTTTTGAGGTAACTCCTAATCCTATTTACCAAGGCTTTTACACTAAACCAGACGAAGGTTTCTTTGATGATAACACAAAAAAATACTTCACAATGTTTGGAAGGAAACTACCAAGTAGTACAAGCCCATTGCCTAGTGTTGAACAAACAACAGTTAAACCTAACTATATTTATTCAAATCAACAGCAGCAACAACAAGCTTCACCGCAGTACCATGAGAAACCGATATCTTTGGAAAGTGACACACTGGTAAACTACGTACATCCCCGACCAACGACAAATCCTGACGCAGAGCTGATTCCAGTAAATCACCCCCAAACCTACCCAAATGTAGTTAAATACCCTGTCAATCCTGCACAGTATGTCCAACCTCAAAAGCTGCCACACAGAGAAGAAAACCCAGAGATTATAAAAGCAATTCCAATAGAGGTACCCTCGGATGACGGTCGAGAAGGCTCTTTCATATCCTATCAACTCCCTGGCGATAGGGGAGCCCATTTTTATTTCCTCACCCCTCAATTGACGCAGAGGAGGGATCAAGGCTCAAGTTATTATTACTCTCAGCCAAATGCTAGTCGGATAAGGAGAAATGAAGCTCGAAATGAAGAGAAAGACAAAGAAAGATGAAAACTGCTGTGATATATTTTGGGACATTAATTTTGGAGTGTGACTTTATTAGTGCCTATTTTTAATTGGTCTGTGATCACGTGTTTACTGACTTAAAAATCTTGTGCAACACTGATAGCCCAACGTCAATAAGATACAGAATAAATGTATTTAAGACTGTGTCAATTTCTGCGAAGAACGGCATTACAACAGACACTTTAACTTCACAGGATGTATGTTTTCTTAAGAAAATTGAATTAAAAGAAATAGTAGGAATACAAACATATGTGAACATAATGAACAATGTCTAACAATTAATATTTTTGTATTAATTGTATTTAGAATTGATTATCAGTGAGAAAGTGACAAAGTGTAATTGCCAAATTATAAAACTATTGTAATTCAATAAATATATGCAATAGACACAAATCTAAAAAAAGTCAAAAAACACAAAATATACCCATATTTGTGTTTTGAACATAAACCAAATAATTAAAAGTAGCTACATATTAAAATAATATGTCACTACTTTTTCTAATTCACATGTACATTTTTAGCTTTTAAATTGTGAGCAACTATTTATGAACTATCACTTTCTAACTGAAAATGAAAATGTGCAATTCAAGACAATTAATTATACTATTTATAAAAAAATTTAGTTTTAAGTTGTGCTGATATTATTTAATTAGATAGCTCTGCGAATATCTAATTGTTATTGCAGCCTTAGGAAAAATTATATTTTCATAATTTTTAATAAGACTGTTGAATAAATAGAATAAAAATTTTTTTATAACACATTATAGTTTAATTGACAGGACCAGTGTAATTATCACCAAATAAAAAAAATTATGAAAACTCAATAGAACTGAAAGGAATATTTTGTCAGAAGTATGTAAATAAAATTAGAGTTTTTGGTTTGTTTTATTTCTTCATAGTATAATGCAACAGGTATTAATTTGAGTTTTATTAGCCTAATCGAGATAAATTTATTTATATGAAAAAGTACGACAATTGTAACTCTTTCTAGAAACATTTCGGTGAGAAAAATGATAAAATGATGTTAGTAGAATACCAATTAAAGCACAAAATATATATTATGGTTTGTTTAATATTCACTAGAAAAAAAAGTTTGGAATATTTTCATTTAATATTAGCAATTGGAAAAAATTCTCGTTTCAAAGTACAAATAAATAAAAATTATAAATTTTTAATATTTGTTTAAAATGTATGTAAATATTTCTTTCGGGTAATATTTGATGATAAATGTCAGTATACAGACATCCAAATAGCTAAAATCGTTCCTCGGTTGTCTCACCTACGATATACCGATGAGAACAAATAAATGTTTTATGTCTCATGATTTTCCTGATGATCTTAGCTGTTTACTTGATATTGTGGGTGGAATTCAATGCTAGACTGGGTATTTTGCCCACAGTGTAGTTATTTCCCACAAAACATTAGTTAAAAATACGATATATAATTTCATAATTTGAAAAATGTTATCAGTCATCTATTTTAAACATTTTTCTATGTCAAGTTATAGCGACCGATTACGATAATGATCTAATTGTAATATATTTCGCTAATGCCAATTTTTCAGTCTACCTGTATTTCCTAGTTTGCAAAAATTCGAAGTGGGAAATTTATTGCTCAAAAAAATTAACAATTTATTACGCATTTAGTAAATTATCACTAGTAACAAATGAGAAATACTTTTTTACAGTAAGGGTAGAGTTTTTACAGGAGATGTCATTTGCAAAGCATACATATATTTTTTTTCCAATTTAAAGATTTTCTCAAAATGAATCAGGATAATTAATAGTGAAATCAAGGCATATAGCAAGTCATAATTTTTTTATTTATGAATATGTTACTTGCATTTTTTCAATTTTGTACATTCAAAAATGTAGATAATAGATTTTCACTTGTAATATATTTTTTGTTAACTATTTCAAATGTACGGTCTTTAGGAAACCAAATAATACAGATAACCCACATAACAAGATACGGGTAGTACTTAGGGTTACCAGATCTATTTCATGACAGACCCGGAGACATTAAAATTCTATATTGTGTTACATTTAACTATTGCCTAGATCAGGAAAACACAATGTTTTCAAAGAAATCGATGTCTAAAAGAAAAAAGGTTCAGGAAATCTAGGAGGCATAAAATGTTTTTAAAGAAATCACGATTTTTCCCCAACAAACCCGGAGAAATGACACATTAACCTGGAACCCAAAGATGTACCATCAAAACCCGAAAACTCTGGATCAAACCCGAAGATCTGGCAACCCTAGTAATACTACAACAAATATCATGTTCATATTTCCTGTAGATATATCTCTTGCAGAATATAACATAGCCTTTCTATTTGTTAATTATTTTTTTTATTGGAATGCATAGGAATTGTTTAGTTTTTCATTGTAATAGAATCAAAGTTTTAATTTTCTACTCTCTAAATACAAAATAAATAATGTACTTGTGCATTCTATAGTACACAAAGTTATTTTACCTTTTAAAAGATCGCTATCTTGTAAGAAATTCCTCATTAAAAAAAAACGTTTTATAATGATTCCGTCCAATGGATAATCTAAAGTGCATCAACAACATTATCTACTCTATCGATTGTAATAGAGTTTGAAAAAAAATTACTTAGCTTGAAGTGCAGCATGCTAATTTTAAAATTAATGTGCCGTAATATGCAACAATTTCTCGAATGTAATAGAGTTAAAGGTCATTTATTGTTTATTTATTTATAATTATGATATTCAACTTTTATATTTCTATTATTTATTATAATTATTAGAAAAATTCTGTTTGATTTGCAATAAATATTTTTATAGATACCATTTCTTTTATTTTTCATATCTACACATCAATGCAAAAAGCAATGTTTCTGATTCCGCTTGTAATCTGATTTCACCAATACTTATTTGAATATTCCTATCGGTGTGAAATATTTGCTTGTCTTTTCGGGTTACTTCAGGTAAAACATTTTAATTTCATATTGGATTTCTTAAAATATTCAATTGAAAATAGGTCAACTTGTGTAACCAAAATCATTATAAAAAAAAATGTGTAATTAAGAATAAAAATGTACGACGTGTCCAGAAGAATACGTGTCGGTGCATTTCTTTAATTACGTTCCTTTGTCAAAAGAGGAGGGCCCCTAAGGCCGGTTTTTGGCCTAATTTATTTTTGGCTGAAAAAATCTGAATTTTTTTTAGTACCTACTAGCAATACTGAATCGTTTCCACCCTAAACGGACCAACCCCCTCACCCTCCTTCCCCGTCCAACCTGTTAAATGCCGGGGAAACCATAGCTTATTAGAGGAATCGTTAAAGAGCTTAGAGATGCGAAAGACATTCAGTTCCTATGAAGCTTACATATGGAGTTTTTTGGGTCACTAATCAGGAATGTGGTCTCAGAATCACGAAATTCAAAATAGCGGATCCAATATGGCGGATAAGAAAAATTGAAATGTCTTCAAAATGCGTATATTTTTTTGTAATGGGGTTTTTTGGGTCTATGATTATGAATCTGGACTATAAATCACGAAATTCAAAATGGCGGATTCAATATGGCGGACAAAAAAATTAAAATGTCTTTAAAATGCATGAATTTTTGAGTGGTGGAGTTTTTTGGGTCTCTGATTACGAATCTGAAGGCAGAATTACGAAATTCAAAATGACTTATTCCATATGGCGGACAAAAAAATTTAAAAAGACTTCATAATCCTCAAATATTTGTTTATAGAAACTTTCTTGGATCACTGATTACAATTTTGAATTCAGAATCATGAAATTCAAAGTGGCTAATCAAATTTGCACAAACATGTATGTATAATTATTGATTTTTTGTTTTTCGTTTTATTCAATGCAAATGTGTGTCATCTCATTTAAGGGGGTGGAGGGGAAATGGAGGGTGAGGGGCTTGGTCTGTTTACGGTGGAAACGATTCACTATTGCTAGTAGGTACTAAACAAAGTTTTTTCAGCCTAAAACCTTAGAGGCCCTCCTCCTTTATATAGTGTAGGAAAGTACCGATGGTCTATCAGAAGTTACGTGAGAGCGATAAAGTAAGCCATAGAAATCCATGTGATACACAAGGATGGCTATAATGAAGGCGTCTAATTAGTCAACGCCCATTTTGCCCTTCCACAAATAAGAAGTGGATCTTATTTGTGGAAGGGTGAAATGGGCGGTGACTATGAGACGCCTTCATTATAGCCATCCTTCTCTATCACATAGATTTCTATGGCTTACTTTATCGCTCTCACGTAACTTCAGATAGACCATCAGTACTTTCCTACCCTGTATATCATTTTACTGTACATTACTATATAGTGTTTTATTTAAAATTCCACAGTTTGATATCTCGAAAGTCGAAAGTGGTATCTACGTCCTTTAAAATATATTATGTACTGCACATAAATAATTTTAATTTTGAGTAGAAATAACTTTATTTTCAATACAGTATCGATGGCACTACGAAACAAAAATTTTTCAATGACAAGAATTTTGAAAAGTAGCCCATGTGAAAAACCATTTAATTCTAAATGACTATTGTAACATAAATAACTTCTAAAAAATTACTGGTTTTCCAAATAATTGAAAGTGAAAATATGTAGAACAGAAAAAAAAATACTTTTGTACTTTCATGTCAAAATGTCACAGAATCCAATGCTTTTCAAAAATTGATTTAGGTATTAAAAAACGTGCTCAGAATCCAATTGCTTTTCCTGCGGGCTATTTTTCAAAGTACCGGTCATTGAATTTCTTTCAATTGTGGCACCATCTATATTTTTATGAAAAATAATGTAGATGTACTCAGAATTGAAATAATTTATTATACATTACACATTTTTCACAAAACAGATATCTTTTTTCCCCACCGTGACGCTGGGGAAAATTTAAGCGGTTATATTTTCCAAATGAACCATGGGACACACACCATTTTTTAGGGGATGATGTCTGTACTCACAAAAAGAACTTCCATGAAGAAAATTTTTTGGGAAAGATTAGCGAAATACCTAAACCTTTTTATATTATTTCGCACTCAATAGAGTTCCCCATAAAATATTAGACATTTAGGAATGATCACTACTAAAATGAACACAAAACAAGGTACTCACCTGTGTTGAGTTCCTGCTCCGCGCTCTCGTCCTTCAGAGGCTCGTCGAACAAGTGAAGGTAAACCTCGATGGCACATTTGGCTGCTTTGAAATAAAACGGGTGACCCCTCAAAACGTCCTCTAATCGAAGGAGTCCTACGTACGATCGAAGAGTCATTTTCCTCATACAGTACGTATGAAAGTCAAATTGGTCTTCTATTATTTCCGAGAAGTGCTAAAACAAATTAAGCGAATTTAAGAACGGGTGATAAAATATACATTTTAAGTCTCATCACGAAAATACATTTAAATACTCACCCTATCTACCTCGTAGCACTTCTTCAAAGCGTCCCCATATTTACCAAGTCTCTGGTATGCCAAGGCACATTCCGTTTGGAACCACATACACTGCATCTCGTTTAGGTTTTCCATGGGCGACACGCCTTCCCTAGTAAACTTGCCGCACGTTTCCTCCGCTTCTTTAACATAATTCGCTCGGAGCATATATTTGGCACACTTAGAATTTATGTACCTGTCGGCTGTGTCTAAGGCCTGCGCTTCGTCCAGCCACTTGTATGCTTCCTGCGGATCGTCCGCATGCTAGAAAAATAATTAAAAAATTAACTCTTATCTGTCAATCTGGCAAGACATTGACAATCACCAATTTCGGCATATAATCAACAAAATAATAATAATAATAATAATAATAATAATAATAATAATAATAATAATAATAATAATAATAATAATGTTGATTATTGGTGTCATATTTCAAGAAATATTTTTCTAATTGTATAGGATATTCGAGTTAATCGCAATCATTTTCAATAAAAACCAATCACTGAATTGTTATACAGTTTATTAAGATTTGTTGCACGAGATATAGAGGTGAAGAGAGTCAGTCTAATTGTTGATATTGCCCGCAGTTTTAAGAGAAGTAAGACGGTCAATGGATGGAGGGCAGTGTAGTCAAAAACCGCAATGATCTAAGAAAGCAAACCTCAAAAAGAGGCAATTTGTTACTTACACTATTATAATACGGTAATAGAAGTAATAAATGTAATGAGGGTGTCGATCGCAATGCCTGGATCCTGACGGCCTACAAACGTCAAAATGTGTGGACAAGCGTCAACCCTTACTTTAACTTATGTAATAGTCAGCTTATAAAACCAATGCTGTTCCTGCGACTAGTACAGTACAGTACATAATAAATTTGCCCAACTAATACCCTAGTACTGAAAACAAAGGTTTCATTTTGCCTAACTTTGATAACACATAAAAAATCATAAAGTTTCTTATCATAACACATCCATGTAACTTCTGTATTTGTACATTTTGTAACTGTCGCACAGTGGGAAATATTGGAAAAAATTCGAGCCATGTGTCAAAACTAATCAAATAGTACTGATTTTTTTTTATTCTTTCCTAATTTACCCGTATTATAAAGTTCCGGTGAGGTAATTGGAATATATGCCTAGAATGTTTTCAAAATGGCCGAGTAATCTCTAGCCTCAAACTCGATCATACAAAGTTTGACACATTCGGTATCTAAAAATTAAAAAAAAAGGAAAATTATGTCCTAAAGGCTGCCAAAAAAAAATCATAAACATATATTCCTAAATCATGAATCTAGACCCAAAACATAACCTCAAATCTATAAATCTTAACCTAAAACAAACATACTCAATTTTTTCTAAACCTGTGAGTATAAATCCACAAAAATAGTAAATTTGAGATTATGTTTTGGATTCATGATTTAGGAATATGTTTAATGTTTATGACTTTTTATTTGTTTGGCAGCCTTAAGTACATAATTTTCCTTTTTTGTTTCATTTTTAGATACCGAATATGTCAAACTTCGTATGATTGAGTTTGAGGCTAGAGATTACACGGATTATTTGAAAAAATTCTAGACATATATTCCAATTACCTCAACGGAACTTTATAGTACATGTAATTTCGAAAAGAATAAAAAAAAATCAGTACTATTTGATTAGTTTTGACGCGTAGCTCGAATTTTTTCCAATATTTCCCACTGTGCGTCGCCTAATTGTTAATTTTTAGTAACAGTCAAACAAATTAAATTACTTCTAGGTACAAAAAAAAGTAATAAACTTGATAATACATTGGTTCTGAAAATTCTTTTATTAACTACTTGAGTTTCAAATTAAAACCAAATATCGACATCAATAATAGTCGTGGACACATTTATCGTAGAATTTGTTCTGGTCCAATGAATTTCTTGGATTATAATAAAAAATCAAACATCAAGGACAGGTAGATTATTACAAGTTTACGAATTGGCAAATATAGATATGTTAATGTTTTAATCATTGAAAAAAAAAATTGAAGTTTTAAACATTTGTATGTATATACATAAGTGTAGGTACATACAAAACAAATATTTTCGATAATTGTTATGCATGTACATATACATACAATATTTTTTAATACGATTTTCAATTATCCCTAGCATCGTCTCATCCCATGAGGAACGAATAATTAAATTACTACCATACTAACATCCATATTCTTAGCGAATCGTTATAAACAATTTTGTATTTTCAAATTTAAGTAGGTCATCTCTCATTTAAAATTCATACTACTCATTACTCTGAATAACAAATATACATAGTCATTATAAACATGTTGTAGTTTGCTCCCAATCATCATAAGGTTCTAAAAATAGCATTTTGTTGGTTATAAAATATTTTATAGGAAACTGTTATAATTTCACAATTGAATCGGTGAACATAAAACTTTATTAATACAAAATCTTATCTAAATTAAAAAAACATAATATTTGTATTATTAAAACATTAAATGTATTTCAAAACCACAAGGATTAGAGATAATTCATCTCTATCTCACATCAATCATGCAAAGATGTGCAATAAGTTCATATTTACATAGGCAAAATTTTGACAGTGCTATAGAACATGATTCTCCTTTTTCACACTTTTTTACTACTTCCCGGTATGAATGCAAAATTATATGAATCCTATCAAACCAAGTTCACACCCGTCAAATAATTACTTACCTTATAAATTCTTCCTTTAGTTACAAAAAGTTCTATCAACGTCGGTGTATGCTCGATAGCGGCGTTTATGTAATTTAAAGCTTTTTCCGTTTGATTTAGGTAGTCGAAGTGTTGCGCCAAATAATAATACACCCATAATAAAGCACTTGCTGGTTCCTTTGGTCCGTTATTCACTTCCGCCTCACTATATTTACCTATTTTCTTTAAAGCTTCGACATATTGCATCAGTAATGTCTCTATCAGTTCCACTTTGCTCTTGTCAGTATACAAACTTCGTAAATCTACAAACAGTGGGGGAACACCTTTTGACAAAGCTTTCCTCATATATTTGTCGACCAATCTTTTAAATTGTTCACCAGCAGCATAATTCAAGGGCAGTCTTCTAGGCGGCATTGCTCTTGGAAATATTTCTGCATATTTTAAATAGAACTCCACTATATCATCTGGGTTACTAAGTTGTCTGGCTTCTATTAATTTTTTATAATATATAGTATTTTCAGGATTTCTTTGTATTAATTGTTCATAATATTCAGCAGCCTTATCGAAACGGTTTAATTTTAAATTTAAATCGCCTAAGTTTTCTTTTAACGTTAACTTATCTACAATTTGGTCTTGTGATGCCTCTAAGTGTTTTAGTGCCTCTTTTAAGTCTCCTGACTCTTGTATCACAAGATTTTGATATAAAAGTAATTCACTGTGTTCATAGTCATAATTATTTCCTTTCTAGAATAAGAAAAAAAAAACATTATTTAAGTTGTATGTTCTTTATAAAACAATCATCTTACTTGTTGTTGATCCAAAAAAGTTTCTAATATGTTTAAAGCATTTTTGTATTCTTCTAACAAATGGAAAGACATGGCATAACCAATCCAGGAAGCCCTCTGTGTAGGTCGAAGCATGAGTAACTGATACCTCGTATCCTAAAAGAAACACGCAATAAATTCATACTAGTATTCATTAAAAGGTGTACTGACCCTATAACCCTCCAAATCACGCATCTGGATTTGTAGTAAAGATAAATCCCTAAGAATTTGTATGTTGTCCTTCTCCCATTTAAGCGCATTTCGGTAACACTTAATTGCTTCATCATATTTCTTATCCGATCTTTGTAAAAGGCCATAGACATGCCAACAGACATGTGAACGTAAGTCATTTCTTAAACCTCTTCGAACATATTCATATGCTTCTTCTTTTCTTCCCAGGCAATTTAGGGTCAACCCTTTCATAGCCAGTGTTTCTAAACTCATGTACAATTAGATTTTAACAATTAAAAATGTAAATAAACTAACCTCCATGTTCCGTAAATTTTGGATTTGAAAGAATTTGTTTCGCAAACTTCAACCCATTTTTATATTGCTTTTGTTCATAACACCTCTGAAAGAAGATTCATTTTAGCATTTAGTACAAAGCAAAAAAGCCTTACATATTTGCATTACCCTCAATTTAATATGTATATAAATAGAATATGTCAATCTGGATATAAAATTAAAATTAAAACCAATTGCAAATGTAATACAAGCACTTTGAAACTGCAGGAACTATGCTAAAAAATAGATGATCTAATAGCAAAATGACTCGGTTAAATTTACAAATAATGCTATTATTTTGTTAACCCGTCGATTTGTTAGGCTATTTAATGACATAAATACTAACCAAAATTCTTTTAAATAAGGCATTTTCTTTTGGTGGTAACGGGTTACTAGAGGGCATTTTAAATTTGCACTAAAACTTGTGAACTTTTTAAACCCGGTGAAATTAAATAATTTTTGTGGAGAATCAAAACCTCGTGGCCACAAACCTCTCCAATGTCGATCGTGGTCACGTGACTAATGTCGAAAGACAATGCCGGTCTTAGAGATACCTGCAATTTCAACTTTTCGAAATTTTGAAAATGTACTCATAATGTCCGGTATAATACGCGCAATAACCTGATTAAAAATTATATTTCAAATACTAAAACACTGAATGTTAATTTAAATGATATTTTACAAGGAGTATGATCATTTCACGAAGCGTTATTACATGGCAATCAAATTATAACTTAGATGTTAGGGTGTTGGAGATATATAATAAAAACATTAAAAATAGGCGTAAATTTTTATAAACCCCTTACAACTTTTTCAGTTAGATTCATTTATTAATTAATTCTATTAATTGTATAGTGTGGACCAATTTTCAATTTCGAGACTTGTAGAGGGTTAGTATTATTTAACAAAATGAGAAAATAGGCATACTTAAACTACTTCCCGATATCTCGATTTCTTTGAGAGTTACAGAGCGTTTTTCAGTTTTGATCGTTTTCTATGATAACCTACAATTTTTTTCAGAAAATATTTCATGTTTGTAAGTAGGTAGGTATTGTAGTTTTTTTTTTGTTTGTTTAAAATCCAGTGGGGTACACGTTGTTTTCCTATAACAACTAATTTTCCAGTTAATCTGTTAAGTGTGGTTGTGCATTTCTTCATCCAACACATCAAATGCGTCTAGGCATACTTCATTGTATCAAGAAACAGTTCCAATTTATTATATTACATAAGGTTGTGGTGAAAAATGTAAATAAAAATGCCTATCTTAAATAGAAAATAGTTTTGACTCTAAAATTATCGAAAAAGGTTGCTTGTAAATTTGTACAATATTTTTTTCATAATCATCCGATGAATACTAAGAGAATATTTTATAAATATGCACAACCCCTTCCGAGATCTTAAGAGCTAGTCTATTTTATTTTTTATTTTGCAAATTTTATTCGAAATTCGTTTATGAAAACTCTATAGATTTACAAATCATCCCCTAAAATAGGTGTGAGTCCACGCTTTATTATCAAAATACGGTAATTTTAATTTTTGTGAGCCATCACTGCTGTATTGCAAGGGCGTCTAAAAAGAGGCCAGTATTGAAAAACACAGAATCTTTTAAACAAATCAAGATATCAAAACGAGGCCTTCAATATCGAGTGAGGTAAGGATAATAACCGAAAATACAACAAAAGTTTATCAGGAGACATTTCAATATTCATATCACACCCATTCCCAGTAAAAGCTTATGCAATCTAGTTTCTGGAAAGATAAGCAGTGAATTACAATTTTTTATTAAAACAGATTTTATCGTAAATAAATAACAGTCTATCACTTTACTCATAGGTTAAATACATTTGCAACAAAAATATAGTATCGTCAATTTCCAACTCAACTAAATTCAATTTCTTCATCGTTTTTTCTACACTTTCTAGGATTTGTCGTTCCGGTGGAGTAATCATTTCTTCGATCTAAAACAAATTGCATATAAAAATACAAACATTTATGCGAATTTCGCTCGTTATATTACATCTGCTAGCTGGTTTTCTGAAGCCCCTTGTGCTCTCATGCCCATTGCTATAGTGTCCACCCTTTGCTTCTTATCAATGATTCTCTTATTTATTTCCCTTTCGTAATTCCTCCTAGTCATTATATTAAATAAAGTCTTGTAACATAGATCTAGTATCATTCGTACCACCTGTTCCAGCTTAATGTAGAACAACATAAATGACTTACTAGGTCCATTACCTACGGATGCTTTCCTCAGTTCTTGGATTTCTAAAAAGTTTTCTTCAAGTAACTGATAGGATAGTCGTTTAGCTTCTTTTGCGGGAATCATAGCAAGCTTTTGAATTTGATCTGGTTCTATGTATTTCTTCAATTTCACAAGCCTGAAGATTCTGGCTGCCTTCGAATCGAATTTTTCTAAAACACACTGCTCGGTCACCTCCCAAGCAAATTGAGTAAAAGCTTCCTTAAGGAAAATTTGAAACGAACCACCACTAGCTTCCCCTGATTTTCTGATTAACTTACTACTATCTTGTTCTAGAACAAAATGAATATTTCTACTATTAAATGCGTATAGGATACCATACTATGTACCAACCTATAACATTAACATACTGGTCAAAAAACGCATTCAGTTGTGGAAAGGTATTTTGTTTCTTAAGTAAATCTTTAATCTCTAGTATTGGCACTGGATTTGAAATATCCGCCCATGGTTGCGTCCTTATGTACATTCGCTGTAACAACAATTTGACTAACTCCCCAGCATTTTCATCAAATTTTCTTGTAAAAGCGGTTACAATAATTTTATCTCTCATATCTTGGTGGAACCTATCAAAATTTACCGTCCAGTAGATATTTTTATCTGTATAATTGTATGGCTGACCTGTCTTCGCATTAACGATCTGTTTTATATCTATCTCAGGTATTAAATGCAACTCCTTATCTTTGATAACTAAATTTGGGACTGGTTTGTCTTCTTCACTGTAAGGCATTCTCACCAAATATTTTGCAGTAACTAATGATACAAATTTGTCTTTTAACTGTCCCAATGTAACTGTATTTTCTACGCTTTTTGAGAGACGTTGATCAACTTTTAAAATTATTTCTGATGCTGTCCAATAACTTCGCTGCAATATTTCTTCTATTATCATTTCAGATTCATCACCAAACTTCTTTTTAATTAAATTAATATATTTGGGATAACGTAACATTAACAATACATTCTCAGCATTTATAGTGTAATTCGCTATATTCTCATTTCTGTTTGGAGAGAAAGTCACTAAACGATATTTGATCAGCACACACAGTGATTCTTTTACCTGCAATGTAATTCAAAAATAAATAAGTTACTTTTATTACGGGGTTATGTTATGGACACCCACCTTTGATAGGGGAAATTTTGTACTTTTAACAATGTATAATATAGGACTGGTGCCGTACTGAAACAAGTACATGCCAACTTTTTCTATAATAGGTCCAAAACGTTCACATAATATAAGAGACAGTACTTTTCCCAACTGAGCAGACATATTCTGAAAAATGAATGCCTGAATAACTTCCTAATAAAATAATAATAAATTGTGTTATGATATTTTATGTTTAGGTTAATTTCAACCAACATAACCTAGTTTATTCTGCAGAACGAAGTTGATAATACAGATTTTCTTTTTCCTATAATAGCTCGCAATTGTCTCTATGAGATGTCAGTGCAATTCATAAACAACAAATAGTGTATAGTGGTCCATAAATAATAAAAATATTTTCAGTGATTCAGAAACTATACCACACTATACCAATGACATTTAAATACAAAATTGAAAATAATGTTATCTCGATCCTAGGAATTTAAACAATATCTTGACTTATTGTGATAATGTTAAACATTCTCATGGATCTGGAACATATATAAGGCAATATTTTTCTCTGACGAAATTAAATAATAACTAACCAATATGTATATTTTTCGTGTGGGAGCGTATAAAATTGTCGATATATGCATGCAATTGCATCTTTTATTTCTTTCTTTACGAGTGTCGGTGACGATGATGAATGTCATTCCTGCAGATGCTTCGCCTGCCTAATAATCTGGTGGGCATATATAAATATTTATCATTCTAAACCCCCTCGTTCTTTTAACGACAAACACATAAGTCAATCAATTATGTTTAATTACTATTGTGTCATCTATTTTCCATAAAACTAATTATTTTATAAGTAATTTTTGCATTTTCTGCGACAAATACTTGATCAATGAAATATTTTGTTCGTGTATACGCTCGGTGAAGACTGTTTGATCATATACCATATAACTGAAGGAAACATTGCTACAGAGATAAATCCAAAAGCACTCGTTTTTGCTGACTGTTTTATTTTTTTCCAAGATGTTAGAAATTGGAGAGACTATCATTTACGACATTCTGAATGACAAAATATTTACATGATTCCCTCAACCTCAACAATTTTTAGCAATTTGAAATGAATAGGGTATATACAGGGTGATATCTAGGTGTGAGAAAAAGAGAATTTTAATAAAAAAATTTCGTAAAGAATAAATTGTATATGTAATGTCATATCTTAACTGTCACAAAGCATTGCTTTTTATCTACCGGTAGAGAGCAACCTACTAGGTACTAGAACTAGACCATAGGTATCATGAAAACAAGACTAGCGTCACATTAGGTTAAATACATTTAAATGAATGATATTACGGAACATTTTCTTATGAAGTTTTTTGTTTAAAATCAAATTTTGTCTTCCGGGTGTGAAGTTTCCTATGAAAACCTTTTAAAGACTATATCTCAAAAACAAATCGTTTCCAAGTAGGTATATACATGTCTATTGGTTTTTTATATATTAATTGGTGATATGGAATTCGCAAATATTTTAATTATAGAAATTTACTCAATGATTGGAGTCGTTTTAATGGCCGTACAAATTCTTGCGTTTTTCTACATATACAATACAATAATACCTATGTTCTTTGCTCAGACAATAAATAAACTAGTGGAAATGTGGTTTGCGATTCCCCTTCCGCGTTTCTTATAAAAAAGATCCGCTTCGCAATCCAGAATCGATCGGAGGCTGGAAAACCAGCAGCCACTGCAGCACGGTGGCGAACATCCACCCCCTCCTTCCGCCTATGGTCGTCGTCCCCAACCCCATCATCTTCCACCACAGCCCCCTTTATCATTCGTCGGCGTCATTTCGATAGCGAAAGCGCAGAGAACAGCTGAGCATCGAACCGCTGAACACTACGCTGTGTGCTTCTACTAGTGCCGGCTTTATTCGTTTGTTGAATGAATGCAATCCGTAAACAAACATAGCGGGTACCGGCAGCGTTGCTCTTCTTGACAGTTCGTGTCAAATAAGCGGCTAGAGGTGTTAGAATACTTTTTTTGTGAATGAAAAGACCGTCTTTGTTGTGGTACTATAGCAGTACTCGTTCGTAAAATGTGGCTCGAGATATTTTCAAACTGAAATATCTGGAGGAACTGGTGAAGTTACCTGCCTAATTGGAATCAACGAAGTAAGATTAAGAGGTGAGCTAGGATAAAATCATTCGTTTATTATATTTCAGTTGAGAATCTTTGTAGTATATAAAAGGTCGGATAAAGAGGTTATTATACGATCAGAAATTTGTTTATTTAAAATATTTAAATTAAACAAATAGTAGGTAACTTTATAACTATTGAGATATCCAGTGTAAATAAATTTTTGCCTAAAAACTTTTGTTGAAACAGTTTTCAACAATTTCGAATTAGTTAGGTACAAAATTTATATTTTTTTTCTATATACCTACTACGTATGTATAAGTAAATGTAGGTATAAATTATTGTTGTATTGTTTATTATTAGATTTTATTAATTAGTTACTGTTATCATTAGCTAAAACTATAAATGCATGTTTCTATAAGTAGGGGTATATTCTCTTTCTCTTTTTCTAAAACCATGAAAATAAAATAAGAGATAGTAATCTGAGCATTGGGTGACCGTTTCTTAAACCCCTAGTTAAATTTAAGTACCTACCTAAGAAATAACAATAATTGAAAGTTCATAGATTTACCTGCAGTTTTACAAGTTCCGTACCTTCCTGTGATAATTTTTTTTAAAAGGACACCCTTTTTATAACTTTTAACATTCTCTTCACAAGGGCACTATGTATTTGTTTAGGTTTTGTTTCGCATTATCCAAAAAAAAGTGAACAAGTATCATTTAGTTACGAATCTTACTTTGTTAAGTGTAAATTCTTTTTAAACCAACTCTCAAATTAGGGAATACCAAGATAAGTTTTAATTTTTGTGGATTATAAGAAATACTTATAAAAAGCCAGTGGTACAGCTATCGATATATCTACATGGTGATCTGCTGATCGGAGATGCATTTTTCTTGAAAACCACTGAATATACCTAATTAAAATCCGGAAAAGGTTTTTATATTTTCAGTTGCTGGTCATTCAAATGTGAGACAAAAAAAAATTCTTATATATTCACAGTCTGTCCGGTATTTTTTTTCATTCCTGTTTTGATTCTGTTGGATAAAACTTTTAATTATGTTTTTCTATTTAGAGTTTTTTGTATTTAAATTCTTCGAAATAAACGTTTGCAAAGTTGTTTTGCAGAATTAGTCGATGTTGTGCAAATTTTGAGACCTTTTGTCAAATTGTCACTAATTTACGCACGTTCA
The DNA here is from genome assembly GCF_000390285.2 of Anoplophora glabripennis. Lineage (NCBI taxonomy): Eukaryota > Metazoa > Arthropoda > Insecta > Coleoptera > Cerambycidae > Anoplophora > Anoplophora glabripennis. The sequence goes on along the minus strand of NW_019416568.1, from coordinate 3,159,730 downwards.
TTTTAAAGAAAAAACACATCTCTAACTACCAACACCTTTTTTTATAGATAGGTCAAGGTGTCATGACCGAGCTTGCCAGAAAAGTGATTTTCAACTACTAATACATATCTTCAAAACTTTTGAACATAAAAAACTAGGTAATTAGAAAAAGTGACAACTAAAAGTTTTTTTCCAGCGATAACTAAACAGATATAGGTATGTTTCCGAGAAAAAATATAAGAAAAGCGACAGCAATCTGTGTGAATATATAACTATTTTTTTTTCTTACATTGACAACCACCGAAAATATAGCACCATTTTCAGAATTTAATTATCCTTAGTCGTGTTCAAGAAAAACCCAATTGTTACGATATATCAATCAACATGAATTTTTTGAAAATTCTATGGATTCTTTGACTTGCTCTCTAAATGTCCACAAAAAGAAAACTAAAAAATTTGTATTGGTGATCTTATTGAACACTTAATTGTTCTATTTTCCATCTTTTGTTTTATGTCATCTTGGTACAGGTGCTTTATTTTTTTTATTTTGCTTATAAATACGTTCGGAGTTTGTTTAGCAGATGCGCATTGTAAAACTGTGATAACAATGTGATCGGAATCATATGACATAGATAACCTGAATAAATAGCCTTTATTAAAATGAAAAGGTGAGATAAGAGGAAAAATACCACACGCGGAAGCTCAGTTTAAATTATTAATTTTTTTATTGTGGCCATAAAACGATTCACTGCTATATCTTGTTACCTGTTTTAAAATATAGCGATAAAGGGACTTGTGACTAATCAACCATCAGTTGGCTTAAATACTGAGGAAGATTATGTAAAATATTAGAGACAGTACCTATACAGAGTGTAATATTAATCTTTGCATTTTGGGAATAAATAAATTAATTTTCTACAAGTTTCAAGGTTCAAATTTTAGACGATTTAACAGTCCTGTAACCGCCATTTCTACGAATGGTATCGTACACTTAATGCCAACATGTGTTATACTTTCTGAGAACAAGACTAGAAATGATCATAAAGCATGTTTTTAATGGCACAACAGTACTTATTTTAAATATAAGAAACATTTTATTGCTTTTAACTGGGCTATACGTAAAGTGGAATATGTATTCTTTCGGAATTTCGAACATATATGTACTTAAGTCCGATAATGTAGGTATTTATCAATAAATACCTACAGCTAAATATATTTTCTTACAAATCTCAAATGTGTATTTGTAATTTCTGAGTTAGATTCGAGAAAATGGCTCTAATTTTTCAACTACCTGACACCCAACTTCTATTTTAAAATGGTTTATATTTGGGTCCACCGAACTTACAGTAGGTACATCCTATGTTTGTTTACAATTCCTACAAGTATCTTCCTATGTATATTTTTTATTCCATTTGTTATTTACTTAATTAGTATTTACGAGAGAAATGTATAACTTAAAAGCTGACAATTTTCTTTGTGTATGTTTGCAATTTTCTAACTTTTATTAATTTTTTAATTAAAGCATAGTCTAGCATATGCCAATTGTCTGCCAAATTCGTTTCACTTTTATATATTTTCTACCACATTATTTCATTTTATGGTAATATCGGAAAAAGTGGCAAACACTCCATTTGCATGGCCTCGTGAGAGCTGGGAGATCAACATGTATGTTGCACCCTGTATATAGCGTTCTAAGCAGTGTTTAAGTTAAATACATGTTTCTTCTAAAAATTCAGTAATCTTGTTTGATTTAAACGATTTAATCAATGACAAACGAAACAATTACTTCGTTCGAGGCGGTAATACAAATTGGCGAAACATTATGCCGAATTTAACAAGCGTGCAACTTTAATTATTTATGGGCTGCGCTAATGACAGCTCCATATCTGTGTTAATAAAAGCGCTAATTAAAGTATTACTCTTAATATCATCTAGAGCATAAATAAAAGTGCGTTTCATTCTGATGCATGATTACAGAAATGTGAACAACGTGCATTAATATAATGAGGCTTCGCCCCCTTTTTGACCCCGTTCATGTTTACTTTAAGGGCTTGTCAGGTGTGTCGTCTCGTTTCGAATAGACATAGACCACTTTATGTATCGTTATCCGAGGAAATAATTAATTTATAGCCATAGAGAAATGGACTGTCACTTGGTACAGAAAGATTTATTTTCCTCGACTTTTAATGTCGAAGTAATAGACTCTAAATATTGATAAGTGTAAATTTATGACTGACCACATGAAAATCTTTATGACAGAAAGCATTATTCTTGTCCTGCAAGAGATTAAAGTTATGTCCATTTAATGAGTTTAGATACTTTTAGCTCTTCATAAGTGTCATGGTATTCGAGGTTAATTATCCTTGTGGATACCTATATATTACGATAGAGGCAATTTAATTGATTCTTGTGGACGATTGGGACTTATTTGGTTCAATGTTCTTAGAAGTCTATCAAGATATAACCAGACATGTTATTAACTTATCCCTCTTCGGCATATCTACAACAGCTTTGTTTGTTTGTAGGTGTAAATGTACTGCAGTTTTAATAGACTTATTTACGTGTTGATATGCCATTCCAGTAAAAATGATGTTTCTAATTTGCTTCGCAAATAGCTACATTCATAGTTTTTATGCTCAGCGTCACTAAATAGAGTGTGAAACCCTCTAGCTGTTATAACACTTACTGACACCTTATACCTAATAGTTAGCTGGTGGTGTCGTTGAAATAGTCCTTTTGCTTTTGCCTGCGTTCGATGTAGTTTAAATAAATAAACAAATTTACATCCCCACATTAAAGCTGTCGCTCTACATTCAGTAGCTTATACAGGATGGAAATAACCTGGCGTATATAGTGATTCAACCCCCAGGCAGGGTGACTTCCTTTTGGAATATCGTATCCTGTTTTCTTCTATCTAGCCAATGCTTGTGTTTCTCTTAGTATTGTAGTATTGGTCAAACCAAAACAATTTATTACATCAAGAACTCACAAATATTCTATTAAAATTAGTAGTGGTACAATAAAATGTACTTTTTAGATAACCTCAAAAAATCCGATGGGTTCAAATCTGGAGTATAAGGAGGCTATGCAGTAGCACTTGCACCCTTCTAATCTTTTTGTATACTTATTGTTAGTTTAGTCACCATAAAAGTTATCTACAAGCTTGTATACATTCTATTTTGTAACATATTTTGTTTATGGCCGAGCTTATGGCAGTAAAAGCAAGAAACTTGTCGATGTGGGACACCAGTACACTTATTTTACTGTAAATTCATGAATACACATATTAATTCCGTGAAAGTGTTCTCTTCATTTTCTATAGATATGTAAAAAGCGCATCAGTTCCTTTGTGTGCAAATGTTTCGGTATTTATTCCACGTTCTAACACATTTTATAATGTTATAACATTTTATTCAATTAAAACAGATTAACTGCTTGAAATTAAAATAAAATGTTTTCATTTTATTTACGAGTTGGTACCTCATGAATAAACTTTCCTTTAAAAAGCGTATCGTTGGTGTTTTGTTAAACGCGATGACATGCGTTTACGCACGCTGTGGGCAATTATTATTAGACTGGAAATTGTTATTTTATGTATATCGACTGCCACTGCGTTTTAGTAATAATGGCATGTATTTTTTTTAACATTAAAAGTAAATCTTTGAAAGCTGGTATTGCACAAAGCGTGGATATTTATTTTGAATTTATTCAATAATTTTTTTAAGTTCCGCCACTGTTTTTGAGAGGTTCGGGGATGTCTTAATGCGCATATACTCGTACATAAGAAGAACAAATAAATCGTACAGCGATTAGAAATAATACCCCGACTATAACCTTCAAGAAATAATTATTTTTATATAATTACTAAAATCCTGACCTGACACCAGATGAGTAGCAGCTGTAACAGGAAATATTACACTTGTATCGTATAATTTGGATTTTTATAAGAGGTTCTGGAAAAATTTCTCACACAAGAGAGTCCATAGCCGCATAATAAGATTAAAGGATTAAGGGTATGTGTCGGTCTGTGTTTTCTCTAGACAGTTTTTTAAACATTTGGCCTCCGAATATGATTTATTTTAAGCCCAGAAGAAAAGACAAAAAATAAGGCCGTCCCGCGACATCTGAAACTTTAAAGATACAACCAGATGTACAAACTGCAATAAAATTAAATGGAACACAAAGCTGTTCTATTAATAAGTAGATAAACAAACTTTTACGAGGGAAAGAAGGACTATAAATAATCATCGGTTTTCTATTATTCCAAAATCAACTAGGTACACGAATAGTGGAAAACAAGTGAATGAAATTTCCCTTCCTGTGTACCTTTTGCGTAGTTTTAGGTAGGATTGCTTTTGATGTATCTAATATTTTTTCTTTAAAATACAGTTTTGATTTAAGTTAACTTTTTGAATTAACAAAATATTCAATGGCGTCGAAATTCTGATGTTTTTAATGACTGTCTCCGCTACTGGTGCCGCAAAAGTCTTGATATTACAGTATTTTATAGGGCCTTTTAACACTGTTGCTCAAAAACAAATGGAATTTCGAAATAAGTTTACAGAACAAAGGACCATTATTTTTATTCGTTCTATCCACTCCCGATAGGTTAAAACTGGGACAGTATATTTGTCATTTATAGTGACATATTCTCCTGTTTAGTATTATCTCTAGAAGTGGGGTAGTTAACCTTTTTCCTGGGTGACCGACCTTTTTCCTGATAACTTTTTGGGGGTACCATGTATTTCACATATGCTACCGATAAAGTAAGACTGTTTTTAATGGAAATGTTACCATAAAGGATGAGTTATTATTAAATTTAAGTGTAAACAATGTTACAGCTTTGGTGAGAGATAAGTTAAATTGGTATGTGCAAGATATCACATGTAAGTCATATAAGTCCTTTGTAAAGTAATTTCTTACTGTTTTTCTCGCATATTTAACTAAAAACTATTTGCTTAATCTCGAAAATGCAATTGTCTAAAATTGACAAAAACGTACACAAAAGTTGTATCGCAGTAAATCTAATAAACTGAGAATATACCTGCCCAAAATAGAAATAGTGTGTCGTTTATAACTAACACTAACGATGTTTGTTTAATGTGATGAACAAGCATTTTAATATTATGCAATTAAACAAGTTAGGTGAGTCAAAATAAACCAGTATTCCTAGTAGCACTCGGATAATAGCCCGTAATTATAAAAGAGAAAATTTGTTGCTGTTTAATTAAAGTAGGTAGTTATAATACGTAGTATATTACATGTCTGATTTTTTTTTGTATCACACTGTAAGTTGGATTTGTTTTTATTAACAAGGAAGTTATCAAGCGAATATAATTAATCAATTCTCTATCAGTCTGCACAGAACTTTCGAGATGGAGCCAGCAATATATATTTTCTTTTTGTTTTTTTTTTGTGAAAAAAGATCAACTAAAAAATAATCATATATGTACAAAGTTTGACAGATTTAATATTATTGTTTTGTTTTATGCAATATATTTAAATGATCTTAAAACATTGTTCTACAAAAAATACCTAATATTGTATTATCAACCTACGGGTAACTTTAAATATTACACCATGTAAAATATAAAAAAGACACAGTGGTTTTCCCAGAAAACCAATTCGTTTCAATCCTGAAAATCTGGTTTCTTTGAAGAACTGAAACATACAGAATATTTATAAGAGAAATCTTGCCTATATACCAAATACAGATATGATTATGTTTCAATTGAACCCAATTTTAAAATTTTATATCTGGTATCTACGTGTATCTCACTTATACAAATTGAAAACCCATACAGAGTGATAAATCTAGTATTTATGATAACTTAAATGTAATTTCATTTCCCTTGAAGCACTTTGCGGAATTTATTACCCCAGCACTTTGAGGTGACTACTGATTATTTTAGTGAGAGGCCCTTTGAAGTTACATAGCTAAAATATTTATGTCAGCAGCGATATTCGAAAAACAAGTTGAACTGCATACATCAATCAATGAGGTACCTAATAAAAAAAAAGTTGAAGAAGAGACGATTTACATTAAGAATAAAACAGTATACATAGTTTCACGACCATAAATTTTTAAATAAAATGTGGGACCCTGGCTTCTGTTATTTACTGTTTTGTTTGATAAATTCCTTTATTCATAAAAAATGTTTAGGTTAAAGTATACAACCATTTGGAAACCATATGTTCCACGTTGTACCTAACCTAACTTCCCATAATACCCAATTTTATTCTTAACTAGGTCTTTTCATTGGAAGATAGTATAGTGCAAAATAGAAAAACATTGTATTCTTTATACAGGATGAAAATTTCTTTCATTTATTGAAGTAGTGATTCTACACATCAAGATATGAAACAAAGTTCATATGAGTTATGATGAATCTAATGGTTCTAACACTAGATATACGGGACATCAGCTTATATGAAAAGTCAAAAATGGTCAAAAACGAAATTTTAATTTTTGTTACAGTAAAAACAAGAAAATTTAAACTGGATTTAACTAAATTCCATAAAAACAGTTAATCCAACTTTTTAGCAACCAGACTCATTGTTAAGTACCTCATAAAGGAAACCATATATGTCGGAGACTGTTTTCGAATATTTGATTTTTTAAGGAATTATCATAGAAGATTAAATAACATTTTACTCCTGAGGCTAAACAGCAGTCAATAGATTGGTATTATATTCATTCGCTGTCCAAACTAATTGGCACTAGTCGAAAACTAATGGCCACCCTTTTTGTGATAATATCCACATTCTTTTGGTTGACATTATGACCTTAGGGAAAATGCGGGTAGTTATTGTTAGACCATTTGACAATTATTGTGACGAGCCATTCAAGATAAACATGGAGGACTATTGACCAAGGTAATTACGCTGGTGTACGACAATGCTCGTCCACATGTTGCTGACTATAGGAGTTGTCTCGGTGTTTCAGGTGAAAGGTTATAGATCATCACCAATTCACTTTTACAAACATAATTTTTCAGCAATATTTAGCCTATGTAATGCATGAATAATAGATTATTATATTTGTTTTGACAATGAAGAAAGGAATTGAAAGGTGTAAAGGATGTCAGTTAATGTGTACATCCGGCCACTAACTGTGCCTAATGAAACGCCAAATTCACGAAATATTGTTTCCATTAATGGCGTGTAATTTGGTGCAGAAATTGGAAAGTGTTACAAATAAGATCTTTTTGTAAAAAACTGGTTCCAGGAGAATCTAGATAGGTACTATAGTATTTTTTTTTGCTTTAAATTGGTAATTTTCAATTGAACTGACTTTTTCTTTATGCGCAATAAGTATTTTTTGTACTGCCTTGTATTGATACATTAGGATATACTTAGGTAATTTCCCCATTACCGAAATTTCTAGTGTCAGTAAAGAAATAATGATTTATGAGAGAAAATAGGCAGATTTATTTATTGTTAAATACATAATTACACAAAGCAAATATGAAAAGACCAGGTAGAGTTAGAATAAAATAGTTTTTAAAAATGCCTCTACATGAATATGAACTGAAAACATTAAAAATGCATCTTAGTACCTTTCTTTGACATACAAACACATCAGAAGACATAACAGACCCACCCCAGAAACAGATACCATAATTTAATCTACTGCCAACCTGTGCATGATACAGATTTATAAGTTGCTTAGTTACAAGCCCAGTACGCAAATTTCGGAATAAATAACAGATTGAATTCAGTTTTGAACAAATATTTGAACAGTGAGGCTTCCAGGATAAATTACTGTCAAATTCAATTCCCAGAAATTTAACCTGTACCTCATTATTAACAGAAATGTATATTTAATTTAGTAGTCGCACATTGACGATTATGAAATGAGACCGCATGAGTCTTTGTCACATTAAAATAAAGATTATTTTGACAGAACCATGTATATAATTTATCGAGTTTAACATTATATTTGGTCTCCATGTCAAAAGAAGGCTTATCAGAAATTAAAAGAGAAGTATCGTTGGCATATATAGTAAAATGAATATTAGACGCAATGGTGGTTATGTCATTAATATACAACAGGAACAACATAGGACCCAACACGGCACCCTGTGGTACACCCATGGTTATACTCTGTGTTCTAGAATTTATGTGTTGAACACTAGAAGAATATTTATGTTTAACACTAACATATTGACTCCGGTTATTCAGAAATGAAATTCCACGTAATCCACAAATTGATAATTTTTTAAATAGTATGCTGTGACCGACGCAGTCGAATGCCCTGCTCAGGTCACAAAAGATCCCAGCAGGGCATTCGTCCGCCTCCATAGACTAGCACAGCCTCATAAAATGTGTGGATGGCACTACTAGTTGATTTTCCCGATTGAAAGCCATGTTGATGTTCTGTTATAATTTTTTGCTTATTCATGAAAGTTATAAGTCTGTTCAAAAAGGAATATTCAAACATTTTTGAAAGTTTTGATGGAAAACAGCCGTTTTCAAACGATAAGTTTATTAAAAAAATGCTGGGACACAATTTTTTTAATTACATGTAGCGGGATATCATCTGGACCAGTGGACCACTTGTTTTTAATTTATTTTTTACAATACTAAGAAGTTCATTTGTATCTAAGGGTTTCAAAAACATAGTTGGGAGGTTGTTAATTTTTTTGGTTATAAGTATAAGTAACTATGTTTATTTCTGTACTTTCATCCAATAAACATAATAATGCCACAAAACTTTTTAACTGACTTGAGAAATTTTACGTTCTGTTTAGAACGATCTGTTTTATCTAAATTCAAAATGAGTGGAATTAACTAAGGGCGCCATCTGTAACCAATCACCTTATACCTTATGTGGAATAAGAAGATGATATGAAACTTTACCGCTATATTCGTGAAAGGATATTTTGTGTTCCAATACGAAGAGAAAATATTGGAAACGTCGAGGAATATCTAACCTTATTCTGTCTGCATTTACCTGTTACGTATTTAATTATATATTAGGTGACGTGGGTATGGGGTTTATTGTGACGGTTGATTGATTTTAATAGACGAATATCACTTACAGCAGCCGCTGTAGGTACGTAAAAGGCATAGCTCGCCATGACATTGACTGGTTCTTATTAGGTAAGACGAGATCCTGAAACAAATAAAGGAATACATTGAATGTTCTTCAATGCGAAGACATGTCTGACCTTTGACTTCGACATGTGACATGTGAGCCACGTACGGACCCATCTAATTTCGTCGTTTGGAGTTTCTCGTTTATTCTATCGAATTTTTGTTCTCGCCATATGTCGTCTGCATCCGCAAATACATAGAATATAGGTCAAAACTATTATGTGGGAAAAGTTCATATCATCACATGTTTACAATCTAAGAGTAATAAAAAATATGATCACAGTAATTTGAAATAAATGGTATTTTAATTCAGTGCAAACGTTTCTTTAATTTAGAGTCTGAAGATGATCTAAACTGTTCGATTTCAAATTATTTGCACTAAATTTTACAAATTGTCTTCGCCTTCTTCCACATTAGAAGGGAATTCAGTCATTTGTATGTAACAGACAGTATACGTATATAATTTTTACATCGAAAGTATTTAAATTTACATTCCTTGATCATTTGATTTACTGTTTACGTTACATATTTATGTTTTATTGTAGACGACAAGTGCATCTGTACGTGTCTATTTTATTATTCATTTTCCGAAACATCCGGCTTTAGCTTCTTAAGCCTCGTATATTAATCTTTGTACCTTTACGAATCTGGAACACCATCAATAAAAGTGAGAGTTTATTAACTCGAGGTTAAAAAAATATATGTGTACACCTGTCAATAAAATATCGAACGGTGTTTTAATCCGATATGTCATTTTGAACGCTTTTATTGGCTATGATGTTGTACCTACTTTAAATAATCCTTAAATTCCATATCTGATAATCACACTAGTTTATGAGAAAAGGTTTGAAATTGATAAAATGTAACCGGACAATTTGAGCACTTGGTATAGTGTAACATGTTGAAATTATTTCAGTCCAAGAAAAATGTGACTCACGCTGTTCCAAAAATGAATGGTTCTGCAAAACCTGTCAATTACAATTACATTTTTTTATAAGTCTAGGAATATTTCAAAACCTGTTAAACAATAGGCACAAAATCCTAGATTATCGAGAAAAAAAAAATTGCAACAGTTTGCTCGAAACGTAAATATAAATTTTGTATACATTTAAACACAGACATAATTATTGAATAAGAATAAAAACCACCAGTGACGTATTTTTTTTGGGAAAATGAGGCGGCTCTCTAGTAGCACGCCACTGGTTAAAGCCACAATGTTAATATTACATTAAATAGAAGATCTAATTAAGTCAATACGCTGTAGTAAATTTCATTCAATTCCGTCAACGCATTATGAAGATATAGGTAGCAGAAAATATATATTTTTTCGTAAACTTTAACACCTTGTATCTCGAATACCGAGTTCCCCAGAAAAAAAGTTTATTTTTTGGTGATGAATCTAGTCCTGCAGTTTATGTATTTAAAGTAAAATCACCCTGTATAGATAGAGCTGATGCTGATGCTGATGAGGTTTAACAAAACAGGTATCCAATAAGAATGATATTGATATTTAATTGGAATGCATTTCACCTTGCTGTTTTTAGAATTCCATTGTAAAAATTTTGCATTTTAATGATCCGAATAACATTTCTTATAGCGACCCGAAAATACAGTTAAAAGATGGCAAATTCTACGCCACAAAACTAGATTTAAACGGGTTAAGAATTTCTTTCCGTATTTATTATTGCACAGAAAAAAGTTAAATAGATTTAAAATTGAATTTAAAGTAAGAGAAATTCTTTGCAAGTATCACCGAAATTTGTAAAATAATGTCATACCATTTACAGTGTGAATATTAAAATTTGTATGTCTCATATATTTTTAATTATTGGATTTGCTGAATGATCGTCTTACATAAATGTGGAATACGTTGTCTCACGAGGTCCTGCAGAAATTTTAAAGGAAACATTCCGGTAAAAATGAAGGGTCTGTATAAACCTCGGTCTAGAAATACAGCATTTGCGAGTTGGACCCTCAACTAGTTTGAAAAAAAAAACAATAAAAATAGTATTTCGAGAACGCCTAAGATTGCTGTACAAAATTTGATAAGGTAATACCTACATTTTCTCCTAGATCAAAAACTAGGGGCAAATCAAATTTATTGCAGGCCATACTAGCACCGGAGCTTATTCTCTGTCTGAAAGTACTTGCCCTACTACTCCAAAACAGTTGAACGATCTGCGTTTAATCAGTATGGTCTCTGTTTCTCTCAAGATTGCTGAATCTGCGATTTTTGATTAATTGTTTGAATATTGTGTTAAAAATTCAATAATTCCTATAAATCAATCATGTTTTCAGAAGAGGATTAGTTCTTCAACATTATTGGCTAATGTAACTGATGACATTTTGACAGCTATCGACAATTCTCTGATTTCGTCTCTAACTTTACTGTATATGACTAAGGCATTTGAATCAATTGACATCAATTGCCTTATTGCTAAACTTCATTATTATAGTATCTCTAGCAATATATTGTGCTGATTTTGTAATTACTTACACGGTACAGAACAATAAACTACATTAAATACAGATTCCTCGATACTAACATCACCTTATAGATCAGTTGGTTCTGGTGTTCCTCAGGGATCTATATTAGGACCACTTTGGTTTAACATGTTTACAGCAGGTTTGTCGAGAATTCCTTTGAATTGGAGACTAAATATGTACGCTGACGATCTACAGCTCCTTTATAGTTTTAAGCCTTCTAATTTAAATATTGCCACAGCAGTTATTAACAATGACTTACAATTAATTCATGACTGGACCATAAAAAATACTTTATTAGTTAATCCTAAGAAAAGTCAAAGCATTCTATTTGGAACATCAACTCAGTTGCGAGGTCTGTTTCATCGTTTACTTTTTCGAATCGGGTAACTGTTATCTGCAAGAACGCTTTCTTATCATTAAAACAGTTGCAATGTTTTAAAAAGTATCTAAACCCTCAGACCAAAATTTTACTTTTTTTTCTGATTTGGTACTCTTTGATGAATGTAGGTTTTAACTGTATTTAATTGCGTTTTGTGTTCATTCTTGTCCGTTTTATTGTTCTGTTTATTGTATTTATTTGTTTTTAATCTCTTCTCTTTGCCACAGGAGGTGTTGTAAATCAACTTCGTTTATACACTTTCCTTTTGTAAAAACCGTTGTTTATACTTCTCTTTTGCAAAAAATTATTATTATTATTATTATTATTACTATTAAGGTCTCCTGTTTTTGTCACTCCTATTGCGGACTCTCTTCTTGGTCTGCGCATCTCGCGGATGATTTTAGTTAAGCTGTAGGTATACAAGGTCGACAAAAGTGTTCCTAAATTTAGATTTACTTAAAAACCAACATTGCAATCCTCCAAGCAAACCCAGCCACATTTTGGAGTCCGTGAGCATAACCGTACCAAAACTGTTCTTCAATGCAGATGAGACATTAAAGTGACTGCGATCAGTTTCGAGGTGAACAATGCGACCTGTTAAAAATAATGCCATTACGGGGATAATTAAAATTTTCGCTCGTACGTCCGTCTGTGTCCAAATACAGCGAATAATTACACGTTCCGAAACCCATAAATCCTGTTCCGAGCTTTTATCATGGCGGGCGATCTTCTGTAATTTTCAAGATCATGCGAAGTGGACCACCCTACATGGCATATCTTAAAATATATTCCCGTCCAAGGTCCCCTTCGTAATTATATTTATTTGCACTTTAGTGCTCTACGTTTAATTACCGGGGATGCAGACCAGTTCTCCTGGGACCGTCTTGACGACCTGCTGAACGAAAATAAGCCTCTCTTATGGCTGAGTAACATGACAACATAAGTAGATGCAGCGGCATTAAAAATGAATAAGCCGAGAGAATGTCATGTCTAACAGTAGAGGCCTTAACTTTACGATTCGATTGATGCATTTGATTCCAATACAGGCTGTTACGAATTCGTTTTTCACTACAGGGATCTCGGAAACGGTAAGAGATACGAAGTAGCTTAAATGGGGGCAGTTGCATAATCCGGGGGCCAATATTATGCCTCTAACTATAATTAGTTTTCGGAATAATTTCAATTCCTTTAAATTGACAACTTTTTTCTTGAAATAGAAGCATCCAAATTAAAAATGGCGTAAGAAATTTTTTTTCTGTTTAGATCTATACGATTTATCATATAGTCCAACCAAATTACACTTGGAGAAAAAAAAATTGTTACCTGGATTTTTATAATTAGAAATGGTAAAAGGGCTTATAATAAACCTAAAAAAAATAAATGCGTGAGCAGAGGCGGCGGAGGGTTGATTGTGGGGGTTGAAAAGTTATAAAAAAATTGTATCATTGGGATTTCTAGCGAAAGTTGACGTCAAACCAAAAAGTATCCAATACAAAAGTTGTAGATCATGCAAAAATCTACAACTTTTGTAGAGGTTACTTTTTAACATAACCTCAAAATTTCCGAGAAAAATGCGAAAAACAGTTTTTTTTCTGATTTTTCGTTTTTTATTTCTCATTTCCGCAAAAATAATTTAATTTTGACGAAACTTGGTGAAAGTATACCTTTCTCTGTCTTAAATAACCTCAAATTTTTTTAGATAAAAAAATCAAGAAGTTTCTGAGATATTCATTTTTTTCGGCCTGAAACACTTTTTTTTCAAAGAAAAATTCTACTTAAAAAAATCATCGTACAGAGTTCTGCCGGTAATCATTTTTTTCGTTTTGACATATACTTTTTGGTGAAATAAAAAAATCTGTAATAACATTTCAAAAACATGCTCAAAAATGCAAAAAAATAAAAAATGACTTGCAACAATGAATTTTTCAGTTATTGTTGATAATTTGTTTAAATTAAAAAACATTCAAAAACTGATTACACCATTCAATTCTACGGAAAAAAATAAAAAAAAAACTGTCTCATTGTTTGACCCAAAACTTTATTTTTGTACAGTATTGCTATAAACATCTAAATCGAATTACAAATGCACAAATGATAAAGTATCTCTGGATGATTTGAGATTTCAGCAATACAAAGTATTAACTGCAAAGTCTACTGTTGACGCGAAATACGAAAACCGAAATTTTGCAAAATCGTTTTATTTTTTTTCTGGCTTTATTTGAAAACGAATTTTAAATAAATTGCATATTTACATTGCCACTTTTTTTGCTCTATCCAATGGCGTCAACATTTTTGCAGTCCGACGTTTCGTCTTCGAGGGGCCATCATCAGATTAATTTATTTAAATATATCGCTGCTATTTTTATGACAAAATATCCTCTAATTCAGAATTAAAAATGACTAGATTTTGTCATAAAATAGCAGCGACGTATTTAAAAAAAATTACAAAAATGTTGACGCCATTGTATAGAGCGAAAAAAGTGGCATTGTAAATATGTAATTGATTTTAAAATTCGTTTTCAGATAAAGTCAGAAAAAATTAAACAATTTTGCATTTGTTTTTAGCAATACTGTACATAAATAGTTTTGGGTCAAACAATGAGACATTTTTTTTTAATTTTTCCGTACAATTGAATGGTGTAATCAGTTTTAGATTTTTTTAATTTAAACAGATTATCAACAATTACTGAAAAATTCATTGATGCAAGTCATTTTTTACTTTTTTGCATTTTTGAGCATGTTTTTGAACTGTGATTACAAATTTTTTTATTTCACCAAAAAGTATATGTCAAAACGAAAAAAATGATTACCGGCAGAACTCTGTACGATGATTTTTTTAAGTAGAATTTTTCTTTGAAAAAAAAGTGTTTCAGGCCGAAAAAAATGAATATCTCAGAAACTTCTTGATTTTTTTATCTAAAAAAATTTGAGGTTATTTAAGACAAAGAAAGGTATAGGTACTTTCACCAAGTTTCCTCAAAATTAAATTATTTTTGCGGAAATGAGAAATAAAAAACGAAAAATCACAAAAAAACTGTTTTCTACATTTTTCTCGGAAATTTTCAGATTACAACGTTTGTATTAGATACTTTTTTGTTTGACGTCAACTTTCGCCAGAAATTCCAATGATACAATTTTTCATAACTTTTCAACCCCCCAAATCAACCCTCCGCCGCCCCTGCTCACGCATTTATTTTTTTTTCGTTTATTATAAATCCCTTTACCATTTCCACTTATGAAAGACCAGGTAACAATTTTCTTTTTTTTTCCCTCTAAACGAGTTATTTTGATCGGTCTAATAAGCTTTTTTAAGATATTAATATTCCGACCTCTCCCTATTCCAGCAGTATAACAGTAATCATTAAGCGACTTCAAAATCTATTTTAATATTCACTGAATGGACGAGCCATAATTGAGGAAGTGGTTTTAAAGAAAATAAAGAAAGTGTCTGCCATCCATTAAAAACGCCACGTATTTTATGTCGACATTGTCGACGAGCTGACGGAGAATGATAATTCTCCCTGATTTTCAACATATCAGTCGATTAGATAATGTTGCTACAATGGAAAAATTTAATATTTCTTGGAATCGGGAAATATGTTTTCCGTATCAGATCTTTTGGGAAAATTAATAATTATAACGTGTAAATATGTATAGAAATGCTTGCATGCTCCCAACTTATTGTTAGTGGACTTTCTGTATCAAAGAAGCTTTCCTTGAGATACGACCCATTCGTTTTTGGATGCCCTTAATATAAATGCTTAACTGTCATCGAAGTTGATGTTGAATTACATATACATAATTGATTCTCACGTCATATTTTTCGATGATAGAAGAATTTCTCTTTATAAATGTTTCAGTAATAACGATAAATTAAAAGGCTATGGGAGTGTCACGTTCCAGTACCTATCAAGTCCCAAGTTTTTAAATTATGTATTAGGTACTATTAGTATATCCTACAATGAATAGGAGTTGTTTTGTCTGGCATACCTGTATGTATTTTTTTTTCTCTTTAGTGTGAAACTAAAGTCATTAACAGAAAACATACATCCAAAAGAGATTGTAGAATTTCATAAAAATTCATTATTGTAACGAAGAAATTGAGCAAATCTTTGTAAACTCAAAGAACGAACGAACGAAGAAGAAGTATTTTAGTAAAATGTAGAAAATATTTCTTTCGATTTCGATGTGGTTTTCTAAATACAGTGGATGAAATGAATGTAGATATGTACTTCATTGTAGTACGTTGAAATGTGGGTTAATCAATTAATTCTTAAAAACATACAATAAAGCAATATCTTCAATAAATTTAACGTAGAGGAAAATCACCAATTTAATCATCTGATCAGTGCACATACTCCAATTGCGGATTAAATATTTGGCGACGGCTACGAAAATTCCCGTCTACATCGTAAATTTTCTAAGTGCGATTAACAGTAGGAGTTTAAAATGGAGATAAAAGGTGAAATTTTCATTCTAATATTCGTGTAACTGCGCATTTGTATAATTAGATGTAGTAGAGAACGCAATTTACACTGGATACTACTTAGCAAAAAGTAATTAGACTGTAAAGTTCAAACGCCGATTCTCGGTAATTACATTATTTGTTTTTACGTTCCAAAATGACACTGGATGCCGTGTAGTACAGGCTAAGTGTATTGTTCAACATTTTCTGCTTGACTTTGCAGGTATTGCTGTTGGCTGCGGTTTCCAGACAAGGTTAAACTGCAATCGTCGTTAATTAAATATATAACCAGAAGTACGGTATTCATTGCGATGAGTAAATGATTTTTTGAAACATATGCATTTTCTTTTCGTAGCTCTTATGTTTTATTTTAATAAGAATATTTGTTCCCTAAATTTCTATCATGTATGTACATTGTACACGCTTTGATACCAGATGTCTATTCCAAAATTTTATAAGAAAACTTTATACTTTTTAGCTTGCGTAGATAAATTTTATAAATAACTTGAATTCTATTTAGGCGCCACAAAATCCAAGTTTAATCCTTAAATAAATTTGAGAAAAAATTGTGATGCCAGTATGTTATTTAGGATATAAAAAACTAATCTTTTATTAATACATTAATCATGTATTTATTTTATTTATCACCGGCAATATTTGACTAATACTATGTTATCTTTAAGTGTAGTATCCGTAAAATATATTTTTATCTCCTATTAATACATAATAGTTCTATAATAATAAAATAATAGGTAGGGTACGAGGGTATATCACAAAGTAACAGCAAATTTAATATTTTGCGAAATATGTATAATTCTGTTAAAAAACATAAATGAATTATCATTTTCCTATGTGTTGCACTATTCTAATACTGTTTGACCAAATTTAATGCATCAATCATGACTGGAATATACAGGCTGTCTACTATAAAAGGGCCACTCCTATGGATCTTGCTTAATATACGACGCACGTCAAAAATCTTTGTATGTTTTTTTTGTTGTATTTTTTGAGGCCTTTATGCCCGTAAAAACAAATTAAAGATCCATGGCCAACTTTGTAAGTACTTAATCATAAAAAAACCGGGAAGTACCGAATCTAGACTCATTTGGTGTTGTTCACTGCCATGACGAAATAGTTGCTAACATTGGGTGCAAAAAACCTCCAGGTAGAGGTAAACCGAGAAATGTTTAGTCTGAGTTCTACCAGGAGGGAGAGGAGATCCCAGCCTACGTTGTGTGAATAGGAAGGTCCGGAGGAGAAGAACCTTTTTGTTCACTAATAATTTTCAGTTGAAAACTAAAATAGATCTCATAATTACCTATAATTTTCCTGTTTACTCAAAAAAACTGGACAAAAAGCGGACGACACGCCATTTACAACAACAACTATTCACCTCTTTTTATGTAGTACGCAAATTGGGGACGGTTCCAGAGGTTCCCAATAAGTTCTTAACAATTTTGATTAAGATTAATTTTAAGCACCGTTTGTCGGTTTCAACGATTTTAATTATTGAAAATGCCTTAAATCACTTAACCTACCCATTAAAAAATCATCTCCATCTGAAACAGTTTTGTAATATGCATAGCGAAGATAGCTATATGGCGCTCTGTGTGGCATTAGCATTAGCGATCGCTCCTGTAATGCTTTCTAAAAACAATCGTGAAATCAATATTTTCTTTTCGTTTGTTTTAGATAGTCGTAATGGCTTTCGGCAAGAACAGCATATCTAGGAGTAGGAACAGCTGGGGCCCCGTATCGGTGCCCTCTGGTCTGTACCGGCTGGCCCCCGAAGAGGAACTGGCGGAGGAATGTACGGAGAGGATGATGACGGCCCAGATGCGGCAGTTGGATCCGCTCAAGGAAGACCTGGCAGACTGGCTGAACAAGACGCTGGGTGAGTTGTCTTTTTAATAAAACATTGTGCCATTAAAGGCTTCGGAAAATAATGATTTTCTTAATTCTTACCATATAGGGAGAAATTTAATCAGCCCTCTGAAATGAATAAAAAATCAATCGGTTGTTTTAAAATAAAGCTGAGAATAAAATTGTGAACGATTTGTAGATTCTGCTTACATTTTTCTTGAAGTAGATTATTGTAGTTTGAATTATAACAGTGAGAAAACAATAGGCAGAACTGGTAGAAACTTGATTTTCTTCTTCTGGCACTGTGTTTTGTGTACTTCTTTTGGTAAGAATTTAAACTAGTTCTGGTCGAATATTTTGGATACGTGCAAGGACAAAGGAATTTTGTTATTTATTTGCATCCCATAGATTTGTGTCATCCCTTTCCATATTTTAGTAAAAATATTTTTACCTGTAAATATACCTGTATTAGGAAACACAATTCATTTACATAAACTAATGCAAAAAATTAAATAGTCAAAAGAATTTCCGAAATTTTTCCGTGATTTTTGACAAACTGTATTTAGGTGAAAAATGGTCGTATCGGGAATTAAAAAAAAGTATTTTGAAGCTCTAAGATTCTAGTTTTTAGATATTTCGGTCGAAATTTTTTAGGAGCTCCGGTTATCATGCAATTTTAAGAAATATCGTGACAAAAAAAATTGGACTTGGAATTTTATTTTTTTTTTTCAGCTAAGCATGAACCAGATAGCTTGTTTATTCGGCTTCAATTTCCTTTTATTTTTAATTTCGATAGGACCATTTATCATCGAAATATCGGACTTTTAATGGAAAAAGATCCTTTTGTCTTCAATCATCGATATCTCGGCGTATAGAGAATTGAAGGGCAGTTTAGAAAACTGGAATAAATTTCCTATAACTTTTCGGAAAAAAACTTTTCATCTTTTACGCGAATTTAAAAAAAAACTGAAAAAAAGGTAGTTTGTGTTTTTTTTAGAAAATTGACGGCTGAATTAGAAGTATTCACGAAATGACTAATGTTAAGCATAATTTTTACAATTCGATATACCCAGAAGAACCCTGTTACGTTTTATCTCGACCTAGCGAACCGTTTCTTTGTTTCAAACAGTGAAACTTTCCAAAAAAATTAAAGGGTCACGTTTTTTGAGCTTAAACACTTCATAATCGTGATTAAAATGAAAAAAAATTGAAATTTGTTTTCAGAGAAGAAAAAAATTTTTTTGAAAAGAACTGTTTTTAAGATATTACAGACTACACTAAAATTAATTAGAAACTGTATGAATTGGGGTCGAAATCTGGTTTGGGTCATCAACTTTAATTTTAATTTAATTAAAAGTTGATGAACAGAAGCATAGGACGGAAAAGCCGAATCGTGCTGGAAACAATTGGATTTTGTTTTCTTCAATTTCCGGAAGGTTTTCAAAAAAAAATAAAAAAAATCTTCGAAAATTTTTTGGAATTTTTTTTTTTCATCAATTAACGTTATTTGCGGTAAAAATGTGAGAAAACCTCGAGAATTTTTTTATTACATTTTAATCATGATTATGAAGAGACCCTTTAATTTTTTTCAAAAGTTTGACTGTTTGAAACAAAAAAACGGTTCTCTAGATCGAGATGAAACTTCACAGGGTTCTTCTGAGTATTTCGAACTGCAAAAGTCATGCTTAACATTATTCATTTCGTGAATATTTCTAATTTAGTCGTCAATTTTCTAAAAAACCATAAATTACCCTTTTTTTCCTGTTTTTTTAAATTCGTGTAAAAGATGAAACAAAAACTTTCCGAAAAGTTGCGGCAGCATGTTATAGAAAATTTATTCCATTAAAAGTCCGATATTTCGATGAAAAATGGTCGTATGGAAATTTAAAAAAAAGGAAATTGATGCTGAATAAACAGCTATCTGGCTTAGCTGAAAAAAAATTTTTCAATTACGCAGAATAACTGTAGCTCCTAAAAAAAATTCGACCGAAAGATCTAAAAACTAGAATTTTAGAGCTTCAAAATGCTTCTTTTTAATTTCCGATACGACCATTTTTCACCTAAATATAGTCTGTCAAAAATCACGGAAAAATTTCGGAAATTCTTTTGACCCTTTAATTTTTTGCATTAGTTTAATTATTGTAACTATACTTTCGAAAAAATATCAGCTTGGTGAAAATAGATTCCGCTGTGGATTATTTTCATAAATATTATCGGTAGTCAGAGATATGTTTATTTGTAGCTTCGAGAAAACATATTTCAGGAGGTTATCATGTAATATGAACTCTGAATTACATGACGGCCTTATCAAAATGATTAAGCTTGTTGACGTTGTTTCACTTACTGTTTTTATTTAACTGGCTATTTCTGTCAACGTGAAAAGAAAAATTTTCAAGTAAATAATCCCTTTCGACAAAAGGGTCAATCAAGGTTAGTCAAAACTAAATTTATATAAAAAAAAACCCTTTTGACGTAAGGAGTTATCTGTAAATTTATTTTCTTTTCAATGTGACAGAAATATCCCTTTAAATAAATTAAATCAAGTTGCAGTGCTAACCAAAATAGAATCAATGGCATTAAATTGCAAATTTGTGACGTATGGGTAAAATTTGAAAGTCCGGTGTAATCAAAACACATTATAAACACATTTAAATTCAAAGATAAACCAACACATTAAATTAACGATAGAAATAAAAAAATTAAAA
This sequence comes from Anoplophora glabripennis, assembly GCF_000390285.2. Taxonomy (NCBI): domain Eukaryota; kingdom Metazoa; phylum Arthropoda; class Insecta; order Coleoptera; family Cerambycidae; genus Anoplophora; species Anoplophora glabripennis. The sequence continues at coordinate 3,138,753 of NW_019416568.1, read as the reverse complement.
GACTCTTATGGACAATGGTCTTTCCGAATCTTTAAAAGAAGACTATGTGTGATGTAAATAATTTTTTTGACATTTCAAACCCTTTGGTACGCTACTGATTAGTTTTGGTTCAAATTTTACTTGTAGGTAGCTTCTATGAGAAATCTGCACTGTATCAATTTTAATCTCATCCTCAATAGTTTTTCAGCAATTGTTCATCCACGAAACATCATCTAAATTGCAAGTGAGAAACTAAGGCACTGAAATAATTAATTTTTAGAGCTGTAGAGGAAAATATAGTACTGATTTAAGAATGACTTTTCACAATTTTACTTGCAAGTTGCAACTGAGATCTTATATTACGTATTCACTGGCGCCGTAGTCTGTTCGAAAAATATTCGCGTTGAGATCGCGAGCGGTTCGTGTAACATTAACATCTTTATACTTATTCACATCGAGCACGTCAAATTTTTTTTTTGGGCTATCTTGTCTGCAAAAATAAACTATTGCGTTTAGTGTTGTTTGTCAGTTCAGTTGGTTTTCTGCGTTTATCAATGAATAAACATGTCGTCTGCGAATGTCGTAATATAATGAATGTAATGTCGTCTATATTATTCAAGACATTATTTAAACTTCAGCGAAGTTGTCCACGGAACTGGCAAAGGCCCCTTTTTGAAAACAGTCTAGAGGATGCAATCAGATTTTTATTTGGGATGTGGAAAAATACCAGCCGTTCTTAAGAGAACTACTGAACCGCCGAGACTAACTAACTACTATTGTTGTCTAATTCAATCGCGCTGGCTTGTGAACTAATTTTTTTTACGATGGACACGTTGAACATCCACAGTACACACCCCGGTGACCCGTCGGTAGTTAAGATGTAACCGTCGTTGTAACACCTAACAGTTATTTTGTTTATTAGCATTGGGAACGAGCTGCTTTGCATCATGCAGATAACAATCGTTAAAAATGCACTCGCGTGCTTTTGCATACCAAACGACTCCTTGTACACCTAGCCGTAACACATGTTACCAGGGCGAACGTGAGTTTGTCGCGTTTTACGCGAGGCGCTCTTACAAGATAACGGTCCACAATTTTGGAATAGATAAATAAGTAAGCGGTTTTGAGAAGGTAAACTTAGGACCGATACTTTTAGTTCTGTTGGTTAACAAATCAGGCGATTAGGTTAGTACATATAGGTACGTATTTGCTAAAATATGACCATAAGAACAAGTTTTCGAACAAAATTGCATTCACAGCCCAGTAAATGAAAAAAAAATTGTAAAAAAATTCGTTTCAGATTGAAACTTGGTTTAATCCTTAGTTTAGGCAAAAAGAAATAATATTTCCCAAAAAGTATCGGTTTAAAACAACAAGATCATTTCATTCAAAATATTTATTTGTTTACGAGTTTTTGCATTTATTTATTAGAAATAGCATTTTTTCAATTGCAAAAACGCGGTTATTAGCGTTATAATAAAGGGCTCATTTGTCTCGTCTTGACTTATATTTTCGAGATATGCAATTAGAAATTGTAATTTCATAGGCTAACCTCCTCAAAACGGCGTATAAACAAAGTGTAATTTGTTTATAATGTTTTTCGTTAATAACTTTGCGAAGAATGAATATTTTTTAAAGCCGCTTTGATATTCGTAATCCTGGTAATTTTCACGAATTTAAAAAAAAATGTTCTAGGACCATTTTTAGCCGAGATAGCGTTTTTTTATAAATTCATAACTTGTTTATTTATAAACATTAAAACTTCAGGAATAAATCAATCAACGCTTAAACTTCATAATAACGGTTAAAGATATCGAAAAAAATGCATTATATGGTAATTTTTAACCCTTTAAAAAACGTCCTAGAATACATTTTTACATCTGGAATGTGGTGGGGGAAATAAGACAGAAACGTTCAAAAGTGGACATCGAAACAAATCTTAACTGCCCGAAAATTTTGCGATATCTCCGGTAATTGTAGACCAATCTTAACGAATTTGAATTTTTTTATGTCTTTAAGTACTTGAAGCATATAAATATAGTCGGAGCTGATGGATTACTTGTTTTTTTTTTAATATTTTCTCAATATTTGCTACACCATCATTTGCTTTATTTAACCTATTTCTAAAGGTAAGTAAAGTTCTGCATATGTGAAAAATAGGCCGAATCTATCCAATTTTTAAAAGAAATTCACGAAAGTGGAATTGAAAACTATTGTCCCATTCTCTCTCTTCTATCATTTGAAGTCTTTTATATGTCTTAAACTGACAGTAGAGTATTGTAGTTTCCTATCGATAGGTATCAACGCTACTACTGGAGTCCTTAAAGGATCAGTCCGCAGCCCTTCGTTGTCTTTAATTTCTCTAAATGATACTTCAACTCTAAAACTGTCATGTTCTTCGCTGTGCCAATGTTCATATGTTGTGTTTATTTTTTGTTTGATGAAATTCTTTATTGACGCACCAACTTTTCCAAGTGTAAGTCGATATATTTCACTAACTACAACTACTCGTATTACATAAATTTTATATGCCCTCCAAAGAACATCACATGAAATGTTCTTAGATGTTTCCTTATTAATAATTTAGCTTCATGGTGTAAATATTATTTATTGATATCTCTACTAATCTACTAACCCGGATTTGTTAACTGATTTAAGTCTCCATATTTGCCGCTCTGCCATCTGGTCTTCATCTTCGTCTTATCTTTCCAATGAATTTATGAAAATTTTCAGCATTATTAGGCGATAATAGCATCCGGATGCAGATTTTTTTAAGATTTCTTCTGATAATATTTAGAAAATTTATCAGTTGTTTTTTCCCCAACCATTAATTCGTTTTGACTATTGGGTCAATTTTCGGGTTAGCCGTCGTCAGTTTTTAACTTTTCTACAGACATGTCATTCTTTTCTTCAGAAGAAATCTGAAATTAGAGATTAAGTCGTCGGGTCGATATTTGATTTGTTATATGTACTGGTCTGTCATTCCTCTACTTGTTTTAAAGTCGCTGGTCTGTGACGTTTCGGTTTTTGATTGATAATGTATGAACCCTTTCCAAATTCTAGGTAATTCAGTACTCTCGTCTTCGTCGAAATTATTTCAATTTTTCTGGATTTTTGGTGCCTTGGCCAAAATTTTCTTTCCCAAATTAAGCTCTGAAACGAGGATCAGGACACGCAACAAATGTAAATACCGGCCAGAGGACTTAATCCCCAGTTTCTGAGTTTTTTTCTTTCGAAACTTCAATAAATTTACGGTGGGGTAACAACCCAAAAATTGTTTTGCCGTCGACATCAAGACGGAGTGTAAATGAAGAGAAATTAAACTGATGTGTTAAGTACAGTACAGTTTAACAAGGAAATATCAATGCTCCAAAGGAATTTCACAATACAACAATAAACTGCGTATGTAGGTATTAGCTGTAGGTCCATCGCGTTTTATTACCCGTACATTTTATTGTAAAAGTCACTTCATCAGTGAAACCTATAAAAATAAAATTTGTGGTTTGATTGTAACCGAGATCTCAAGGTCTATATATAAACAAATGTAGTAAAAATAATTTATTGACGAATATGTGTCGCAAGCGCTTTATTATTTTAACCGTTTTAATTTTTATGAACATATAAAACTTAATGAGTACTCCTATACTGGATGGACTTTTTAAAGACAGATATCCTTGTGACTGTGTCAATGTTGAATGCATTGTATATATTCTCTGGAATTCTTTTAGAGCAAACAATATTGACCGTAAATAGTTTTTGATTAAATCGAAAGCGATTTAACCCAGAAAATTTAGGACAATTATTTTTTTGTACATTTATGTAGAATTGTTTGTAGACCTTATACCTTAGACTTTATTAAAACATGTTTCTCAAGTTGTAAACTATTTCGTGCTAATTTTGGGACACCCTGTACTTGCGTGCGTCAATTCTATCTAGAGACTTGTCCATGCAGTAAAATAGTCTGCGACTACATGATATCATCGGTTGCCTCCCATATAAAAAATTCTGAAACATAATGCAAGGCATTACCAACTAATATGGTTCACACGGGTTGTTTTAACGCTGCACTTGACGCCTCTGATATCAAGGAGATTGTAAACATCCTCCACCATGCCCCTATTATGATTTTACGTTCTCACGTGTCCCAGGACATTTATATCCATCGGAACAAAGCCAGGCTCACAGACGTAGACACATTTTCCCATTAAAGCTCCCTTGTTTTTACGGTTCTGGAAATCTAATTAGGCTGTTTTACATCAGAGGCGTTTTATGTTCTGCGTTCGTATTCCTTACGAGTTTCTGTATAATTTGACGCTTTGAGAGACGTTCCCATTGATAAACTTTATTGTTTATCTTTTCCTGTCGTCGGTTACTGTTTACTTGTGCGTAAAAAATTAGTTATAGTTGCAAAACTTTTGTAACATTACTAAAATAGAGATTAAAAACACGAGCAGTGAGTAATAATGTAATTTCTATCACAGAACCTTCAAAATTGCATCCAACATTTTCTTTGACTTGGACGAGAGATGGGCGCTAGTGTCATTTCATTTCTTTACAACTAAATTAACATAATTATCGTTGTTTTACCAGTTCATATGATTTACGGAATTTAAATAAAGGATACAAATCTTCACGAGGATAATACGATAAATTTGCTATATATAATAATTATATTGTACATAGTTTCCACACATTTTTGAACGCGTACGCATCTTTACACGAATTTGACGCGCAATATCTTCGATGTCCGAGGTCTGTAGGTTCGCAGTGTGTACAACTGCTAGTCAATTATTAGCGCTGTTGCCACATCTACATAGTCTTTATGCGTTCATTAAATATAATTTAAAACTACTTAAATATGATATTTTTATGTTATTAATTAGTCAATATGTATGCTAGGTGCATATGAGTAGATTTCTTTGCTATATAGAAAATGTTTATCGCAAATAATTTCATTTTTTTCAAATTGGCAGCGGATTTTAGTCCCATAAGAAAAACATAGTACCCCCTGCGCTCCTACCTCCCTACCTCCTTAAATTATTTTTAAATGTTTAGTGACACAACTGATTTCGCCAAACTCTAATGACTTTCAAACTTTAATGATGAAAGTTGTTCCAATAACTGATTAGACAAGATGTCAGAGTCATTATTTCAACATTGTCTGGGTCAAAATAAAAATTGTATACATTTTACTCATTTTCAAAGTGGCCCAAACTATTTTCGGTTGACCACTCTGTATGTCCGTACGTTGCCAGTTAGTTCGTCTTGGCGTATTACGAAAATAGTTCTCTTAATTATCGTTAAAGTATGTTGCTCTGTGCAACAAAACCAATCGACTTTGACAGTTATGAATGCACCGACAAAATATAAACTTGAAATAGTTTGATCGATATCCAGAGGATGTCACGCTATTGTTTTTTTTGCTCATTAAGTTTCCACGAAATTGCAGTCAGTAGGAAAAAATGAGAGAAATAAAACTATTTATAACTACAACTTCTATGTTTATTTTCAATATAATATTTTATGTTTTCAATAGAAAAAGTACTGAAATTTAGGTTATTGTAGTAATTGTAAGATATCTATTAGTTCCGTCAGTTCCGCTCTTCATAATAAACAAAAAAAAAGGGGTAAGATCTTTTTGAATACTGAATTCAATCTGCATTTGACAATGAGTTTAGCGGAAGTATATTCCAACGTGGAGCACTTCATTGTTAGATAAACATGTACTTGTATTCCACAGAGACATGATACTCAAAGTAGTAGCAGTTCGTTTCCAATGAAGAATCTGGAAACTATTTGGGAAGACAGAATGTTTTTTTCGTTTGGGAGTATAGACGCTCTCGATTGTAGTGTTAACGAGAAGTCCATAAACAATCTAGTCTTCATGGAATAAAAAATCAATCCAAATATATATCCGTATCCGTAGATCGGTGGCATACCTTCATGATTGAAATTAATAAGGATAACAGACCTTGCTGTTATCCTTATGGATAACATGGACTTTGGCTCATCATTAATTTCTTCGATAGTTTTTGGTTTTTTTGGCTTGCTTCTGTCCAGGAGTTTTTTGCCACAATTTCTGGACCTTACATCTTCATATTCCTAAATGTTAGTAAGGCAGCTAATGCCACAAAAGGATTCGGGTCCCTGTAGGATTGTAAATGAGACTACGCGGTAACTCATCAGTTTTCTCGTTGCATCTATGATCCTCATTTGGTGGTATTCCAGTTAGGCTAACATTGTCTTGACTAAAACATCCTAGCAATTCTAGATTGATCTGGTATAACGGACAATTCATAATGATAAAGAAAGTTAATTTACTGGAATCGGTTTCGTGAGCCAATATTAATTCTCATTGTATACAAAAAAATTATACTAAAAAATATATTAACTAATAAAATATAATTAAATGTGATTACCATGAAATTTTATTGTAGAAGTTGCGAATATGTTTTTAATGTCTTGAATTATGATGGTCCTATATTTGAAACGCTAAAAACAATTGCAACTTCTACCATAAAATTTCAAGGCAATTGCATTTAACCATACTTTATTAATTAAAACTTTTACTTTATAGTTGACCAATAATATGAAATAATATTGTTTTAGGAATCGGAATAAAAGAATTTTGTGAGATAGTTTTTCTCTATAATAGTGCGTTTTTGTGGTTTTATTGTGTTAGTCGTGATCTTGAAGAAGCAGAATATAAACAATAAAATATTTTAATCTCAAGGAGATCCGACGTCCTGTAATAAACAATATTTATTATAAATGTTCCTCGTTGTATACATGCCTGTTTACCAATATCAAAAAATGTCTCGTTGGTTATAGTGGTACTTCACAATAATACTCTTACCGCATAACAATAGTCGGTACACACACACGCCCTTCAGTCAGGAAGTGCCCATTTCCGCTGTATAACTTTTTCAAAGCGTACATGCAGGGCCACTTTAATTGTGAGAGGAGATTTTTTTACTTTGATATTCATGGCTATTTATTGTACGCGTTCTCTTCCTTCCTCACGAAAAGTTCTAATGGTGATGTGTTCATTCTGAAGGGATTTTTTAAATCTGCGGTCTTAATACTTTGTAACTGAGCGTATAGAATGTATTAAGTAATAAAAAAATAATAAAATACAAACGTGTAAGTCGTTAATTTCAATTTTTTTTCGACTGGGAACCAAAAAGGAACTTCGGGACTCAAAAATAGTTATATCGAGTTATGTTATAGTTATACAGATCTATGTTTAAAATTATAGCTTCGTTAATTGCCTCCTGACAGATGTTAGTTGTGATGATAAGACAAATAGTTCTGTAATTGTAACATATTTAATAATTTGTAATACGTATCTACAAGGAATATATTAATATTCATGTCCTTATTAGGTAACTAATATTAAATTTGTATCAGGTCGGAAAACTTTAATCGCACGCTATGTAAGTGTAGAATATGAATATAAATCAGTTGTTTTGATATTGCTTGTTTTGTTACAAATGGGTTAAATTTGATGTACATGGTAAAAAGGTATTTAGTATTAAGATTACTCTACTTAGCTTAGTTTTATCATCAGTCTCGTACACTTTGTTCAATGATTAAATACTTCATTTAAGAATAAGAAGAGTTATTTGAATTCGAGAAAGCTTGTGCATTTAACATGGGGTGAGGTTAAAATTCTTTAAAAAATTCATTTTTTTATTCAGACGATAAATGTTGTTAATAAAAATTGTACTGTTAACACCTGCACTATGTCATTTATAACAAATGAAAACACTAGTTACATTTAATTATTTAGACAAAGTTTCCTCTTTTTATTTAACTAAATCAAGGCCAAATATAGATTTGTTTAGCATAAAATTTAGAAGAAAATAGATCAAACACTTTAAGCTTAAGGATGATTAGTGTAATTTTTGTCACAATCGACAACGGTGCCTCCCTACATTAATCGCTGATCAATTTGGAACAAGCTAATTCAACTCAATTGAATCGATATGGTACAATTGGCTAGTTAATGTAACTTATACCGAACAATGACTGATATAAAGCAACTCTCTCAATTACAATATAAAAAATGGTATCATTTAATTGTTCATTATAAAAGTAAAACATTAATGAATTTTCAACGAGAGTACTGTTTATATCGTGGGAAAAATATACCAAAAATAGAGCACGTGAATCAAGTGATTGGTTCTTGATAAAAGTTCGATAATATCTTAATAATCTTAGAGAAAATATTATAAACGACAGCAACGACACAATTGTTAAAACACTAGAAAATACTAGAAGAGGAAAGTGTAAAATTGTAGAGATATGCAATTAATTTAATTAATAAAACAATTTGTAGCGCTATGAAATTATGGAGATATTAAAAAACCTATTGTAGATTTTTTCCCACTATTTTCTATTTTTAATTATTAGTCGTAAAAATAACATTTTTGAGATAATTCACACCATATTTTAATTCAAAATTACCCATTTGTTGTATTTCTTTTTTATTTATTATTGACTCCGTTGAATGCAATGTAGAATGAATTTTGCTGAAACTGGATTTTTATCACGTTGCAATTAAGGGTCTCATTATGTATTTGATTATTTTGCCGTTTTGGAAAGAAGGGTTATTTTTTATAAAAATAATTTTGCCTATCCAAAAATCTCATACGGAAAAAAGCAGACAAATAAAAAATACAATTGTATTTTGTGCGGTATTGTTTTGCGTATATGTGTCTTTCGAATACTTTTCTTTCAAGTACCTACTCTACCATTTGAATATGCGTTCGTGTGTGTAGACATTTTCACACTATTCTTACGGCTACCCGTTGCACTGAATAGTTTGTTTTAATTAGCGATTTATTTTCTGCAATTGTTCTGCAACTATACGTTCCTTTCCATTATAATATCGTATTATCAGAGTGACGTTAGTTTTCTAAGAACCAGCAGGCATTACTTGCACGAAATATAGCTCTGTTTACATTGCAAATTGATGCAGTATGTCTAGCGCATACACAGACTATGAGCGCATACCTATCATCTATATACAGGGTGCCCACGAGGACCACTTTCCCTAAATAAAAATAAGCAACTCACATTTCTAAAAAAAAAAAAGAATTTTCCTAGGTATGTCAAGAACGTATACACAAAATTGTATAGGGTGATATCGACATTTAGTACTTACAAAGCCATGATAGTAATACGTATTTCAGTTGTCAGTACTCTATGTAAGGATCAACCTCTTTTTTTCTTGCCAACTAGAGCTATTTAAACCCTCTAAGTTAAAGTTTTAATATTTTATCAGTGTAGTTTGGTCTCAGATTAACTGAAAAAAGTTCTATACAGAGTTGACGAAAAGTTGTCATAGGTTGTTATTACCATTATTTTTATGAGCACAATTACCTTATACATTTTTTTATCATATTCGGACAGTATCGACAAACATAACGTAACTGTGATATCTATATCAAATATTTGTATCTGTCAATCACTAGAGCGTAAAGTATTGTCATTTTACGCACTAATGCCTAAAATAAAACGTACCTACATAAGTATAACGCGGATAATTATTAAAATAAGGAGTCAGTGTTTGTCCAACTTTTTTATAGATTTGAATGTAGTTAACAGTAATAACAGTTTCAATACGACCATAATAACTACTTAATCGTTTCATAATTCTTTAGGATAATTAGAGATCATCTCGATGTCTAAGAATGTTTCAAGAATTTCTTAATGTCCATATCCATTATATGCTGAGAATGTCGTATTAATGATATTATTAACTGTCACTAAAGTGCTTAGCATTGTACTAATTAATCCATTATATCTCTGTATTTTAAGTTTCAGATTACTGTATTTGTTAATGGGTATTTTTTGTTTTACTCGCAACTTGTATCATACACATTCGAATATTTAAGGAGGTATATACAGGGTGTCCCGGAAATGGTGGGCAATCTCTCGGATATGGATAGATAATGAGAAAATAATGTCATAAGTTCATATAAAATTTTTTCCTCCGGGCTCACCCTGTAGAGTTATTAGCTCTTGAAGTTGAGAATTAAAAATGTTTTTTTTGCTGTAACTTGTATTTTTCAATAAATTTTGAAAATTTTTTGGCTGGATATATAATTTTTGAAGCTGCTTTGGATGATAATATGAAATCCTCGATAATAATTATGGGGGCCCGGGGGCAAAGCACCCCCCACAATTATTATCGAGGATTTCATATTATCATCCAAAGCAGCTTCAAAAATTATAGATCCAGCCAAAAAATTTTCAAAATTTATTGAAAAATACAAAAGTTACAGCAAAAAAACCATTTTTAATTCTCAACTTCAAGAGCTAATAACTCTACAGGGTGAGCCCGGAGGAAAAAATTTTATATGAACTTATGACATTATTTTCTCATTATCTATCCATATCCGAGAGATTGCCCACCATTTCCGGGACACTCTGTATATCGACTTCTCGGGCAATAAAAATTCGCAGACAGCATTTGCTGCACTTTCTATCTGAAAATCAATCATTTAGAAATAATAATTCAAATCCAGCAAAATTGCAACTTTTATGTAGCTTTGTTTATAAACGCCTTAGAAACGACAAAATCCAAACAACCAAGGCAACCTTGCAAGATTTCGAATAATGTCAAAATGAATTGATTAAGAAATGTCAAAAAATAAAACATAATCTTTATTTCATGAACTGTGGAAGCAGTTAAGTATAATTTACCAGTCTCGGACTCTATTGCCAGCCCTCGCTCCGCTCAGGCGCAAAATCGTTCTCCACTGATAAATAATACTTACCACCTTTATGGTGTAAATAATAACTATTTCCTTAAATTTATATTTTCAACATTATTTCCGTATCTTCTTTTTGATACTGTGAAGTTATTGTCTTTTTGTTCTTCTTTTTCATCTTTTCGCATAAATGATTATAAGAATAAAAGAAATTACAACATTTTGAGAGTGCTGAAAATATTCCAAATTTGTGAAACTAGGGAAATAGGGAAAATGTGATAAGAAATTTCAGATAATAATAAGTTTTTTTTTAGATGCAAACATGGTAAATGAATTCTTAGGTTTTGTTTTTTATTGTTCAGTAACTTAGTGGATTCCATTCTGTTGTTTTTAATTTTTTAATTTTTATTTTAGCTAAATATGGCAGATTGCCCCCCTTTATAAGAATTTACGTTGTAAGTACATTTATTAAGGGATTCTAAAGAATGTTTTCTTAACACCTAGGTGTTCAAGTATCTCATTTAACGGAACCTCTTCTCAAACAAATGATTGTCCTCTGGGACATTCTGTAGTGACCTTTGTAACTGATCGCATCCGGTTTGAAACGTTTCGCCGTCCTTCACTGTCTACATCTTCAGTGGTAACTCTGCAAAAGCTTTACCGTGACCAAGACCATTCTAATCTTTCTCTAAAAATTTGGCGGGTTGTAACAAACCACCCTGTACAATAAATAATTGTTGCTGACATCTCTTTAAATTAGTTGACCACATTTCCTTATAAGAAAAAGCAGTTGCATCCAACCACGTCCATTACTTTTGTTATTTATTGGGTATTGAATATGTTTTTCTCTAAGCTATAAACCTGACGCGTCAATAAAGAAACGGACCGGGTCTTCGGACAAAAGATTCCTTATTTAGAAATGGTTTGTCTAACTACATTGTAATTGTTTTGAAACTCGAACTGGAACTCGCGATTGTTAGCTGTCAGCGTTGTTAATTTAAAATAGATAAAACAATCACGGTTCTTCCATCAGCAACGCGGTGAGGAATGTTGCGATAGTTTTGACGGTTTAAATCTGTTCGTATCGAACTTTTTTGTGATGAGGCTGTTATGGATGTCAGTTCAAGAAATGGAATGGACGAGTGATGGCTGAAGAGTGGGTGGGATGTACATTAAAACACTACCATAGATCATTGTAGAGTATAACAGGAATAACAAAGCAGCAATAATATATTCGTAATGAAACCGATATCTGTTATACAGGGTGTTTCTTATAATAACGTGCTAATATTTAAGGAGGTTATTCTTGGGTCCATTTTAAGAAAAAAACTTCACATGAACATATGTCTTACAAGTCTTAAGTTTTGAACTACAGGGTGCTAAACTTTTATGAAAAAAACATTTTTTTATGATAACTTTGGTATTACCCTAAATATTTTTTCAAATTTGGTACACGCCTTCTATTCATCGAGATGCATTTTCTGATGTACAAACAATTTTATTATTTTTGCCAGTGGCGTTTGTACAGGTTTTGTATTGAATATTTTTGAAGAAAAATATGTTACTCCACTGTTTTTTCTTAAAGTAAAAATCAGTTTTGAAATCCTCATTCCTTTCTGAGTAAATGTGGTGTCTTGAATTTTTTCTCGTAAGTGGTCCAATAAGATGCAAATGAATGAAATCTAATTTTTTTATGCGAAAACCGTACGTCAATCGAAGAAAAAATATCTAGGGTAATACCAAAGTTATCATAAAAAAATGTTTTTTAATAAACTTTAGCACTCTGTAGTTCAAAAGTTAAGACTTTTAGGACGTATGTTCATATGAAGTTTTTTCTTAAAATGGACCCAAGAATAACCTTAAATATTAGCACGTTATTACGAAACACCTTGTATATTTGTTTTACTAAAATTTTGAGTCTTGTGCCTTATGTTAGTAGAAACTTCAACAAGTTTTCAGAAAATATTTAAACTCGTTATGCATTTACTAATTTTTGACGTAATGAATCAAGAAATTGTCCAAGATATAGGAAGTCACAAATGGTGACCAAAAATGAAACCTCGTATTTTTTAGTGAATTTTAAGGGGTCTTTCCTATAAAGTTTTCATGTAGGACGCTTCGTTAAAAAAATACAGGGTGTTAAATTTCAAAAAATATTTTTAATTTTGAAAATTATATATTTTTAATTTTGAAAATTATATATTTTTAATTTTGAAAATTAACAATAATAAATGGATTGGGAGAGGAGGCCCAATTTCATAGCCACCACGTTCTCCGGACTTTAATCCGATGGATTTCTTCCGTCGGAATACTAAAAGTTTAGTGTACGCAACCCCAGTACAGACAAGGGATGAATTGCTACAAAGAATTAATTTCCATTGAGATAATATTACCCAGAAATGCTTCTTCGTGTACATACAAATAACATTCGTAGACTTAGGAAGTGTGTGGAGGTGGAAAGTGTCCATATTGAAAATTTATTTTCACAGTTTTCTTTCTTTTAAATTATTTTTTAGCTTACTTTAACTTATTGTTTTGTTTTTCTATTTTGTCTTATGTGTAAAGTGTATTTGTCAAATTTTGTTAGTGAAAATTACATTTACAGACAGTAAGATAGATTTTCTATGCTCTTATTTTAAAAATATGTACGGTTCTAACATAGTAATTATGTCCAATTAAAAATTAAAAACAAAAAATGGCGGAGGCGCCGCTCGATGTGCACTGTGACATAAAATCACAAATATTTCCTAAACTGTTAATTCCACCGAGTTGAACCAAGAGAGCATTTTCGTTGGCAAATTCTTCAAGGAACTTATTTTTGATACAGGCAAATTGCGATCGACATCTATGCAAAAATTCTGGGTTGTTAACCATTGGGTATAGTCCGTCCCTGGCGTTCTGGTCATATTGAAGTTTCACTTAGAACATTAAAATCAAGCTATATGCGTGTGTTATCGTTCACCAAATTTGCATCATGCTAAAGTTAATAGTTTAGAGACTGTAAATAAAAATAACTTTTTAATTTTCCTATTTGAGGGCCCGTAACTTGTTAACGAAGGTCCGTATAAAAAAAAATTATATGAAGAACTGATATTATTTTGACCTCATCTATTTGTACTCAATTTTTGTTGTATCAAGTACCGGGATACCCTGTATACATGTACAGAAAATTGGAACAAATTGGGATCTACCAAAACTAGTTTTAATTCAATAAATTGGGCTACTTATTGCAACATGTAAAAACGCGCCACAAATAAATAGGAAATCTTGACAATTTTTTGAAGAAAGTGTTGGGTTAAAATTTGTTACATATAAAATCTGTTTCTGTTTATTTGTGTTAAATATCAAGTTTTGTAAAGTTTAAAGCTTCCGGAAACCTGTTTGGGCATAAATTAAGTTATACAAGGAAGAATCTTCTGAAGTTATGATTTATGGATTTAAAATATCGCGAAACTGCCTGCAACACGTACCACATATTTTCGAAAATTTTAGGTCCTACCTAAAATTGCGAAGCTACAATTAACTATAATCGGCATTAATTAAAAAGTTCCTAACGAGATTAATACCAATTAGATCATCATGATTAGTTCAAGTAGGTACATCTAGCAGGGCACTGTTTATAAAATGTCATTTCTCGCCACCAAAAAAAATTTGCCTTCGATTTAATTTTAAACATTGATGCTGATTTAAAATTATCGTTCACTTAACAAAAATGTATTTATTCTAAAAAACAAGAAGCAAATTGGTTACTAAAATGTTTAATTCCTGCAATAAAAGTATTTCCTACTATTGCAAATAGAATCATCTTTGTTAGTTGAAAAGTTTTCAAATATTGATTTCTCGGTTTATTTGAAAAGCTTATTGCTGTATTTGCTCCTTTTTTCGAGGATATTTTTGATTTCTCTTCTGTTCCAATACCTCTCCTTCCTGTCCTATCTCCTAAACACCCTATCTTGCAACAGAAACTGTAAACCCGTATATTAAATTGAAACTCATTTCGTCGCCTATTCGATAGCATTTTAAATTTTTTTATAGTGCGTGAAAGAAATACCTAATACACCTGGAAATAAACAGTTTTAACACCCGCGAATTTGTCATAATTATTTATTTTTTGTTTTGTTTTTAATTAAAAAGTTACTTTAGAAAACCTTTCAAAAATTCTATAAATTGATGGCTTGTTTTTATGATATCTTTAAAAAATCTAGAAAATACCGGTTCGGGGAGTTTTTACCATTTATATCTCTGGGTCAGCTGCAAAGCGCCAGTGGTTTGATACGGATTTACTAAAGCCACAGATATCACTTCAGTGTCTTACTTGTACGTGTTCAACAAGTAATTAAAAGGTAGCCGGGACTGGGTCAACTTCTCTCCGGGTGGCTGCCCGACACGATTACCAGCGGCATGGGTTCTGCCTTTTGACATAACTGGACCGAAGAGCCTCGTTTCGTGAAACGCGGGGGCGACTAGGACTGTTGTAATAGCAGTGGCGGCTCGTGAAGGAGGACTCTGGGACTCCGCCCCCCCCCAGATATTTTCAAACTATAAACTTAAAATAATGTATTTATTTAAATCAATAAGAAATCTAAATAGCATGCATTCAATATCTCTTGGATGTTAGGTTGGTTGCATAAAGTGCATGTACTCCGTGAACGTAGCTCAGATTAATGCCATCTGCCATCTATGATCGTACCAAAGAGTTATGTTTAACCGCGCGCGCAATCCCCACTCCATCGCGGACCGTGAAATCTGAGTCCATCGTGCAAGCATATTTTTACATATGATTGGACAAATTGGCACGTGGAGGGGATAGGCGACGATAGGCTCGCGCGCTTTGTTTTGGGACTCCATGAGGCAGTAACCCGTATCACTGAAGTGTGGTTATATGTGTTTTGTTTTTGCTTTGGCGCTTTTTAAGACATTATATTTTATAAGTTTAAGTTTAAAATGAGGGTTTGTGAAATAAAAAAACTTGTTATTAGTAATTTAAGTTTAGAGGAAAAAGTCGAATTGAAAAATAACGGACGTCCAACGCCAGTGTTGAATTTAGTTGAGGTGCAGAAAGAGTGCAAAAAGTGGGCCGGCTTTCGCAAATTTGATAAAAACATTTATGATAAGACCCTGTGGTTGTGTGGTTGTGACCAAACAAATAGATTTTTTTGTTTTGTATGTTTATTGTTTGGAGGAGGCGAAGAAAACTGGACGAAAACTGGAGTTTCTGACTTGAAACATTTAGAAATTAAAATTAAGAAACATGAAAATTCTCCTAAACACAAAAATAAGTTGGTGAGTTTTTTACTTTTAGGAAGAGTAAATATTGCTTCTTGTTTAAATAGTGCTTATGCAGAACAAATAAATAGTAAATAGTCATAACGAAACAGTTAAGAAAAATCGATTGCTTCTTTCAAAAATTTTAAATATCTTAAAACTATGTGGTACATGTAACCTTTCTCTTCGTGGACATAATAAAAAAAGTGACTCGGTAAACAAAGGGGTATTTTTAGAACTGATAGACTATAGTGCAAAAATTGATCCCGTTTTAGATAAACATCTTAGTGATGCCCATGTTTTTAAAGGAACTTCAAAAACTATACAGAATGAACTATTACAGTAATCTACATAATTATATCCTAACTGGGTTGGTTGATCGATTATCCACTTCAGCCCCCACACGTTGGAATTTTATTTCTCGCATTGTATCTAAGTAGCTACTGTACACACTGACAGTATTCATTTTGGGGTACTTGCAAAACACAATAACCTTCAAATTCCTTAAAAATTTTCGCCTGCGGCGCTAAGCTGGGCACTGCCGCCCCCCACACCCCTCGCAGCTCTTATGATGTACGTCCTCTTTTCAAAATGCGCCCCCTCTGTATTCAAACCCACGGGCCGCCACTGTGTAGTAGTCTTTATATAAATATACAGAACTCAAGAAACGCCACCGCCAATTATAAATATGAAAAAGTGGGAGAAAACAATTCAATTGTTTCAATAGCCTACGCGATCTGTTTTATTCTAAAATAGTATTTGGCCAGACTGTAAAGCATCGTTTTAAATAAATTAGTTGTGTATCTGGAACATCTGGAATTATCAGGTAAATTTATAGATCTGGAAATGTATGTAAATTCGCTACTATTATTAATTCTACAGCGTTTATCTGTATTACCTGTGTCGTATTTATAATGGGTCTTTATTTATAACGTGCTGCCAAAACATGTCATGTTGCTGAAAAGTAAATTCGCTACTACTACTCATTTTACAGCGTTTATCTATACACTATCACATATGTCGTATGTTTGTTGATTGACTGTCATTAAAAATTAGTTAACGCTATTAAGATTACCATTTCCTTTTTTAAATCTTCATTGGACATTTACAAATTTTATGGCGGTTATTAACTAATTTTTGAAATAACCAGGCATTGCTAAGTATTTACGTGGGAGATGTTAACGAATAAAATGGGAAAGAATGATTTATTAAAAAATAGTAACTATTATTAGGTATACCTATATATGTACATTATTTTGGCAAACTGGAAACTTCAAATTTACCTTGAAAACCTTAAATACCGGATTTTTTTTTATCAAAATTTGGTATACGCTTAAATCGATACAATCGATTTCGCTTTACGAACTAGAGTAAAAAATACTTATTACATTTGCATTAAAATGGTGCCTAAGTATACTTATACTTGTTCTGTGACAACTAAAACCAGTGACTGTGAATTATATACAGTGAGTTCAATCATTGGTGGTCCAATTGCGACACTATTTCTTGAAGGTAATCACAGTTTTCTATAAATATGCGCTAGAATGCTTTCAATCGTTCGACGTTCATTTTCTGACTGCGAATTGAAATCTAAATCGGTAGAAAAGGATCGCTGATTAAATTAATCGCAGTTTCTTCTGTTCTTCTACATTCAGTCTTGTACATAGTATAGGCTTAAAATTCACATAAATGTCTGCCACTAGCCTTTTCTTAAATTTAATTTTTCACCAAGTTGTATTCAAGAAAAAAAGTGTTTTGGGGTTCTCTCTCTAGATAAAATTCTACTCGAACAAGAAAATTGAGAAAAAATTATTTTAATGAATGTCAAGTTGTAGTTGATAATGAGGTATTTTCTGTATTATGTTTTTCACAACTGCTTTAATAAGTCAAATATAGTAACTGTAGCTTAAAAGCTTGTTTTGAATTGACATTTTTTTCGGTATGTATTGGTATGTTGTCGGACTGTATTTTTAATTCATCTTCACAGGGTTGAAGCCCCATCTAAAGGTTTTTTGAAAGATGTTTATTAGAACGTATATATACAGGTTGTTTTAGAAAAACATGTATAAGACAATTTTTTGTTGTATAAACTATCCTTTTCAAGTTTTTTAAGCACATTTCGTTAATGTGCTGTAAAAAAATTTTGCCCAAATCGCACTCGATAATACATCAATTTCTGTCTGGAGTTAGTGAAATTCCCGCTCTGTTACAATTGCAGTTTTATGGGTAGTTATTACGGAGAATGTGACGAATATTACTTAAATCAGAATTTCTCGTACTTCCAGAGAACGACTTTTCATTGTTGATGAAAATGCGGAAAAATTTGAGGTAGGGAATTATTTCCCTGAATTCTGTTGTTTATTCAAGCAAACATGGTGTTAAATTGTTATAGGCTATAAAATAATATTGCATATTAATGTGATTGTTAATGCTACAAATTTTTATTATTCAATTAGCTAATGAATAAGTTACAGGGTTCGTAGCGGCCTGGAAAACTGAGAATACCGGGAAAAGTCGGGGAATTCATTATTCTTCATAAAAAAAAATAGGAAATAGTCAGGGAATTTTACAAGTATTCATGAAAGTCGGGAAATTTGACGTACGCTTCTGGAAATGTTGAGAAAGCAGGCCCTGGGTTCTTGAAAGAGAAAACTATTTGTGGTTTACCTATAAGGTTCTTTGGCTATAAAAAAGATTATGGAGTCAGTCTAGAAAAAGTTTAATGCATAAACACCAATTGGTATGTAAAAATGAACTACAAGTGACCTGGATTTTTTATGTCGGGGAAAATCTAGAAAAGTCAGGGAATTCTATATTACTTTTAAACTATGAACCCTGTATGTATGTTTTCAGTCACGAAAGTTGAAAAATTCCAAATATTTTCACCACCAAGAACGGCGGTGACAACATTTTTAACATTAATGCGATGTTTCGCATTGTATTAGCTATGTCCTGTCCAAATTTGGTTAATACAACTCTCTCGAAAATACAACACGTATGTATGTTTTCAGCCACGAAAATTGGACAATTCCAAATATTTCGAATTTTCACAACCAAGAACGGCGGTGACAACATTTTTAACAGTAATTCGATGTTTCGCATTGTATTAGCTGTGTGTTGTCCAAAGGTTAGTGCAACTCTCTCGATTTGGAAAATATAATGCCTATGTATATAGTTAATCTGTTTAAAGAACAAAACCATTATACAGGTTCGGAAAGTACCGATGGTCCATCTGCCGTTACGTGAGAGCGATAAAGTAAGACATAGAAATCCGTGCGATAGAGAAAGATGGCTATAATGAAGGCGTCTAATAGTCACCGCCCATTTTGCCCTTCCACAAATAAGAAGTGGATCTTATTTGTGGAAGGGCGAAATGGGCGGTGACTATTAGACGCTTTCATTATAGCCATCTTTCTCTATCGCACGGATTTCTATGACCTACTTTATCGCTCTCACGTAACGGCAGATCAACCATCGGTACTTTCCGAACCTGTATTCGCATATATGCTAGGTAATAATTTTAAAAACATGCTATAACAATTTTTGTTTGTTTATTGTTAATTTACAATTCTGTAATTTAAAATATGTGTCCGATGTTAAAGTTTATAAAAATTTACTTAGACACAACGGTGTTTAAAATTTTTGCGGAACCATTTTACGCCAACTCTGATTTACAATGGTCATTCTAATGATAAATTAATTTAAATTTAAATTATATTTGCGGCAATTTAACTCGGTTACTGATCCGTTATAACCTGATTAGCTGTTTTTCTTTCGACTGTTTAAACAAGTCAAAATATCCTTTTATGTGAATTCGACTAGACGTTAACCGGGTTAATATGCTTTTACCCCGTTCAACGAGTCTGCGATGGGTGAAATTACAATTTCTCTCAGGTTTTGTTTATTAACAGTATGAATTCAATAATGTTCGTTGTTTTCTTATAAATTCCTACCTACTTAATCTAATGGACATTTTTTAAAAATAACATGTTTTTTAAATAAATATTACGCGAGGAATGTTTTTTAAACGAATCAGTAATGGTTAATATTTTATGGTTCGCGAACTTAATGTCAATAAACTGAGCAGTTTTCGTGGAAACGTGAAATATAACTTTTTAATCTGATATCGTTACATTAAGTCATTAATTATATGCGCCACTCCTCCCTAAACAGTTCATTGTGGATTTATCTTGAATAGTTATTACTGTCCGGAAGGGGAGTTGGTCTGCAGTCATTGTTAATTGCGTTATGGGGCCACTTTTAATGTTAATTAATCAAAGGAAATCGATAATAAAATGTAAAATGAGCGGTTGGTGGGAAAGTTTGAAGCGCTTGTGAATTTTAAAGTTATTCTTTTACTGGTAGGTTGTCGTCATTAACACCATATCTGTTAGTTCTTGACCAGAAAACATTTTATCCGCAGAAGACATACTGACCTATCATCATATTTGCTTGATTGTGGAAGTCACATGGAACGTCAGCCAATTAGAGAAGCGCTTCATACATGCAGCGAGTGCGAAGTATTCTGGCTGTGCACGTGCACAAGATGCACAGGGTCGGCTTACATGTATGGTTAATTTTTTAATTAGTTTTCTCGAAAACAGTAGCATTTGGACTATCAGTTGCTTAATAAAAGTTGTTCATTTTCGTGCCCTCTTTGTTATTTCATTAAGAGAATTGTTATTTTTTCATATTCCTCATTATATACAGGGTGTCCCACGGTGACGAGGCATTACACATATTTCAGACACTACTTCGATTTCAATTTTGAAAATTTGGACAATAGCGTTATTTTAAATGGTACACCGTGTATATTATTGCAATTTTGGATTCTACGTCAATTTCTAGGTAAACTTTCATAAAGGTTTCCTATTCTTAAAGTTAACCGATTTTGATATATTTAATTAAAAAATAAAAAAGCACTGCCTAATTAAAAAAGATGTGTATTTTACAATAATAAAGTTAGAGCGATAAAATTTATAGGGGACATAAATAAAACTCGAAGCTTCCCTGCCATAATTTCAAAATGACTTCATTTCATACAGGGTGGTAGAAATTTAATGCGCAATTTAGTGAACTTTAAACCGCCCTGTATATTTTTGCTGAACCTGATGAACAATTTATTGATAGTCATTGAGTGCACCTCTCATTAGATACTCTGCAAGTTGTATTTATTATCTTGCGACACTCTCCATGAATAAATAATAAAAATTAGTATGTCAGTATTTGAATAAATGTTAACGTTTTCCATTCTTTAACAATAAATAATACCCAAATAAACATTCACCGTATATATTAAATTGACAACAATAAACTGGTGACAGATTAAGTGCTTGTTTTGAAGTTTCACAGCCATCCTCGCAAGAAATTGTGCGATATATCCGTTGACTGCACGAAAAACAGTAAATACCTT
Source organism: Anoplophora glabripennis (assembly GCF_000390285.2). Taxonomy (NCBI): domain Eukaryota; kingdom Metazoa; phylum Arthropoda; class Insecta; order Coleoptera; family Cerambycidae; genus Anoplophora; species Anoplophora glabripennis. Next base: position 3,117,375 of record NW_019416568.1, on the reverse strand, counting down.
AAAAACCAAAAGAGATAGGTATATAGAACCATGTACCATTCGAAAGAGAACAAAATTGTTCTTCAGGTTGCGCAAAAATATACAGGGTGTTCCATTAAAAAAATAAGTTAAGATGGTATAAAGTTGACTAAATTCGGCATTAAATTTCTACCACCCTGTATGAGTTTAGGTCATTTTAAAATTATGACAGGGAAGCTTAGAGTTTTAGTTATGTTCCCTATAAATTTTATCGCTCCAACTTTATTATTATAAAATACACATCTTTTTGAATTAGGCAGTGCTTTTTTAATTTTTGAAAAAAATTAAATATATCAAAAACGGTTAACTTAAATAATAGGAAACCTTTATGAAAGTTCACCTAAAAATTGATGTAGAATCCAAAATTGCAATAATATACAGGGTGTTCCATTTAAAATAACGATATCGAAGTAGTCTCTGAAATATGTCTAATGTCTCGTCACCGTGTTACACTCTGTATATATCTGTAAATATATCTCATATTATTCTGTCTTTGTTGCCTCTGTTAATACTTTTGTTATTTGCATTCAGTTTTGGTTTCCAGTAATTTCAATCATGGAACAACAGATTCACAAATCGGTGGTAGGTAACTGGACACACATTTTAGACATACATTTTACCGTTGATTCTGGAATGATCGAAATTCGAATCGAATCGTGACCACAGTATCTGATTGTAAATCAAACATTACCTACCTTCCATGCTTTACATTTCTGAATGGTCACTCTCGCTTTGGCGTTTCTTTTTTTTTCAAGTTCTGGGGTACCGCATTGACCCAGATATCCGTCGGACTAAAAACTAAAAAAAAAAAAAAATCGACATCCTGTATACAAGGGCAGCTCGTAGAGTGACGTTGTCATGTTGTTCTCTGACTGGTCGGGTAATTTACGAGGCAGCTCTCTAGTCGGCGTGCTTGGGCATGAATAAATAACAAACGATCGGTTATCGGTTCCTCTGATCGGGCACAGCCTTCTTCCGTGAAGCCGTCACTTCATGGCAAGACATGATTAAAACCTCCACATAACGCCGCTGTACAAACAAATTGTGCAACCCTCCGGATGTAACGCCTGTTGCAGCAGCGACGAAATTGGAATTAAACTTATTGATCGTAGAACTCACAGAAAATGTACCAGGAGTCAATTGCGGAGTTCCTTCTGAAGAAGAGAACGATGGGATTCTTAAAAAATGTTGGGATGTCTAAGCCGACGACGTGGCAAACAAAGTTATATAATTCACCACAGAAGACTCCAAACTTGTGAATCTATCTATACCAAGGTCCATACTCTTTTCAGATGTATTTCGAAAAGCTTTTCTTGAAATACAGGTGACAAATCTCAAATTCAAATAACGCTTTCTGAAATACATAGAATGAGAGATTTGATTTTAAAAAAAATAATTAAAACAAAATTATCACAAATGAATTTATACCATATTTGAAATTTGGAATATGAGTTTACAATAGATTGTAACGTCAACAGTTCTAGTTCTCTGTAGTTGATTTTTGCCGTTTCTATGACTGCAAAGTTTAAGTTTTATTTTCTCACGTTTTGCGACAATTACGTAATTTTGTTTTGTAAATCTAACACAAATATAAACATTAATTACATAAACAGCGTTTATTACCTTTCAATTCCAATTAAATAAACACAAATAGATTATTATAACAACTTTTTCCTATAACATGTGTCAAGTACTCGAATGTTTTAATTAAATCGTTTTGTTATAATAATTACTGAGATTCGAAAACATACACAACTTGATTTCAAGATAACTTACTTTGTCTAGAAAAGTATTTAGGTAGTGAAAAAGGCTGTCAGAGAGAGCCGCAATTCAATGGCGTGCCAAGACATTCCTTAGCCGCTGCCTCAGAATGCTTTTCACGTTAGTATACTGTTGCTTTGTTATCGTACGAATGTTGCGTAATTAATTCCTACTCGTTGGTGTTTACGGACGTGTATTGTAAACAATTTAATTTGTTGCTTTTTAATAATTAATGCGTACGCTTATGTCACGCGGTTCAGTTCTGACAGCTATACAAAATACACATTTCTAATATATTTCTGTTTTATTTATTCAAAATATCAAATGGACTTGGTTAAATATGGAATAAAAGTCACTGCAAAACTATGTGAAGTTATGAAGTCTATGAAATGAAAAATTTATTGTCCATTATCAAAAATATTAAAAAAAAAATTGTATAAATTTAGTCTTAGGTGGTGAAATTATATACAGAGTGGTATCTTTTATCGTTTTCCAACTAAAAGGCGATTCTTAATTTTTGAAGGGTAACATAACCATGTAGGTATCCCTCTTTTTATACTAAATTTCGTAAAATAGTTTACATATTCTACAGACATTTTTTATACTAAATTTCGTAAAATAGTTTAGACAGGATGGGCAATTAGTGTGAGAAAGTAAAATAACTCCCTTGTTATTCATAATACAGAAAAAAAGTTTATATAAAAGTTGTACAGGATCAAAAAACCTAAAGAACAAAATTAATTTGTAACATATAGGGCGATGAGTAAAAACGGGACACGCCAAATATTACGTTTTTTAAATGGAACACCCTGTATATTTTTAAACATATGGATTTCTGAGAAATATAGCAATATAAACAGTTTATTATTTTAGTCCGGGGTTGCCAAGTTATGTAGAAAATTCTTCGAATTTTGGAAAAAACATGACCTCGAAGAAGTTGTATTAACTTTTAACTACTGACACTTGGAGCAAAAATATTTGACAGAGTCATAGGCAAATGTTAGGCAAAGACTCCTATTTTAGCTAATATCGATATTTTATACAGGGCATTTTTTATAATACGATCATTTTTAGAAAGTTCAAACTTGATTTTCTAAAATTTTTCAAATGGAACACCCT